>NC_056629.2:91626675-92226675 GCF_002870075.4 Lactuca sativa
AGTCAGAAGAAATATCAATTAACGATATTGATATGCATTTATTATTACATTTATTACAATTAATACATTTAAATATTATATAGAATTTAATAAAATGGAAAAACCCACATAATGTCATATGGAAAAAAAAATTAATTGAAATTAACTACAAAATGACATGTGGCCAAATCAATGAGAGCATGTCATGTGTCAAAAAGTTCTTTATTGTCACACCCCGAAACCGATGACGGAAACGTTCCGGGGCGTAGGTGACGTCATGCATAGCATCACAACCAATGAATAACAACAAGCATAGTAAACACAACCAGACATTGAATACATATGTGAAAAAGGTTTACATTATTTAATACATAGTTTTGTTCTTATCAAAGGTAAAATAGAAATTCACGACACTAACGTTTCGACTTCTCCGAACTCCTGGAAGTACTTGTCTACTAATTTCCTGAGAATGCAAGCAGTTTGAAAGTCAACATAAAGCTGGTGAGTTCATAAGCATTTAGTTTTGGTGGAAAAGTGTTCTTTGAATCATTTTGAAAAGTGTTCCTCAAGAAAATCCTATATCTTCTTATGAGAAGCGCGTTTGAAAACCCATTCATTCCATGACTTCCAGGTTCGTGTAGAACGTGTACAATCCAATCTGTCGTGGAATGAATATGAATATCCGTTGGTTGAAAAACAATCCGTTTTGAATATTCGGTTTATCCCGGGAAAATCTTATATTTTCCCTAAAGGTGGTTGGTTGATTATCTGTTTTAAACTGAGGTTTGCAAGTGTCTACCATACTCGTGTATATATATAAAAAAAAACATTTTTCTTTTAAAGATTTTGGTTACACCTAGAGATATATTAGTCTTAAAAGCTAAATAAAAGAAATCATGATGAACTAAGTCCTGAAGGTATTATTAATACCCTCCAGTAATCTAACGATTGTTACTTTGAGGTTAGTTCATTTGATTCATTATTACAAAGTAAATTCCTGCTAGTGACCGGTTAGGTCAGTATCCTGGTTAGGATGATGTTATGCTATGTGATCTGTTAGATCGGTCTGATTGGATGTGATATGTTATATGATTGAATGTTTATGTTCACATGGTTGTTGGAATGGGGTTGGGTTGAGGCGGGACCTGCTTTGTGATGTAGGGCAACATACCCAGGGCGGACCAGTTATCCCAAAGGCCCAGCGAGCGGTCCGGATAGGCTATAGGCCCCAAGAGGGCGGACCAGACGTGCCGAGGCTCGGATAGTGGACCAGACCGACTGAAGGCCCGGTGCGGGCGGACCAGTCATACTGTAGACTCAGAGAGTGGACCAGGTGGATTGAAGGCCCGGTGCGGGCGGACCAATCACACTGTAGACTCGATGTATGTGGTTAGACTCGGAGGGTGGACCAGGTGGACTGAAGGCCGGTGCGGCGGACCAGTCACACAGTAGACCCGAAGTGCATGGTTGTTCTGTGTTCTGTTATGATATGGCATGTTATGCGTGTATGGTATATGTGGTTGGTATTTTGGGGATATCTCACTAAGCTTTCGGGCTTACAGTTGTGGTTTAATGTTTTTCAGGTTCTTTAGGAGACCGTAGCAAGGCAAAGGTGTGATCGTACCATTCCTCATGATTATGTTTTGTGATGTGATTCTAGGAATACTCTAAAATAATTGTATTGACAACCTTTTTGTAATAATTTTATGAAATCGGGTTGTTTTTGAAAAGTTTAAATTGGTTGAATTTTATGGTCGTTACAATCATATACAACACAAAAATATATACAAAGCAGCAACGACCTATTTCATCCCACGGCCTGTGTTGAGATAAAAACTTTGAGACACACTTAAACAATCCTTAGAACAAGTATATTGTGGAATAATTAATCTCGAAGGATCTAAAAGCTCAACAATAATATTTAGAGTTAGATGTTAGAGAGTTAGTTGCGGAAAAGTAAAGAAATGTAAATGACAACAATTGTTATATCAAGTATACACTTAAGCTGATTGATAACGAGGAATGCATTCAAGCCAAGTTAATAACTGAGATCAAACTTAGTGATTAAGTCACAAAAGACTTGCTCTGAAGAGAGGTTGTGGCCGATTATGAGAGTAAGAAGAGTGAGTAAGTGAGATAGAAAAGATAACTTCTAAGAGTAGTCATTCAAGGCATACTGGACAATAAAGTGTATTATAAAAAGACAAAGTAAAGTAATCTAGTAAAGATTGCAGTAGATAGAGACTACGGTTGGTGACTGCTGATGAAACGGCTTGACTGCGGTGGGATGTTAGTTGCGGTAGCTGAAGTTCAAGAGGGTCACTTTTTATGATTCAACAATTTCCCCCTAAGTGACCTCTTTAACTTTTGATCAGCTATCAAGTTTAAGAAACTTGATCAGGATCCTCCAAAACTTTCTGATGTTCTCTAACCAGTTGATTCTTCTTAAGATCTCGAACTTGACTTTTACAGTAGTGTGGTTTGATTTTTCAACTGTGTTTCGGCAGATATCAAGTTGATTCCTGGTGAGACGATGCATAGCAGTCAAAGGAATGAAGTATTTGAAATTATTAGTCTTCCTTTTGAAAATGACTCCAAGTGCAGGATATTTGGTTGCACCTAAGGATCTTTCTTCATAGCCTTCGGTAGGCATTGGTGTGGGGTCAAGTGGTGGCAGATCAACTTTCTTGGCATGGTGGGATAGATGTCTGTGTCGATTTTGGCAAAGTTACAGAATATTTCCTTCAAGAAAGTATTAGCCCTTTCAAGTGCAATCTTCATCTTCAGGTGCTTCTCAGACTTGTGTTGAAACACCTTTACAATGAGAAAGACTTCTTCCAAATTTATACAGGGAAAATCAGCCTGGGTGTGGACATAATTGTGTTCCCTTCTGGTCAGAGTGTACTGGATGAAGTCAGCCTTCATGAACTTCCAGATTTTGTAGTTATTGATTGCAGATGGTCTATCGTTAGACCATATGTTCTCAACGGGAGAGGCATGCTTAGCATAACATTGACTAAGTCTCTCAAATTCCATTGTCAGTATTTTGGCGTCTAGAAGGTTGTGGTCGAACTGCTCATATACAGTGAAGTATCTGGCATTGGGAGAGATTGGGACATCCCAGTAGCCAGCTAAAGGGGGTTCCACATAGGTGAGGTGGGGAGTGTAGTCATCATCAAGCAGTCTGCGGTGAGGATTGATCCAAGAATTTATCAAGGACTCATCCATGATGGTATCAAAACCACATAGTCTCCATACTTCTTCAGCTAGTTTGGCTGCCTTCCAGTCTTTTTTCCTTTGAGTGGTGGAAGGAGAGTCATTTGAACTTGGAGAAGACATTTACTCAACAAGGTTCTTAAAGTGAGGGGGAGTCTCTAGTTTCTCAGGAGTGTTTTCCTGTTGCAGTGGAGAGTCATGAGGTGGAGTGTGATGAGATGGTTGCGGTGAAGGTTGTGGTGTAGGAATTTTTTCTGTAGTGATAGGGGGAGTTTGATGTTGTGAGATGGAATGGTTGGAGTGATGGACTTCTTTTTCACTTTCCCCTCTCGAGGAGTTCAGACCCGGAGTCTCCTCAAGCCATTGACGAAGGCCATCAACTTTGGCAAACACTTATTGGAATTGAGCTTTAAGGGCTTCGGCCAGTTATTGATTGTTGGGGATGGTGGGGTTGAAGAGTAGCCTGTGGATTTCCTTGGTGAGATGAAGGATTTCGGGACCATGGAAATTTGCAGACAAGGATCGCTGCAGATGATTGATTGTAGCTTGAAGGACTGAGATTGCGGACTCATACGCACTGTGAGTCTCAACAATCAGCTTGTCAGTATGGGAGGCTTGATCTGCAACGGCTGCTTGAAGATCTTTCTTGATTGTGGTTACCTCAGAGATGAGGAGTTCCGCAACACCCATGAATTCTTTGTGGTCAGCGTGACGATTATTGTCAAGGGACTGGATCCCCATTTCAACCTTTAGAGAGATACACTCCGCAACCATTCTCTCACGTGTTTCCAGATGTTCAATCCTTTCAATCAGTGACTGCGGTCCAGGGATATCTTCTGGTTGTGGTTGATTTGGCTTGACCGCAGTAAGGATTTGATCGACCTTGTATTGAAGACTTAGAAATTCTTTTCTGGTAACAACATTCTTCTTCTTCTTCTTCTTTTTCTTCTTCTTCTTCTTCTTCTTCTTCTTCTTCTTCTTCTTCTTCTTCTTCTTCTTCTTTTTCTCTTTGGGTTTTGAAGTCGAATGATGAGAGCCATTAGATACGTCTTCTTCATCGAGCATCATGAGGTTGTCATCAGAAGGAGAGGGTTTGTTTACCTCTTGTAATTCAGCATCATCAAAACCGAAGATGGGAGCAGAGCTCACTTCGATTTCGGGTCCTTCGTCTTATGATCCTTCAGCAGTGGCAGTGGGAGGAATTTTGGAAGCATGTTGGTTATCAGTTGCTTCTTGAGTCTTGTGGAAGGTTTCGACCATTTCATTCATCCAGTCTTGAACTTTAAGAATGGTAGCTACGGTATTGGCATTATTAATTGCATCTACCCAATACTTAGCCACTGCTTGTATTTCCTGTTCCTCCAGCTGCTGTTGTTTGATTTGTTGATCCTTGCGTGCTTGGAATGCCCTACGAAAAGCGGCATATTTCTTTGCTTCAGCTTTGTTGGAGGGTTGATACTTGCTCCTTGAATCACTAGAGTTATCGCCGTCAATTCCTTAAAATCGCACCAAGGTGTCCCTTGGGTTCACAGATCCTTGCACATTTGTGCTTACCGTGCCTAAACCACCTGTTACTAATGTAAGCAGAGTAGGTTTTCCTGAGCTTCCTTGGTCTCCTTGACCCGTCGTCAAGTTTGGCCTCGGCTCAGTTCTGGCATGGGCGGAAGAAGTGCCCTGCAGTTGGGAAGGTGTTTGCAGTGTTTGGGTGACATTCAAAATGATGGAGTTCAACTCCTCAGGAGAAAAAATATGCAGTTGGGAAGCCCTGGAGACTATAGGACGAGAACCAGTATTATCCCCTTGGGAATGAACTGGGGGGGGGAGTCTCCTCGTTGCTGTGAATCAGACTCACTTTCTGAGTCTGAAAAGAAGAAGATAGTAGTTTCGAATGGATGTGCAGGCATCCCAAGGACTATCGGAGCCTGTGGAGAGGCTGAGGTATCAGTCCGGTCATGCATATGGCTAGAGGGATCAGTTATGCATTTCTTGAGGATTGAAATGGGTTGGTTATCCTCTTCTAAATCACTGCTGGAGTCATGATGACTTGGTTCCACAGTAGTGATTACTGGTGGTGTTTTCCTTTTCTTGGAAGTTGTGGAAGGTTTGGAAGCATCTTTTTTAGGAGTTCCTGATTTCTTGGTGTTGCGGGGGCCATGAAGAGTAGAAACTTTGTGCTTACATCTTTAGGAATGATAGATATTGAAGAGAGTTGTGGAGGAAGGGATTGCGGTGCCTTCAGGGTTAATAATTGCGGATGGAAGAGGTGGGGTAGGAAGGTATGGGTCAATGCCTTCCGTAGCCTCAATGTGGTCTGAGACATCAGCAGTCTCAAGACCGAGGGTAGAAAGAATATGGACAGGAAGTCTATGGATTGGGACAAAGATTGATTGATCAGATGAAGGGTTGTACCTTTTGAGATCCTTGGTGATGAAGAAGTTGATGTCACTGCCCATGTTTATCCCTGCGTCCGCATGTAGGTCTGAAATGCATAGGGACCAGAACCTAGCAAAGGTAAGTTCGGTTGGGTTCTCCCTAGGGATCTCTTTGGGAATGTATTGTAGAAAATCATCCCAAAAGATCTGTCCGTAGTTCACATTGTGTCCTATGAAGATGCTCCATACCAGTTCCAACAGTTTGAGACCCATGTAATCCGTGCCTCCGGTTCTACCGGATAGATTGCGGACGACAAAGTGGCACATGAATTGCCAGACCGCAGGCAATTGGTTCTTCTTGAATTCGCTGATTCCTTTGATCTTTTTCTGATAACCCATCTGGTAGAGTGCCGAAGTAATATCCGCCATTGATGGGGTGAAAATCTTAATGGAGGGATGAACAAGGAGGTTAATGGCGGTGAAGAATTTTTCTTTGGACAGAATGACCAAAGAATCATTGATTAGGTTTAGATGAACTTCTTGGGGGTTATCGAGTGGGCGATAGGCTGAGAAGGCACATTTGAAGAGGGTTAAAATTGGGACAACATCTGTGAAAGCATCGAATGGACCAAACAGAGGGTGATTTTTCAGGAATTTGATCATGAGTTTTGTGGAAGCATTGTAAGAAGGTTGTTCTTCAAAGATGGATCTGAAATTGCTTGAAGCAATTGTGGGAGAGTCTGAACCAGTCGGGTTCACTAATCCAGAAGCCTTGGATTGTTTCTTCGAGACACCGGATTTCACCATTATTGTGAGTTTGAGAAAGCTTTGAAGAATACAGAAGAAGGTTGAAGGTTTAGAGAGCATAAACTTTTCTTTGTGGAGAAGAAAGGGGTTTTAAAGTGACTTAATGAGCCGTCTGAAGATCAATTAATGTGACTGCGGATGGACACATCATTGCGGATGGCTCCTTTGCCATTGCGGATGACTGCAGTGGGAGAAACTGAGAAGAGCACTTGTACAGGAAGTTAGTAATAACAAACAAGAAAGACCAGTGAAAGATAAATATAATGTATAGTTGTGGTACATAGACTATGGTACACAGGATATACCAAAACCATCTATTATAAATGACTTTCAGTTGGGACCACAATGGAGACCACGAATGGTCTGCGGTACCTATCAATTCAAGAAGAATTGAGGGTTCGGATTCATCATCCCTAACATTTGTAAGAACGCATTGATTTTGGTAGAGTCAAGTGCTTCTGTAAGTCATCAAAAATCTCTTCATGAGTTCAATGTTACCCTTTAGAATGTGGTCTTTGATGAAATGATATCGTAGTTCAATATGTTTCGTCTTGGAGTGCTGAATAGGATTATGAGAAATCGCTATGGAACTTTCAGAGTCACAGTAGATTAGTATCCGCAGCATTCTATATCCGTAGTCTAACAGTTGTGTCTTCATCCATAGGACTTGAGAACAACACCTAGCTGCGAACACATATTCGGCTTCTGCGGTAGACAATGAAACACAACTTTGTTTTCTTGAGGACCAACCGACAAGTCTACCTCCCAAAAATTGACATCCACCAGAGGTACTTTTTTGATCAAGTTTGCATCCGGCATGATCCGCATCGGTAAATGCTTGAAGACTGAAATCATTGTCTGCGGGGTACCATAGACTAAGAGATTTGCTTCCTTTCAGGTACCGGGGAATTTGTTTGGCTCCGGTCATATGTGACACTTTTGGGTCAGCCTGATACCTTGCACATACATCAGTTGCAAAGACAATGTCCAGTTGGCTTGCGGTGAGGTACATTAGAGAGCCAAGGATACTTCTACAAGTCTTGTGATCCACAGATTCGCCAGAGGGATCAGCAGAGATCTTATAACTGAAGGCCATAGAGACCTTAGCCGAGGAACAGTTTTCCATAGAGTATTTCTTCAATAAATCAGCCTTGTATTTCTCTTGATCAATGAATATCCCTTGTTCAATTTGTTTGACTTAAAGACCTAGAAAGAAATTAATCTCTCTATTCATGCTCATTTGGAATTTGTTTGTCATGAGCTTAGCAAATTCATCCACCATTCCTTGATCAGTCAATCCGAAGATGATGTCATCCACGTATGTTTGTACAAGCATAAGGTGGTCACCATTTTCTTTTCTAAATAACGTGGGATCAATCACTCCTCTTTTGTACCCTAAAGAGACTATAAATTCAGAAAGAGTCTCATACTAAGCTCTTGAGGCTTGCTTCAGACCGTAGACTGCCTTTTGAAGCTTGTAGCAGTGGTCAGGGAATTCAATACTTTCAAAGCCGGGAGGTTGTTGAAGATAAACCTCTTCTGTCAATTCCCCATTAAGAAAAGCACTTTTAACGTCCATTTGGTGTACTTTGATGTTTTTGTGGGCAGCATATGCTAAAAAGATTCGGATGGCTTCCATTCGTGCCACCGGAGCATATGTTTCATCGTAGTCAACACTTTCAAGTTGACTGTACCCCTTTGCAACCAGTCTTGCCTTATTTCTGACAACCACACCAGATTCATCTAACTTGTTCTTGAACACCCATATTGTTCCAATAATAGTATGACCTTGCGGTATGGGAACGAGTTGCCACACCTTGTTCCTTTTGAATTTTTCAAGTTCTTCTTGCATTGCAGAAATCCAATCAAGTTCCAATAATGCTTCTTTGATTGATCCTGGCTCGACTGCGGACATAGATGTTGTGTAGTGACAATGATCAGATAAGTCCTTGGCAGATCGAGTCTGGATGCCTCCGAATGGGTTGCAAATAATTTGACTTGGTGGGTTGCCCTTTGTCCATACATGAAGACGAGGCATCAGATGATCAACGGCTGTGGTAGAGGGAATGTCTTCAATATCAGAAGTTTCTTCGGTTGGTGATGCAAGCTCCCCCTGGATTTGAGAACATCCTGCAGAATCATCTTGGCTTGTTGGAGCGAGAATGAAATTTTCTTGAGCAGTGTGGAGAGGTTCCCCCCTGGATTGTTGATGGGAGTTCCTTTGGAACTTGAGAAGGTTCCCCCTAGACTGCTGATGGGAGAGTGATGATCCTTGAATCGGTTCCAGTGTTAATGTTCTCTATAAGTTCGTCATCCGAATCCGAAGATACGTTTGATGGTAATGATTTTCTGCAGATAGGAACTTGAGCATCATCAAGTACTGGAACCTCGATGGTTGTTACTTGATCCGGAGTAGAGCTTTCCCCCTCAACCGGAGAGGTGAAAGTATTAAGAGATGCTACTTCGGATAGAGATGGACCAGAAACATCAGCGTGTTGTTGTTGAGCGGCTGGTGACACAAGAACTTCGGATAGTTTCGCTATTTCAACAGGGTCGAAAAGTTCATAATAATTGACTTCAACTAGATTTAAAGGACCTGAAGAAGCAGGAATGTCACTTTCCATGATTGCGGTGGTTTCAGTAGATGGAGGGGCGTTGCGGATGTAAGAGTCATCGAATTTCACATCGAAGCTTTCAATGATTAGCCTTGTACGTCTGATGAGAACCCGGTAAGAAACCTTGTTCGTAGAGTAGCCAAGAAAGACGCCTTCATCATACTTCGGTGCAAATTTGTTAATTTGATCTCTGTTGTTGATCACAAAACATCTACACCCAAAGATATGAAAGAAGCAAACATTTGGTTTGCGGTTGTTAAGACCCTTATATGGTGTTTTATTGAGGTGTATGCACACAATGCTTCGGTTTTGAATAAAGCATGCGGTTGATACAGCTTCAGCCCAGAAGTAAAGAGGAAGGTGTGCGAATTTGAGCATGGATCTCGCTGCTTCGACTAGTATACGGTTCCTTCTCTCTACTACTCCATTTTGTTGTGGTGTATAAGGAGCTGAAAAGTTGTGAGTGATACCTTTAGACACCAAAAAGCTGTTGAGTGGATGATTAGTGAACTCGGTTCCATTATCACTGCGGATGCGTCTTACGAGCAGCTTGATCTGAAGTTCTATTTCTTTGATGAAGTTGATGACAATTTGCGGTGTTTCGGATTTGAGTCTGAGGAAGAAAACCCATGTGAAGCGAGTGATGTCATCTACTATAACCAGTATATACTTTTTGTGATGGAGACTGGCTACGGTTGATGGACCATAGAGATCAATGTTCAGAAGCTCAAGTGGTTCAGATATTGAAGAGTCAATCACCATGGGATGACTTGCTTTGCACTGCTTACCACATTCACAAGCAGGAAAAAGAGTGTCATTGCTGAACTTGAGAATAGGGAGTCCTCTGACCAGCTCTCCAGTGACCAAAGTGTTGATGTATTTGAAGTTGAGATGAGCGAGCTTGCGGTTCCATAGCCATCTGACTTCGGATACGGCTTCGGAAAGGAAACTTAGCTGTAGTTTGCCAATGATAAGAGAGACATCCAGAGGATACATGGTACCCTCGGATCGTGACTTGATCAAGCAGGTGCTCCTATCAGTCTTCATTACATACCAGAATTGATCACCAAATTCAACTCGATGGCCTGCCTTACATAGTTGGCCAACACTTATGAGATTGTGTTTAAGGATTTCTACATAAGAAACCTTTTGAATTGAGAAGTTCCCCGTAGTGAGTACACCGTAACCTCGGATGATTCCATTCGCATTGTTGTCGAATGTATCATTTCCACCATTTCAAATTGGATTGAAATCTCGAAGGTATTCTAAGCTTCCGGTCATGTGCAAGGAGCAGGCACTGTCAATTAACCATTCATCTTCTTGTTCCTCCTTGCACAAAGCCTGAGAATTACACGGTTAGTTTAGGCATCCAAACTAGCTTGGAGCCTGGAACAACAGGTAAGTTTCTGAGTGATGCATGGACCGGTTTCATGTCAACTTTTAAACCTAGTCCTGGGTGTTTTTGTAATTTTGGAGTGTTGTGTGTTTTTGTAAAGTTACGAGGTTTCTGATTTTTGCAACTACTCTGACACTCACAGGTTGAGATTCTGTCTTTTGTTCTAAAACCACGTTTGGTCAGTGGTCTAAAGGAAGAGTTGTTTGCCTTTTGACTAGACCGAGGTTGAAAAGATCTGACATGAGAGTTGTTAGTTTTCTGAAAAGTTTGTTTTGAAAACGGTTTAGCACGTGTGGATCTTTGTGTCCTTTTTGCTGGATTTGGTAAGATACCCTTCCATTTGTTAAAATTTTGACGTGACTTTAAATGTGTTGGAGTGGGTAAAATACCTTTCCATTTTGGATCATCTGAGGAATAGATTTGAAAAACACTGTTTTGAAAAGACATTGCACTCTTTTGAATTGTGTCAGATGAATTAGGAATGACTATTGAAACTGTACATTCCTTTTTGGATGTTTTCTTGGTGGTATGGTTTTTTAAAAATAGTGAGAGAAAACAAATTTTTCTGGACTTTTGGATTTTTGAGATCTGACATGCTTTTTGTTTTTTTGAAAACATTTGTCTATTTGTGCCTCGGGAGCGAATTTCTTCTTTGAAAGCCTTTTTAGCTAAGGATTTAGGTGAACCGCAGTCTCTTTTATTCAACTGCAGTTTCCTAGAATCCTTTGAAATTTTGTGAAAACGTAGGCTTGAGTCATCAGAACTTGAAGATTCTGGGATTTGAGAACATTGACCCACTTTAAAGTTTTCTATGGTTAAATCATGATAAATCGTTTGAAGAGTGGCAGAACTTTTGTTCGAGGAATGCGGTAAGGATGACTTGACTACCGCAGAGTAAGTCTTAGATGGGACTTTTGTGGGACTTTTGACTACAGTGAGGGACACTGCAGTCTGAGGACAGAGATGGAAAATATTTAGAGACTTCAGTGTCCTCAATGACAATTTCTTCATCGACTATGGATGAGTTTTGAGAATTTGGGAAAGTAGTGCCACTTATAGCAATTTGATCACATGTGTGACCCGAAACCTCAGGCACAATTTCCTCAATCACACAATTGTTGCTTAGATTATGCAGTCTACCGAAAAGAGTTTTGATATCTTCGGGAAAACTCTTGTCATTGAATGGGAAATGAAATTCTCGGTCTGGAGGGACATATAGTCTGTCTTTGTTGAACCGGGGTGATGAATCCATTATGGTAGGATATCCATTTGACCAACCCCACTTCTATGTATTGTCCACGGTTCCATTATTCACCAAATTTTGAATAACTTCACTTTCATTGAACAATTTTTCGATTAAAAGATGTAAACGTACAATTTCACTTTGAGCTAAATTTCTCTAGTTCAAAGCTATCTCTAATTGGGTTTCACTCAACATTCTTGCATCTTTTTCTAACTCTAAATCTCTTTCTAACATAGCCATTTTGAGTCTTTTGTTATCCAATCGTCCTCTCACATGGAACATCTCTTGGGACGCAATGTTCTCATCTAAGGCTTTGTTATAGTCTGTAAGGACGGCAACACATGTGTCATTAAGATTATCTATGTAAGGTTGACAATCATGCATGCTATAGTTTAGAGTTTGGATCATGAGTTTTACCTGTTCGAAGATTCTTAAAGTTCCATCTTTTTCCATGTAGCAGTAGTTTTTGTCCATCTTTGTAGACCCATCATCATCTGCAGTCACCAACATGCAGATCTTCCCTTTGCCATTGACACTGCTGATGGCTTCATCTTCATCTCCGGATGACCAGACTTGATGGTCTCTTTTGACATGGGCTACGTATGCCCTTGCTTTCTCCTTTTCTTCCAACTCTTGAGCCATTCTAAGGTAGAATTCTATGTCTTTAACTACATTGACCTTACAATCTCTTGCAAAGTGATTCGCTTTGTTGCATTTGTGACAAACTACAACATCAGTCTTGTCTTCTGAGGGAGTACCGGAGACAGAGGTTTGAGTAGGTTGCGGTGCTTCCTTTGGTTGAGTATTGTGAGATTACGGTGGTGGATAAGAACTCTTAGGATAATGTGTGTGATTTGTTTGTGGGTTGAAGTTACGATTGAAGGGTGGTTTGTTGAATTGTTGATTTTTGAGAAAAGAGTGAAGTGGTAGTCGGTTGAATTGTTTGCTAACTAGAGCAATTGCCTTTTGAAATTCTTCTTCATCATCATACTCTGAATCAGCTTCATATGACTGCGGTGAATTGTCATACGTGGGAGTGTAAGGTTGATTATTAGGAGTTTGTGCTATGAGGGCAAGAGGTCCTCCGAAGTCAGCACAATCTTTGAGTACGGTGGGTTCATGTGTTTGCAGTTTCCCATAGAGTTTGTAGACTGACAAGGAAGGAATATTTCTATCGCCTTGGACTGTCATTTTAGCCGTAGTCCAATGTGTTCCCAAGACATTAAGGAACTGAAGGTTTGTTTCATGGTTACTGCGGATGGTGCCGACATTGGATAACTTGGTGACGATCAGGTTGAACCTTTTGAAGGAGTCTTCCAAACTTTCGCCAGTATGATCTTTGAAGTTGTTTAACTCATTGAGTGATGTTGTAAGCTTCTTGTCTTGAGCTTGGTCTGAGCCTTTGTACAAATTCTTGAGAACAACCTAGATCTCTTTTTCTAATTTGCAATTTATGATAATATCGAAGTTGTCAGGAGCAACTCCACAGGAGATTTCATAAAAGGCAATAGCATCATTTTCCATTTTATCGAGATCATCCTTGGTGGGATGACTCATAGCTGGTTGACCTCTTCCTAGTCTTGTTGTAGCTCCGTCAGTTTGGACTGGTGTAAGGACTGGGACATGTGGTCCTTCTTCTACGGATCGCCATATATCTCTACCAAGTCTCCTTAAGTATCTTTCCATTCTTTGTGACCAGTGATGATATTCATTTGCAACTAGTATTGGGGCTCGATTAGAACCACCGACACTGTTGGAAACATTCAGAGATAACGATTGTGCCATATTTTGAAGTTTTTTTTTTGTTTTAGAAATGAGCTTCAGTGGTATAGAAGGCTCTTCAAAAAATCAGAGTTCTGATTTTCAAAAAGCAACCACTATGGCTTTGATACCAATTGTTGAGAGAAAAACTTTGAGACACACTTGAACAAGCATTAGAACAAGTATATTGCGGAATAGTTAATCTCGAACGATCTAAAAGCTCAACAATAATATTTAGAGTTAGATGTTAGAGAGTTAGTTGCGGAAAAGTAAAGAAATGTAAATGACAACAATTGTTATATCAAGTATACACTTAAGCTGATTCATAACGAGGAATGCATTCAAGCCAAGTTAATAAGTGAGATCAAACTTAGTGATTAAGTCACAGAAGACTTGTTCCGAAGAGAGGTTGTGATCGATTATGAGAGTAAGAAGATTGAGTAAGTGATATAGAAAAGATAACTTCAAAGATGTGTATTAGAATTAGATGCGATACACCCTTTTTCTTGTTTACAAGAGAATGAGCTCTATTTATAGAGACTCACTAAGATCACTACATTATATCTCTAAGAGTAGCCATGCAAGGCATACTGGACCATAGAGTGTATTATAAAAAGACAAAGTAATGTAATCTAGTAAATAGTGCAGTAGATAGAGACTATGGTTGGTGACTGCTGATGAAACGGATTGACTGCGGTGGGATGTTGGTTGCGGTAGCTGAAGTTCAAGAGGGTCACTTTGTATGAATCAAAAATTACCATCCCCAACAATCAACAACTGGCTGAAGCCTTTAAAGCTCAATTCCAATAAGTGTTTGCCAAAGTTGATGGCCTTCGTCAATGGCTTGAGGAGACTCCGGGTCTGAACTCCTCGAGAGGGGAAAGTGAAAAAGAAGTCCATCACTCCAACCATTCCATCTCACAACATCAAACTCCCCCTATCACTACAGAAAAAATTCCTACATTACAACCTTCACCGCAACCATCTCATCACACTTCACCTCATGACTCTCCACTGCAACATGAAAACACTCCTGAGAAACCAAAGACTCCCCCTCACTTTAAAAACCTTGTGGAGTAAATGTCTTCTCAAAGTTCAAATAACTCTCCTTCCCCCACTCAAAGGAAAAAAGATTGGAAGGCAGCCAAACTAGCTGAAGAAGTATGGAGACTATGTGGTTTTGATACCATCATGGATGAGTCCTTGATAAATTCTTGGATCAATCCTCACCTCAGACTGCTTGATGATGACTACACTCCACACCTCACCTATGCGGAACCCCCTTTAGATGGCTATTGGGATGTCCCAATATCTCCCAATGTCGGATACTTTACTGTATATGAGCAGTTCGACTGTAGCCTTCCAGAGGCCAAAAGACTACCAATGGAATTTGAGAGACTTAGTCAATTTTTATGCTAAGCATGCCTCTCCCGTTGAGAACATATGGTCTAATGATAGACCATCCGTAATTAAGAAGTACAAAATCTAGAAGTTGGTGAAGGCTGACTTCATCCAGTACACTCTGACCAGAAGGGAACACGATTATGTCCGCACCCAGGCTGATTTTCCCTGTATGAATTTGGAAGAAGTCTTTCTCATTGTAAAGGTGTTTCAACACAAGTCTGAGAAGCACCCGAAGATGAAGATTGCAATTGAAAGGGCTAATACTTTCTCGAAGGAAACAGTCTGTGACTTTTCCAAAATCGACGCAGACATCTACCCCACCATTGCCAAGAAAGTTGATCTGCCACCACTTGACCCCGCACCAATGCCTACCGAAGGCTATGAAGAAAGATCCTTAGGTGCAACCAACTATCCTGAACTTGGAGTCATTTTTAAAAGGAAGATTGATAATGTTAAATACTTCATTCCTATGACTGCCATGCATCGTCTCACCAGGAAACAACTAATGGGTTTTAGCCATAAGAACTTTCCTATGTGCGCATGCAAAACCCTAATGCTTGGATCTAGGCTTTCTACTAAACATGCTTTTGAATCCAAGACTTCTAATGACTAATTAGGTTAAATAACAACATTGAAACAGATGTAGAATCATACCTTTGAGTTCCTTGTTGATCTTGAGGTCTTGGAGCTTCTAGAGTCACAAGTGTCACTCCTCTAATGGCTTACAAACACCAATAGCAATAAGAATGATTTAGGAGAGAGGAGAGGGGAGGAATTCGACCAGAGTTCTCTTGCTTTTTCAGAGGTGTCGAATTCCCTATGTCATGGGGTCTATTTATACTTGTAGACTCCTTAAGGGTTACAACCTAAACCCTAATTGGATAATCTTCTCTTAAGGCTATCCAAATCCATTCCATAGATAACCCTAATGGACGATTTTAGCTATCCTAAAGCCTCTAGAATCCGTCCATAGCTTATCCAAATGGATTTACAGTCTAAAGCTTAACTATCAAACAATTGACAGTTTATACCCCTTTATTTAATTAATCTCTTTAAGTCACCAAATTAATTCTAATTAATTCTATGACTTATATTAATCAAATAACAAATATATTATTCATTATATTATTCACATAATATATTAATAATATTTACTCTCTCTTAATAAATCATCCTATCAAGTTGCTGTGGTGAAGGCAACCCAAAAGGACCATGCACAACCGGATCAAATACTTGCCTAATATAGTTACTGCCTTAGACACTATTCCAACAGTCTCCCACTTGGATAAGTCTAGTAACTATACAAGTACAATTCGGTTTGCAATCATAGCTCTCACAGACGCTGTCAACTCTGATCTAATCAATCTTGTCCTTTAGATAAGGGAACGTACAGTCCTCTGTTAGATATCATGCTGACAGTCCTATGGAATGGTTAGTCACGCATTTAGGTTTCTCGATCTCTGATTCATTTGACATAGAACTTAATCGAACACATCAATTCAGTTCTGACCGGGCCCGGCACATAAGTCAAATCAAATCATCGAGCGGCCGAGATATCGCTTTTACCTTCTTAGATAAAAGTTACAGATAAACTTCGACTTATATGCATTTACTTATTCATTTACCAACTATACACAACACGTTTTATAACACCAAGTTACTGATGCGTTTTCGTATTATCAATGTACAATCAATTAACAAATAATAAACCATATATCTAGGTTTTAAGACTATATGATATTATCGTCTTGCGATCACCTTTTATATCGTATTCCATAAGGTGATTCCAGCAAGCGCGGGTTTATTCCAATGCTCAAAACTAGTTCATAAGCACTCATGAACGTTGCAGCAATCCTTTGCTATGTCTAACACCATTTAGACATTCTACACACCAATTCATGACAATCTTCTTTCATATCTACTCCCAACATATGAACGATTGTGGACCATTTGAATAATTCGATTATTCCTAATAAACTCAATTATTCTGGAAGTCAAAACATGCAAAGTGAAACAATAGCTAAACAATTAACATAAGATAGTATCATTACTCATAATAACACTCCTTTATTTAATCATCAAATGTCAATTACATTTATCTATTACACGTTTCTAATACTATCTAATCTACGCTAATATCACCCTTCAGCCCAATACTCCTAGCATGCTGCAAGTGCTTAACCCTACTCAGTCCCTTCGTAAGCGGATCTGCTGGGTTATCTTCTGATGATACCCTCTTCACTACGAGTTGTCCTTCTTCTTCTACACGATGTCTAATGAAGTGATATTTTCTGTCGATATGTCTTGATCTACCATGATCCCTCGGTTCCTTGGTTAAGGCAACCGCGCCTTCGTTATCACAGAAAATCTCCATTGGCTCCTTTATGGCGGGTACAACTCCAAGATCACCGATGAAGTTCTTCAGCCATATTGCCTCCTTCGACGCTTCGCTCGCTGCAATGTACTCTGATTCGCACGTTGAATCAGCTACTGTTTCCTGCTTGGAACTCTTCCATGTCACTGCTCCTCCATTTAGGGTAAAGACCCAGCCCGACTGCGAACGGTAGTTGTCCCTGTCGGTCTGAAAACTGGCGTCACTATACCCTCGCACCTTCAAGTCATCACTCCCTCCGAGGACTAAGAACCATTCTTTCGTCCTCCGAAGGTACTTAAGGATGTTTTTCACCGCAATCCAATGTGCTTTGCCAGGATTCCCTTGATATCTGCTAACCATGCTCAAAGCGAAGGCTACATCAGGGCGAGTACAAGTCATAGCGTACATGATTGAGCCAACTGCGGAAGCGTATGGTACTCGGCTCATTTCTGCTATTTTAGCTTCGGTACTCGGACTTTGAGTCTTACTCAATTTGGCATTACTTTGTATTGGTAGTTCTCCCTTCTTTGAGTTTTCCATACTAAAGCGTTTTAGTACTTTCTCTAAGTAAGTATTCTGACTAAGTCCAATTAGTCTCTTACTTCTTTCTCTTACTATCCTTATTCCCAAAATGTAAGAAGCCTCTCCGAGGTCCTTCATAGCGAAGCACTTCCCGAGCCAAGACTTAACTTCCTGCAGAGTCGGGATGTCGTTTCCTATGAGTAAAATGTCATCGACATATAGAACGAGGAAGCTTACTATACTCCCACTGGCTTTGACATATACACAAGATTCGTCTCGCTTCGTACAAATCCAAACTCTTTGACTTTCTCATCGAAGCAAAGATTCCATCTGCGAGACGCTTGCTTAAGTCCATAAATGGACTTCTCAAGCTTACACACTCTATCCGGATGCTTCGGATCCACAAACCCCTCTGGCTGAGCCATGTAAACATCCTCAGCCAACTTTCCATTAAGGAAAGCGGTCTTGACATCCATTTGCTAAATCTCATAATCATGAAACGCGGCAATTGCTAGCATCACTCTTATAGATTTAATCTTCGCAACTGGTGAGAAGGTCTCATCATAGTCAACTCCTGGAGTTTGAGCAAAGCCCTTCGCGACCAATCGCGCTTTATATGTGTGTACGTTCCCATCCACGTCGGTCTTCTTCTTGAAGATCCATTTGCACCCAACGGTCTTGCGTCCGGGCACGTGATCAACCAAATTCCAAACTTGGTTATCATACATGGATTGGATCTTGCTATCCATTGCCTCTTTCCACTTTACAGACTCCGGGCCTGCCATGGCTTCCTTATAGCTATTAGGTTCATCAAGGTTTACTAGTGTACCATCACTAATATACGTTTCCCCTTCGGTAGTAATATGAAAGCCATAAAACTGGGGATGAACTCTAACTCTATCGGAACGTCTAAGAGGTAAGGATTCGTCAATCGGTTCAACCGGAGTTTCCTCCTCGGGTTGAACACCAGCGGTAGAGGTTCCTTCATCTATCGATTCTTGAATCTCTTCAAGTTCGATTTGCCTCCCACTGTCTCCTTGGCTTATGAGTTCTCGCTCTCGGAAAACTCCTCTCCTCGCAACGAAAACAACATTGTCCTTCGGTCTATAGAAGAGATATCCAAAGGATGTCTGCGGGTAGCCGATGAAAATACATCGCTCACTTCGAGGTTCAAGCTTGTCGTGAGTATCTCGTCTTACGAAAGCCTCGCAACCCCAAACCTTGATATGTGCCAACGAGGGAGCTTTCCCTGTCCACATCTCGTGAGGTGTTTTGGCAACCTTCTTAGTAGGGACTCGGTTAAGGATATGGGCGGCAGTCTCTAAGGCATAACCCCAAAAAGAGATTGGTAGCGAAGCACGACTCATCATAGAGCGAACCATATCCAATAAGGTTCGATTACGCCTTTCTGCCACACCATTCAACTGCGGTGTCCTAGGAGGCGTCAATTGTGAAACTATTCCACACTCCTTGAGATAATCGTGGAATCAAGACTTAGGTACTCTCCTCCTCAATCGGATCGAAGCATCTTGATTTTCCTGCCCAATTGATTCTCCACTTCATTCTTGAACTCTTTGAACTTTTCAAAGGTGTCTGACTTTTGCTTGATTAAGTAGATATACCCATATCTACTATAGTCATTGGTAAAAGTCACATAGAAGCGGTTCCCATCCTTCGTGGTTGATCTAAACGGTCCACACACATCGGTATGTATTAGGTCCAATAGACCCTCGCCCCTTTCACATGTACTCGTGAAGGGCGACTTAGTCATCTTTCCAAGCAAACAAGACTCGCATGTGTCATCTTCCCTAAGGTCGAATGACTCCAACACTCCATCCTTTTGAAGTTGGGCTATGCGTTTCTTGTTGACATGTCCAAGACGACAATGCCACAAGGATGCTTTATCCATACTAGTGGAAGAATCAATATTCAAAACATCATTTCCTAAGTTATCAACAATCATAACGGTTTCATATATTCCATTACATGGTATAGCTTCAAAGTAAAAGACACCATTTAGATAAGCCAAAATAGAACCATTCTCATTATTAAAAGAAAATCTAAATCCTTGTCTATATAAACCATGAAATGAAATGATGTTTCTTGCCATTTCTGGCGAATAGCAACAATTGTTCAAATCTAAAACTAAACTATTCCTAAGCACTAAGGAATATACTCCAATCTTGGTCACATGCGATGATCTTCTGTTCCCCATGATTAGATTGATCCTTCCTTGCTCCACATCCCTACTTCTTCTTAGTCCGTGCACATTAGAACAAATGTGATAACCACAACCGGTATCAAGAACCCAAGAAATAGCATGATTAGAATCGTTAGATTTGATTGTATATATACCTGCGAAAGATGGCTTGATCTTTCCTTCTTTGATTGCTTGTAGGTAATCTGGGCAGCTTCTCTTCCAATGTCCTATCTTGTGGCAGTGGTGGCACTCTGCCTCCTTCGGGTTAGAGCAGGGCTTAGCGGGATCAACTTTGGTCCCACTAGAAGAGGCACCATCTCGGGCTTTCACCTTGCGATAGTTCTTCGATGAAGCTTTCCTCTTCTTTCCCTTCCCTTGTCCAATAGCCAAGACAGGAGCAGCGGGCGGATTGGGAGTGGGTGCAACAGACTTGTCCTTGAAGTTGCTCTCAGCAACCCTCAAGAGACCTTGGAGCTTGCTTAGGGTGACCTCTTCTTTGTTCATGTGGTAGGTCATCCTAAATTGGTTGTACATCGGAGGCAAAGAGTGAAGCACCATGTCGATCGCCAAATCCTCACCGAAGTCAACATTTAACTTGCGAAGGCGGTCGACATACCTTTGCATCTTTTGCAAGTGCACGGTAAGAGATTCTCCATGACCCATCTTTGCGGAAATCATGTTAGTGAAAATCTCGTACCTCTCTTGTCTAGCGTTTTGGTGGTACCTCTCTAATAAGTCTTGATGCATCTCGTACGGGTACATGTCCTCGTAGGACTTTTGGAATTCGGAGTTCATGGTGGCGATCATGATGCAATGTACCTTCGTTGCATCTCGCTCATGAGTTTCAAAGGTGGTGATTTCGGCGGGAGTAGCAACTTCGGGGTTGATTTTCTCGAGCTTCTCATCGAGGACATACTCCTTATCCTCATAGCGAGCAATGGTGCGAATGTATCTTATCCATTCGCTAAAGTTCGTTCCATCGAAGGTGACCTTTTGGCAAAGGCTCATCAACGTGAAAGAACTAGCAGCAGCGTTGTTTGCGTTCGACATCTACAATTAGAAAAGGACAAAGATAGATTAGAATAAGAATCCCTAATTATCACCCAATAAGAAAATTAGGGCTAGGATCCAACAATAACATTTACATACTAGAAAAGGGATGCCGTAATCTAACATGCAAATAAATTGAAGGTAAGTGAATGACGATTCACTAATTCTCCATCACAAAACTTAAACTATTAGTCCTAAGTGTTTTTTGAGAATTCCTAGGTTTGGATGAGATACATTGAAACTATTCAATGGCATGTTTAAATCTCGATATGCCCCTCTCGTTTGTGACTGGGATGCCGAGGATCACAAAGCGGGTGTGAATTACCATGCAAATTCACATGGTGCCTTCATTGTAACAATCACCTATTCGATGTGCCGGTAAACCACACACGCTCCATCGAACTATGATAAACAATGAATCACCCTTTGCCACCTTCGCTTAGAACCAATTAGTGTGCCGGTAAACCACACACGCTCCACTAACATCTTAGCAAGGTGCAAAGTCTAATTTCATGGGATTGCATCAATTCACTTTTCCTAAAGTAACTAGGATTGGGAAATTTTTGGAAAAATATGTGTAGTTACTTTGTATTTCTTATTATACTTTTAATGAGAGAATGAGTTTGCCCTATCCTACCCGTTCGGCTAACGACCCTCCACCAATCAAGCAAGCGGTGGGTGTGAGTGTACACCCATTAAGCGCCATTTTATAGGCCGCAACCTTATACCCACCTTATAGATCGGCTTCGTGAATGAGACCTATTAACGGTAAGACTAGCATTTTAGTTATACATATATATATATTATTCTAGTAATATCATATTAGTATAGGATTGTATTTTAAAACTTTTAAAATCTAGGGTTTGAAATTTAAGTTGTCTAAATTAAAGCTTTTAATCACAAAGTAAATTTCAAAACATGAGGGTGGGTTTTAAACATTTAAAACACGGAGGATCAAATAACAAATAATTCCAATTAACAATTAATATCCTAATAATCTATATTTGATTTATTCAAGATTTCTTTGAAAGATAATTACCAAATTAGTTAAATAATTAATTAATTATCATATAAGGAAATTAAATATTTAATTAGTTGATAAATATCCTTTTCTAGATCAAGATAATAGTCATATATATCATAAAATCGGATTTAGGTTGATCTATTATCATTAAGGTAAGTTTCCATAAGATAAACACAAAGAAATCCCGAATCTGGTTATTCCTGACGCCTGGACTCGCCGAGTGCACAAGGGGACTCGCCGAGTCAGGCCTACTCGCCGAGTCCACCTTGGGACTCGCCGAGTCAGTGACACAGAAACCAAAAAAAAAACGAATTTTGCAGGTTTGTTTCAGTTAATCAAGCAACAATTTAAAGAAAACCAAGCTAGGCTCTGATACCACTGATGGGTTTTAGCCATAAGAACTTTCCTATGTGCGCATGCAAAACCCTAATGCTTGGATCTAGGCTTTCTACTAAACATGCTTTTGAATCCAAGACTTCTAATGACTAATTAGGTTAAATAACAACATTGAAACAGATGTAGAATCATACCTTTGAGTTCCTTGTTGATCTTGAGGTCTTGGAGCTTCTAGAGTCACAAGTGTCACTCCTCTAATGGCTTACAAACACCAATAGCAATAAGAATGATTTAGGAGAGAGGAGAGGGGAGGAATTCGACCAGAGTTCTCTTGCTTTTTCAGAGGTGTCGAATTCCCTATGTCATGGGGTCTATTTATACTTGTAGACTCCTTAAGGGTTACAACCTAAACCCTAATTGGATAATCTTCTCTTAAGGCTATCCAAATCCATTCCATAGATAACCCTAATGGACGATTTTAGCTATCCTAAAGCCTCTAGAATCCGTCCATAGCTTATCCAAATGGATTTACAGTCTAAAGCTTAACTATCAAACAATTGACAGTTTATACCCCTTTATTTAATTAATCTCTTTAAGTCACCAAATTAATTCTAATTAATTCTATGACTTATATTAATCAAATAACAAATATATTATTCATTATATTATTCACATAATATATTAATAATATTTACTCTCTCTTAATAAATCATCCTATCAAGTTGCTGTGGTGAAGGCAACCCAAAAGGACCATGCACAACCGGATCAAATATTTGCCTAATATAGTTACTGCCTTAGACACTATTCCAACAACAACTTGATATCTGCCGAAACACAGTTGAAAAATCAAAGCACACTACTGCAGAAGTCAATTTCAAGATCTTAAGAAGAATCAACTGGTAGGAGAACATCAGGAAGTTTTGGTGGATCCTGATCAAGTTTCTTAAACTTGATAGCTAATCAAAAGTTAAAGAGGTCACTTAGGGGGAAATTGTTGAATCATAAAAAGTGACCCTCTTGAACTTCAGCTACCGCAGCCAACATCCCACCACAGTCAAGCCTTTTCATCAACAGTCGCCAACCGCAGTCTCTATCTACCGCAATCTTTACTAGATTACTTTACTTTGTCTTTTTATAATACACCCTATGGTCCAGTATGGCTTGCATGGCTACTCTTAGAGATGTAATCTAGTGATCTTAGTGTGTCTCTATAAATAGAGCTCATTCTCTTGTAAACAAAAAAGGGTGTATCGCATCTAATTCTAATACACATCTCTGAAGTTATCTTTTCTATCTCACATACTCACTCTTCTTACTCTCATAATCGATCACAACCTCTCTTCGGAGCAAGTCTTCTATGAACTAATCACTAAGTTTGATCTCACTTATTAACTTCGCTTAAATGCATTCCTCGTTATGAATCAGCTTAAGTGTATACTTGATATAACATTTGTTGTCATTTACATTTCTTTACTTTTCCACAACTAACTCTCTAACATCTTACTCTAAATATTATTGTTGATCTTTTAGATCCTTCGAGATTAAGTATTCCGCAATATACTTGTTCTAACGTTTGTTCAAGTGTGTCTCAAAGTTTTTCTCTCAACATCCTGTTTCAGCTTATGACCTGTTTCAGCCAACAACCCATTTTAGCCTACGACCTGTTTCAGCCAACGAAGCATGCAAACATATAAGCAACAAACAAGACCTTACTAGTCTAGTATACAATCAAGACATAGCAACTATAACATAAATTATATAGTGATAAAACTCACCTAAAAAAATCAAAAACTCACAACTACACTCGAATAAATGTAAAGACCGGTCTCACGAACCACCTAGACATTAAATACAGGTCAGTATATGCCCTAGAACCCTAAAGTTTGACCTAAGGTCAAACTTAGTCAAAACATCAATCTACTAGTCAACAGACGCCTCGCGTCCTATACTGGGCAACCAATGCCCACTACGAGACCAAATAGTTAGGTTCCAAAGCTAAAATAGACATGTCTCAGGTTTTTCCAAAAGCGCTTCGACACCTGAAAAAGATGTGTCGCGTTTGTCCCTGTTCAACACTTATTTTTAACTTAAACCCTTAAGCGCATACTTATATCTCTCATATTTGGACCTAAATAATGTCTTAAAAGATAAAGTTTCCAACTTTATCCATACAAACATCCCAAACCAACTAGATCTAAAATCCTAGTTTCCAAAAAAGTCAAAGATCTCATTTTTCTTCATACATGGAGTAAAGAGAGCTCCTGCATGCACTCTCTCCTCCACTAAAAGTCCAGATTTACACCCAAACAAGAAAATAAAGCTCATAGAGTTCTTCAAACTCCATAGAACAAGCTTCAAAGGGACCAAAACTCCATAAAAAGCACCAAACACCAATCTTTGATCTTTATGACTTACAAAGGTCGAAAAGCAAGATGAGAGCTAAATACTTTAGATGAAAGGCTCCAAACACCAATCTTTCTTAATTTCTTCACTCAAACACATGAATAAGAACTAAAAGTGGTTTAAAGGGGGTAAAGAGGGATAAGTTCAAATCTCACAAAGAAAGGCTAGGGTTTCTCCCAAGGTTTTCCTAGAGATAATAGAGGCTGAGAATGACAAACCCTAGGGATTAATGTGCTTTAAAAAAATACACCAAACCCTAAAAGTTCATTCAGCCCATGGTTGTAGGCGCCCCGATGCCTACAGGTCTGGAACAAAGCAATAAGAACAAATCAACCTATCTTGATTCTCTTACATTATGGCATCTACCTCACGACATGAAATGTTGTCATGGTAAGTTCTTTTCTTCTTGCTACGAGGACATATCTTGACCTTACTTGACACTTATACGACTATATTCAATATATATGATCATTATTTTTCTTTTATGAAAGTAAATTGAACATAAGTTTTGTGTTATCTAAATACCATATCATAAGTATTAAAGAATTTGGAAACATTCATAATTTGTATAAGCCACATAAGCCCTAACGTAAACAAGTAATAAATCATTTAACATACTTTGTAATCATAAGTTCCACATGTACTCACCTCCATAATAAATCTTACATGATACCTTGGTAGTTAGGTTGACTAACTACGTTTGTCCCTTGATGATAAACTTGTTCCATTGCTGTTTCAACTTCAATTCCTATAGAACTGGCCATTCCATTCATTTGGTATTCATTTCAAGTCTAACACATGTTTGATTCATATATAATACATCAATTGTATACCTTGAACATTAGTTCAATAACTCATGAGATTGTATTGTCATAATTTTTTTTATAAGCATAACCCTTCTTATACTTTCCAATCAATATTTTCATGGTGTAACGATCTAAAATTTTCAAATAAATTTTTCATTTTTAATTAGCCAAACATTCCGATAAAATGTAAAGTAACATTAACCACTGTTTTCAAAATTCATAACATTAACATTTTATTCAAAACATTAGAGTATCCCATTAAAACAAGTGCCGGAGAGTGAATGTCGCACCATCAAGCCTTCCCCTTGCCCTTAGGCTCGGATGTACCTAAAAAAAATCAACAAACTGTAAGCTAATGCTTAGTGAGTTCCCCAGAGTATACCCCACACACAATCCACATAAAACACATATCATATTAGCTATAAAAGCTACATATACCACGTAAGCCATGCATACAAACATATAAGGATGTCGTGGGCTCCTCCCAAGGTATTACTCCAGGATGTCATGGGCTCCCTCACATGGTCTTACACCTAAGTGTCATGGGATCCCCCATGGTCTTTAGCTGGAAAGCAATGGGCTCCCCCACATGGTCTTACATCCAGGTGTCATGCGCTCCTCCCATGGTCTTTACTTGAAAAGCCATGGGCTCCCCCACATAGTCTTACATCCAAGTGCCATGGGCTCCTCCCATGGTCTTCCCTGCAAATATCACATATATAGCTAGCATAACACTAACCATAACTAACTATCATACCACATATATCTACAACAATGAGTGTACCACATATCACAAAATGGGTCGGTCTTGGTGTCTTAGACCCATTAATTGGTATGGTGAGGAGACTCACCCTATCTGATGAACCCGAAAGCCGCTCTCCTAACAATCTATAACCACCCGTGATGAACGATAATATCATTACCCAAGGTTATGACTAGATACAATCCAATTGAAGAACCTAAACCCCAGGTCCTTTCACAATGGCCCAAAAAAGTCTTCCTTTGCTAATGGGCCCAAAGTCTATGTCCAAAATCATTAATGGGGTCCATGGCCCAATAAAGTCCAACCATAGTATTCATGGCCCAAAATAGATAAGCTAACCCACTAACTCCAAAACGTGACTAGGCCCAATGACTAATTAAGGCCCAAAAGCTTACAAGCCCAAAACAAGTCCAAGCCCATCTGAAGTGCGTATGCCTTTTGTACTGCCCTGGTACGCGCAGCGTACTAAGTCCCTTAGTTGTACGTGCGACATACTCTAACTTACGCCAGACGTACACACAGATTAAGCAGTTTTTTCCATTAAGTGCTTAATACTCGATGTTCTAATTGTTGGATAAGGTGTCTAAGTCCATAACTATTTTTGGTATGTACTTGACCCGGTTTGGCATGGTCCATTTGGGTTGCATGGCATCAGGCATTTGGATTGACTAAAATGAGAGAAATAACACTTAAGGTTTATTAATATATTATAAGTTCTAATATATTAATAATATTATTTAATTAGTATTGATCAAGAATTAATTTGGAATTAATTAAGTGATCAAAAGGAGACTAATTAAATATATGGGTTGATTGCATAAATCATCCATACTTATATAGTGGGATAATGCTTCATGGATTATCAAGTTGGGCTAAAGCCCATAAGATGCTCCATGGTGCTCATAGAACCCATGGGTCATGCAAATGAAAAGTCATGACAATTAGGGTTTACATGGTCTAACCCTAATAGTAACACACTATATAAGCTTCATGTTCTTCACCAAAATCAGCCACTAAGATATACAAGTGAGGGCTAGCCGATTTCTAAGTGTTCTTCATTTCTCTCTAAGTTATTCCAAGTGCATTTGGTGTTGTGTGAGACATTTGAGGCATCGCACTTGAGGTGCTAGGCTCACAAGGTTTTCAAGAAATCCAAACTACTACAAGGTATTTTTCTTGCTTACTTTTATGTTTAAAAGTTCCCCATGTATGCTAGATAGGATATAAACCTTGAAAATCAAATTTTCATGTATCATAGTAAAACATAGATCCAAGCTTTCTAGGGTTGCATGTACACCTTAGGAGTGTTAGAATGCTCAAAACCCTTCAGTCGTATCAGAGCCTAGGCTTGTTTGCTTGATATTTGATGCAAAATTGTGAAAAAAGCTGAAAATAATGTTGTCTGGACAGTGGACTCGCCGAGTCCATGGGGGGACTCGACGAGTCCAAGCACAAATTCATCCTACTCGTCAAGTAGGTTCATGAACTCGACGAGTAGGAGCCTCTGACTGCAGATTTTCGACTTTTTCTGCTGGAAATGGACTAGAAACATTACCTTAAAACTTGTTTTAGATGGTGTAATGGTTGTTCTAATCCATTTACAATGGCTAATATCTAAATTTCATGTTTATATGTGTTCATATGTTCTTGAAATTTTGATAGGAATATTCATGTTCTTATGAGTTCTTGATAGATCATAGGGATTACTTGTTAAAATTGTTTAATGTTTAATTCATGATCATTATGTGTTTTAATGGAATCCATAATTTGTCCTCAAGTTATGGATTACCAAAAGTCTTTCTTTTAAAGTCCATTAAAGAAACACATAGGTTACATAAAATGAAAAGTCACTCATTTTATTACATCATTATCTCATAAGTTATGAAAGATGAAAAGTTTTGTAAAGTTACAAAACTTGCCTTCAAGTTTTGGAACATGTAAAGTCACTTTAGAAACTTTAGTTCCAACCCCTAGAATTTTAAAAGTTAAAATTCAACCCTTATACTTTATAATATTATAAGTTATATATATATATATATATATATATATATATATATATATATATATATATATATATATATATATATATATATATATATATATATATATATATATATATATACTAGTCGTTTACCCGTGCAATGCGGCGGCGACGAACAATATCATTGCACCAGATAGTTTCTGAATGTTCTATTTGGAGGGCAGCATATAGTTTGGTTTTGTGTATTGTTTCCTTTTGGGTGGATGTTTATACGCCGTAGACGGTTAACCAAAAACATAAAATTAAATATATTGTAATAGATTGTTTATGTTTAAACTTTAAAAGTAAAAGTTAATATCAAATTATTTCATAGAAATTTCGATTTACAATTAATAATAGTTATAGTATTTACATTTGTCATTTTAAACCAATAATTTTAATCATTATGATTTGTTATAAATATGCATAAGTTAATATAGATTTAAAATGTCATTTGCATTTCGTCACCATTTCACATGGATAACTAAATATTTGACTATCTTTTATCTAATAATTAAAAAATTAATGCATTTTTATATTAGTCAATATTATTTTTCATATTCCATGTATGTTTGATAATTCATCATCATTTGATTGTTAATAGAAGCAATGAGGACAATTAAAGAAATTGTGTGGGTTATTCTTGCTTCATACATGTTTTTACTTATAGTAACTAAGTAAATATCAAATATGATTTACTTTACCAAATGATAATTTTTTTAATTGTAGAAGGTCTCACAAATTGTAACCACTCAAAGAAAACGACATCAAGTTTTTTTCTCTCTACAAACAAATTATTGTGTTTGTTTGCATTACACAAAATGTAATTTAAGTATAGTAAAAGTTAAGACAAATAAAATGAAAATCATTCACATTTTTTGTTGTAACATACAAGGAGCCATATTAAGTATTATTAACAAACTCTATACATTGAAATTTGTTTCTAACCACAAACAGTTTACCTTTCGACTTATATAAAATAATTTTCCAATTTATTATCAAAATTTATAAAGCATAAGGACCTCCAATCTCTTATTAATTTTCAATCAAGTACAACTTTAATCCTCCATTTTATATTTTGTTTTTAATTCCAGTTATATATTCATATTGTTAGGATAAAATCAAAAAACATTACAACTATTGTATAGATCATACGAAGCTAAAGTCACATGTCATACATTTTTAAAAGTTTTTTAGTAATTTTATAAGCAAATAGTAAATTAGATTGATCATCATAATATCAGTACAAATCAATGCGTTATTTAACAAAAAATGAAATTAGAAAAGAGAAAAATAATTACATCAGATACAATACATACATTTTACACATCAAGATTGTTATATTTGGCATATGGTAACCACCTCTTTCCTATAAAATACAAAAAAGTGGTTTAATTTATGGTTAGGGAAGAAGTTGCAAAACGCCAAAAGGTTATTACAATGGCATGAGAGCATACTTTTGTACATGCTTCAACTTCGATGTTCAATAGACCATTAATGGTTATGGAGCTACCTTTTGCCTGAAAAATGAATAACTGTAAGGTTTAAATTGATTTTGAACGAAAACAAAATGGAATTAAAGTCTAAAAAACATTTTTTTAGAACGGAAAATTTAGTCTCCTAGTTAGTGGATTAGAGTCGTGCAGTGACATCCAAGTAGACAAAAAGTCTAAAATGCTTCTCATATCTAATGAAGGTTACTATAAAGAAATCTGGTTATACAAATATTAAGTTTTGAAAAATAGCTATACATTGGAATGCTATAATCGAAGATATAAAAGAAATATCCAAACTTTGTCCATACAACTACAAACTTTCAAGATAATACTGATTTTTTAACTTTCAAGATAATACTGATTTTTTAAGACTATTATTCCAAGAATTCTATATTATGAGCAAATTGCCCCTTCTTTTCAAAACCATCCATAATCAAACAAATACCATTTAAAATCTTAAATATTTATTTTTGGAAAACAATATTTGAACATTTGACTTTTGGTGTTCATGGAAAAAAAAACCAAGTTTTTTGCTTTGGCAATCGACACTTTTTTATATATTTTCTTATTAAGATCCTTGTGCCCACAATTATGGTACAGGTTCTTACTTCCAACATATTCCAAAATTACTCTTGTAAAAAAACGGATCTCCTAAAAATCATCCCATTTCTCTCTCTAAAAGTTTAAGAATACACTTTTCAAGATTTTTAAACTCACACAACCTGTTATAATATAGAAAGATATACTTACACCCTCAACAAAAATGACATCTAAATGCCTAGTAAAGAATAAAAATCAAAAAACAAAAGTGGCAAACTAAAACTCCAAGAATATGTACCTAAATGAAGCCAACTCTTCGGTGCTAACACCATTTCACACATTAGAACCACCATCTTTTCTACAATTGGCCGAGAAACCCCAACAACAGTTACTGTGACTGATGGTTTGTTAATGTTTGGGTCTTCAACATCTTGTAAAGCTTCCCAAAGAGTCAGACCTGCAAGAGGACACCTCTAAAGAAACACTGCATTAGCTTCATAATCACTAAATCTCAACCCTGTTTACCTACAAATTGATGGGTTTTGAGCATTCTAACACTCCCTAAGTGTACATGCAACCCTAATAACCTTGAATCTATGTTTTCTCTATATACATGCAAATTTCTTTTTCAAGGTTATTTCCTAACTAGCATGGCATGGGGATTACATAAAACATAAAAACTAGAAGAAATACATACCTTGTTGTTGCTTGGATTCCATAAAGACTTTGTGAGCCTAGCACCCTAAATGTTGTGCCTCAAATGCTTCACACAACACCACAAAACTTGGAATAACTTGAGATAATACTTCTTACACTTGAAAATCGGTTATGCCCTCTCTAGAAACACTCTGTAGCCGATTTTCTAGCCAAAGGGTTCCTTTTATAGTGTTGTCACAATTAGGGTTTTCACATGAATACTCTTAATTGTCATGACTCTTCATTTCTCATGACCCATGGGTTTGTAACTCCCATGGACTATCCATGGAGCTCCATATGGTTATAACCAAACCCATAAACCATGGATCATTAATCCACCATAAAAGAGTTGATGATTGTCATACTCAACCCTATATATTTAATTAGTCTCACTTTGATCACCAAATTAATACTTGATCAATACTAATTAAATAATACCATTATTAATATATTAGAACTTATAATATATTAATAATCATAAGTGCATTATTCTCTCATCTAGTCTATCCTAGTATTGCAATGCCATGCAACCCAAATGGACCATGCCGGGTCGGGTGAAGTACATACCAAATAAAGTTATGGAGTTAGACATTATATCCAACAGTCTCCCACTTGGATAAGTCTAGTAACTATATTTGCACATATGACTTCAAAATCTGACTAACGATCGTAGCTCTTTCAAAGTCTCTCGGAACTGAGATGATGATGATACGCCTTTTAAGATAAGTGATCATATAAACCTCTGTTCTCATGATATCAGCCGGACAAACACATGGAACATGGTCTTACTTATTGTCCAACATTTGTTTCTTGATCTCTGATTTGTTTCGACATAGAACTAAATTGAACACATCAATTAGGTTTTGACCGGGCCCGGTACATAGGTCAAAACCAAATCATCGAGGGGCCCAGATATCGCTTCTATTTCTAGAAGGAACAGATAAACTTCAACTGATATGCTTATACTAACTACTTGTTGAATTATTCACAAAGGCACGTTTTATAACATCGAGTTACCAATGTGTTTTCATACAATCAATGAATAACCTACTTCTAGTCAATAACTCATATCTCTAGGTTTGAAGATTCATATGATATTACCGTCTCATGATCACTCAAGATAAATTCCATGAAGTGATGCAAGTGAGCATGGGTTGGATCCAATACTCAGCCCTTATGAGTACTCATGAATGTTGTAGCAACCATTGCATTGTCCAAAGCACTTTAGACAAATCATACAAGCCAAATTCATGACAGTCTTAAATCAATACTTACTTCCAAAGTTTGACTGGCTATGAATGGTTTGAATAATAACATAATTATTCTAGAAGTAAAAACATGCAAAATTGAATCATAATTGAATCATAGTAAACAATCAACACAAGATAGTAACACCTTACTCATAAATAAATAGCAACTTTTATTTATCATCAAATGTCAATTACATTTTACAAGTTTCAGGAATCTAATAATTGAAACTAATATCATCCTTCAGCCCAATGCGCCTCGCATGCTGTAAATGCTTAACCCTGCTCAGTCCCTTCTTGAGGGGATCTGCCGGGTTCTCATCTGATGATACCCTCTTTGCCACGAGGAGTCCTTCTATTCTATGTCTGATGAAATGGTATTTTCTGTCAATGTTCCTAGATCTCTCGTGATCTCTTGGTTCTTTAGCCAAAGCAACCGCACTTTCATTGTCACAGAAAATTTCCATTGGCTCCTTTATAGCTGGTACAACTCCAAGGTCTCCGATGAAGTTCTTTAGCCATATCGCCTCTTTTGCTGCCTCGCTTGCTGCTATGTACTCTAATTCACAAGTTGAATCAACTACTGTCTCCTGCTTGGAACTTTTCCAAGTAATTGCTCCTCCATTTAGGATAAAGACCCAGCCTGATTGAGAGTGGAAATTATCCTTATCAGTCTGAAAGATAGCATCACTATATCCTTCCACTCTCAAGTCATCACTGCCTCCGAGGGTAAGGACCCAGTCCTTAGTCCTCTGCATATACTTGAGAATGTTCTTTACTGTTGTCCAGTGTGCCTTGTCAAGGTTCCCTTGATATCTATTGACCATGCTAAAAGCAAAGGCCACATCAGGGCGAGTACAAGTCATAGCATACATGATCGAGCCCACAGCGGAAGCATATGGTATATGACTCATTTTAGCTATCTCAGCCTCTATACCCAGACTCTGAGTCTTACTCAGCCTGGCATTACTCTGGATTGGTAATTCTCCTTTCTTGGAATCTTGCATACTGAACCTCTTCAGCACCTTATCCACATAAGTACTCTGACTAAGTCCAATTAGTCTCCTACTCCTATCTCTCAATATCCTTATCCCTAGGATATAGGCAGCTTCCCCAAGGTCCTTCATAGCGAAACACTTCCCAAGCCAGGACTTAACCTCCTGCAAAGTTGGGACGTCGGTTCCTATGAGAAGTATGTCATCCACATACAACACCAAGAAGCTAACTATGCTCCCACTAATCCTGACATACACACAAGACTCATCCTCACTCCTAGAAAAGTCAAACTCTTTGACTTTCTCATCAAAGCAAAGATTCCATCTGCGAGATGCTTGTTTCAATCCATAAATGGATTTCTCAAGCTTACACACTCTATTAGGGTATTTTGGATCGACAAAACCCTCTGGCTGAGCCATGTAAACATCCTCAGCCAGCTTCCCATTAAGGCAAGCGATTTTGACATCCATTTGCCCTATTTCATAATCATGAAATGCAGCTATGGCTAACAACACTCTAATAGACTTAATATTAGCTACTGGTGAGAAGGTCTCATCATAGTCAACTCCCGGAGTTTGAGTAAAGCCCTTCGCAACCAGTCACACTTTATAAGTGTGTACTTTCCCATCCATTTCAGTCTTCTTCATGAAGATCCATTTGCACCCAACTGTCTTACGACCTGGTACATTGTCAACCAAGTTCCAAACTTGATTGTCATACATGGACTAAATCTCGTTGTCCATAGCCTCCTTCCACTTCGCAGACTCAGGGCCTGCCATGGCTTCCTTATAATTATTATGTTCATCCAAATCTATCAATGTACTATCACTGATAAATGTATCACCTTCAGTGATGATGTGATAACCATAATAACATCCCGGTGTGTTCCTCACCCTAGTGGAACGTCTTGGAGGTACAGACTCATCTATCGGCTCAACAGGAGTTTCCTCTTTAGGTTAGCTAACAGCATTTGAGGTTCCTTCACCACTTGACTCTTGAAGCTCTTCAAGGTCAATTTGCCTACCACTGTCCCCTTGGCTTATAAATTCTCTCTCACGAAAGACTCTTTTTCTTGCTACAAAGACCACATTATCACTGGGTCTGTAGAAGAGGTAACCAAAGGATCTCTATGGGTAGCCGATGAAAATGCACCTCTCGCTTCGGGGTTCAAGCTTGTCATGAGTCTCACACCTCACAAAAGCTTCACAACCCCAAATCTTGATGTGGTCCAAATTGGGTACTTTCCCAGTCCACATCTTGTGAGGTGTTTTGGCAACCTTTTTAGTGGGGACTAGGTCAAGGATATGGGCGGCAGTCTCTAAAGCATACCCCCAGAAAGAGATTGGTAACCAAGCTCGACTCATCATGGAACGAACCATATCCAACAAGGTTCGATTGCGCCTCTCAGCCACACCATTCAAGTGTGGTGTCCTGGGAGGTGTCAATTGTGAGACAATCCCACATTCCTTAAGATAGTCAAGGAATTCAGTGCTAAGATACTCTCCTCCCCGATCGGATCGGAGCATCTTGATGTTCCTGCCCAATTGATTCTCAACTTCCTACATAAACTCTTTGAACTTTTCAAAGGTTTCTGACTTATGCTTGATTAAGTCAATATATCCATATCTACTGTAATCATTAGTAAAAGTCACATAATAGCAATTAGCATCCCTTGTAGCCACTCTGAAGGGCCCACACACATCCGTTTGTACAAGGTCCAACAAACCTTCACCCCTATCACAAGTACCTGTGAAGGGTGACTTTGTCATTTTTCCAAGTAAACAAGACTCGCAACTATCACCTGACTTGAGGTCAAATGATTCCAAGACTCCAGCCTTTTGGAGTTGGCCTATGCGCTTCTTGTTAACATGTCCAAGCCGACAATGCCACAAGGATGCTTTATCCAAGCTATCCGAAGAATCAATATACAACACATTATTTCCTAGATTGTCTACAACATTCACAGCTTCATATACACCATCACAAGGTAATGCTTTAAATTAAAATACATCATTGTAATAAACATTAATAGCACCATTTTTATTATCAAATGAAAATGAAAAACCTTGTTTGTACAATCCATGAAAAGAAATAATATTTCTCGCCATTCCGGGCGAGTAACAACACTTATTCAAATCTAACATTAACCCATTATTAACCAATAAAAAATAAAATCCTATCTTGGTAACATGTGGTTCTTTCCTGTTGCCCATGACTAAGTTTATCTTCTCGTGCTCCACTTGCTCACTTCTTCTTAGTGCCTGCAAATCAGTACAAATGTGAATACCACAACCTCTATCAAGCACCCAAGAATTAGCATTAGATGAGTTTTTAGACAATATTGTGTAAATACCTGCATGGGTGGGTTTAACCTTCCCATCCTTTACATCTTGCAGATATTTGGGGCAGCTTCGCTTGAAGTGTCCCTTATCCTGGCAATAGAAGCACTGTGCTTCCTTTGGGTTTGAAGAAGGAGTAATGGGACCTTTCTTTGTCCCAATTGAAGAGGAACCATCAAGAGTCTTACCCTTGGTACCCTTCGAAGGGCTTTTCCTCTTCTTACCCTTCCCTTGCCCAATTGTAAGAACAGGGGCTGCTGAAGGAGTAGAGGTTGCAACCTCTTTACCCTTAAGGCTATTTTCAGCTGTCCTTAAGAGTCATTGAAGTTTGCTAAGCGTCACTTCCTCCTTATTCATATGATAAGTCATACAAAACTGATCATAACTTGGAGGTAAGGAATGGAGAATGATGTCAATCGCCATTTCCTCAGGGAAGTCAACATTGAGCTTTAGCAACTGGTCAACGAACCTTTGCATCTTCTGCAAGTGACCGGTGATGGGTTCACCATCCTTCATCCTTGTGGTTATCATGGAGGAAATGATTTCATACCTCTCTTGACGCGCGCTCTGATGGGTTTTGAGCATTCTAACACTTCCTAAGTGTACATGCAACCCTAATAACATTGAATCTATGTTTTCTCTATATACATGCAAATTTCTTTTTCAAGGTTATTACCTAACTAGCATGGCATGGGGATTACATAAAACATAAAAACTAGAAGAAATACATAACTTGTTGTTGCTTGGATTCCTTCAAGACTTTTTGAGCCTAGCACCCCAAATGTTGTGCCTCAAATGCTTCACACAACACCATAAAACTTGGAATAACTTGAGAGAATACTTCTTACACTTGAAAATCGGTTATGCCCTCTCTAGAAACACATTGTAGCCGATTTGCTAGCCAAAGGGTTCCTTTTATAGTGTTGTCACAATTAGGGTTTTCACATGAATACTCTTAATTGTCATGACTCTTCATTTCTCATGACCCATGGGTTTGTAACTCCCATGGACTATCCATGGAGCTCCATATGGTTATAACCAAACCCATAAACTATGGATCATTAATCCACCATAAAAGAGTTGATGATTGTCATAATCAACCCTATATATTTAATTAGTCTCACTTTGATCACCAAATTAATACTTGATCAATACTAATTAAATAATACTATTATTAATATATTAGAACTTATAATATATTAATAATCATAAGTGCCTGATTCTCTCATCTAGTCTATCCAAGTATTGCAAAGTCGTGCAACCCAAATGGACCATGCCGGGTCGGATCAAGTAGATACCAAATAAAGTTATGGACTTAGACACTATATCCAACATAAACTCCTTTAACCTTTTAAATCAACAGTTGCAAAAATACATGAAATTTGAGGAGAAAGAGAGTGGGTGGTGGTTAGAAGTGGCGGCGAGCAATACATATGATGGTCGACTAACTGTTTCATAATCTTTTTTTCTTTATTATTGTATATCCTAAGAAAATTCATTCCCGTTAGACATGAGCATAGTCAAACTAAACCCAATCTTGAAACACTCAAATGGGTAATTCTTGTTACTGCTTCCCAATTCAGTTAAACATAACAGATGTCAACATAATCAAACTAAATCCAATATGGGAAAACCTATTTGCAGTCTCTTAAACATTCATCTGTTACAACCTACCTGCAAATCAAAAACACACACACACACAAATTCAGTTAGAAAGCATATAAGTTTTGGATATGTATTCACAAAAAAATAATACAAATTAAATTAAGGGGAAATAAAACAGATAAATCAAATCATTAAAGAAAAATGTCAGAAACATACAAAACTAAAAATTAGAGCATTAAAAGCATGATTCCATTCTTTAAAACTGATGGCTTGCTTTGAAATTAAGCATTAATAAATCACAAATTTAAAATTCGAAACACAAGTGTATCTAAAAATTTGAGCATTCAGGCATTCTTCAAAAGTGATGAGTTTACTTCGAAATTAAGCATTAATCAATCACAAATTTAAAAATCCAAACACTAGTATATATGTAGAATTGTACGTTAGTGTTATGAATAGAAGAATTGGAAGAAGAGTTAGTGACACCACCGGATAAGGGCAGAACTACTTGCGGGTGCTACAAATATAGATCTGAAGCGAAAGTGGTGAACAAATTGGGGTGTTTTTTAGAGATAGAGAGATAGGGGAAGGGGGAAAGAAAGCTAAGAGTGGCTTTTGGGCATTTCAAACCCCTGATATAAGTGTGCTTGCATCTATTTATGCAGGAGAGGAAGCGAGATACTCGAAGATCTGTGATCACTAGAAAGTCAGATATGTGTGTAGGAGCAATGGTGGCAAGGATAGGGTTTTCATGTTTTTAGGTAAACTGTAGAGAGCTTTTGACTTTTCAGATCTTTGTTGGAATGAGTCTTCCTGCTGTATTGCTTTGAATTGAATGATTCTACCGATTTGGAGATGGCAAAGATAGGGTTAGATTAGACCTACCATGATTAAGCAAAAAAAGCTCGAACTTGATTTACCAGGGTTGTGTTTCTGGAGTGGCTCACGCAAGTGGAGTGCGAAAGGGTTTAAAGTGTTTGTGGAGTTAAAAAATGTACATGTTTGCGATTCCAAAAGAAGCATCAAAAACATTAGTTTAATTTAAAACACATAGATAATCAAGGTCAAGCACATTACCTATAAGTAGAGAACCGAATCCCCATCACTCTTCCATACTTTCAATATCATATCTGGAATCCAACAAAGACTAAAGCCACGATCTCGATTGTTTATCGATTGTGTCTATGATTACAAATAAGAAAGGGTAGCAGTACATGTTAGTGGTGATGTACCAATAAGGGCAAAAAAATGAGGAATCTAAAACTTAATCTAGTAGAGGTTATTTTATCATGCGAGATACTAGGATTCAATAAGACCCGATCAAAGATCAAATAGTTTAGGGTCAAAATCTTGTTAAAAATAAATTTAATAAAGAAAGATATGCAATGCTTGATTGTACATTCAACATAAAGATTTGAATGATTTTAAATTTAATATTATTTTATTAATGGTGACTTGTACCGTTGGCTTAATGGTTTGAACGTCTTAAAAAAATAATATTATTATATTGAATCTATTTTTAGAAATAGTTAGATTTCTTTTATAAGATAGTAAAGATATATATATATATATATATATATATATATATATATATATATATATATATATATATGTGTGTGTGTGTGTGTATATATATATATATATATATATGTATATATATATATATGTATGTATGTATGTATGTATGTATGTATGTATAAGATCAAGTCGTTTTACCGTTAGTATGCTTCATTCACGAAGTTGGTCTAAAAGGCGGGTATAAGGTTGTTTCCTATAAAATGGCAGCTTAATGGGTGTCCACTCTCACTCACTGCTTCCTTGATCGATGGAGGGTCGTTAGCCGAACGGGTTGGACAAGGACTTGAAATTCTCATTCAAAGTATGATGAATGTAAAGTAACTAAATGTTTTTATAAATTCCCAATCTTAGTTACTTTAGGCAAATGTGAATAAGGTGCTAATACATGAAATTACACTTTGCACTTTGCTAAAGTCGTTAGTGGAGCGTGTGTGGTTAACCGGCACACTAACCTGGACTTAACAAGGTAGGCAAAGGGTGACTTAAGATTTTTCATAGGTCGGTGGAGCGCGTGTAGTTAACCGGCACATTGATTGAGTGAAAAAACATTAAGGTTACCAAGTAATTTGTATGGTTACTTCACACCTTGTTTTGTGATCCTCGGTATCCCAGTCACAAAACCTAAAGGGCACACTCGAGATTGAAACATGCCATTGAAAAGTTCAATGAATCTCAAAAGAATCTAGGATTTTCAAAACCAATTAAAACCTAAAATTTTGTTTCGTTTGATGGTGGAAATTGGTGAATCGTCATTCACCTACCTTTAAATATGTTATAGCTTAGATTACGGCATCCCTCTTTTAAGTTATAATATATTGTGTTGGGTCCTATCATTAATATTACATTTGGGTGTTTTATTAAGGACTATCTTTATATCTAATAAAGACTTGTCTTTTCTTCTTTTCAGATGTCTTCCAACAACGTTGCTTCTGGATCAAATCCTATCGACTCCTTCTCTCTCGTGAACCTTTGTGGGAGAGTCATCTTTGATTGTTACAACTTTACGGATTTGATATGGAACATCGGGATGGTCGCTCGCTATGAGGACAAGGAATATGTCCTCGAAAAGGAGTTAAAGGAAATTGATGAGATCACTCCTACTCCCCAGGAGATCGCTGGCTTTAGGACTCATGAGAGAGATACCACCAAAGTGGAATGCATCATGATGGCCACAATGATACCTGAACTCCAGAAGTCCTATGAGGACTATTACCCTTTTGAGATACACCAAGACATGATGGAAAGATACCATCAGAGTGCTCATCAAGAGTGGTATGAGATAATCTCCTCCATGATAACAACCCGGATGAAGGATGGTGAACCCATCATGGGACACATGCAGAAAATGCAAACATATGTGGACCAATTGCTGAAATTGAATGTGAACTTCCCCGAGGAGTTGGCAATAGATATCATTTTGCACTCCTTGCCATCATGTTATGATCAATTCCGCATGACATACCACATGAACAAGCAGGAAGTTACCCTCAGCAAGCTTCAAGGACACTTGAAGACCGCTGAAAGTGGTCTTAAAGGTAAATCGGTTGTTACCACTCCTACTCCAAACTCCACCTCTGTCTTGGCAATCGGGAAAGGTAAAGGAAAGAAGAGGAAGAACCCTTCTAAGGGTACCAAGGGAAAGTCCCTTGATGGCTCCTCTTCAAGTGGAACCAAGAAAGGTTTCGTCACTCCTTCTTCTGACCCAAAAGATGTTGAATGCTTATATTTCCATGAAAAGTCGCATTGGAAGCGGAACTGCCAAAGTACCAACAATATATGAAGGATGGGAAAGTAAAACCCAACCATGCAGGTATTTGCACTATATTGTCTAATAATTCACCCCATTCTAATTCTTGGGTCCTTGATACCGGTTGTGGTAATCATATTTGTTCTGATTTGCAGGGACTAAGAAGAAGTGATGATGAGGAGCATGGGAAGATAACTTGATCATGGAGAATAGGAAAGTTTTACCTATCACCATGATTGGAGATTATTCTTTTTTGCTAAGTAGTGGGTTTACATTAGATTTGAATAAATGTTGTTACTCACCTGAAATGGCAAGAAATATTATTTCCTTTCATGCTTTGTACAAACAAGGTTTTACCTTTTCATTTGATAATGAATGTTGTAGTATTAATGCTTTCTTTAATACTGTTCTTTATTTTAAAGCATTACCTTGTGATGGTGTGTATGACACTGTGTCGGTTGTTGATAACCTAGAAAATAATGTATTGTGTATCGATTATTCCACTGGCTTGGATAAAGCATCTTTATGGCATTGTCATCTTGTACATGTAAGCAAGAAACGCATAGGCCAACTCCAAAAGGATGGAGTCTTGGAGTCGTTTAACCTAAAGTCAGATGATAGTTGTAAATCTTGTTTGCTTGGGAAAACGACAAAGTCACGCTTCACTGGTACTTCTGCTATGGGTGAGGGTTTGTTGGACCTCATACATACTGATGTGTGTGGACCCTTTAGAACCGCCACAAGAGATGCTAACCGCTTCTATGTGACTTTTACTGATGATTTTAGTAGATATGGATATTGTTGGGTTTTGAGCATTCTAACACTCCTAAGTGTACATGCAACCCTAAATACCTTGGATCTATGTTTTCTCTATTATACATGCAAATAAGAACTTCCAAGGTATTATCCTAATCTAGCATATAAAACAATGAATATAACAAGATAGAATACATACCTCTTTGTGTAGAAAGTCTTCATGAAGCTTGAGTGCCTAGTGCCCCAAGTGTGACACCTCAAATGGAATCACAATCATCAAAACACTTGGAATGACTTGAGAGAATTCTACACTCATCAAAATCGGCTAGCCCTTTCACTTCACACACTAGTGGCCGATTTTGGTCAAGAATAAGATGCTTATATAGTTAGGGTTATACCATGTAAACCCTAATTGACATGGCCTTTCATTTCCATGATCCATGGGTACAAATACACCATGGAGCATCCATGGACCATCCTATGGGTTTTAGCCCAACTTGATTATCCATGGAGCATTAGCCCACTATACAAGTATGGATGATTTACACAATCAACCCATATATTTAATTAGTCTTCTTTTGATCACTTAATTAATCCTAGATTAATTCTTGATCAATACTAATTAAATAATCTTATTATTCTTATTATTAATATACTAGAACTTATAATATATTAATAACCATAAGTGTCTTATTTCTCTCATTCAAGTGCATGATGGTATGCAACCCAAATGGACCATGCCGGGTCGGGTCAAGTCTTACCAATTATAGTTATGGACTTAGACATTAATCCAACAGATATGTCTACCTAATTAAGCATAAGTCAGAGACCTTTGAAAGATTCAAAGAGTTCAAGCAGGAAGTGGAGAATCAGTTGGGCAGAAACATTAAGGTGCTTCGATCTGATCATGGTGGTGAGTATCTTAGTATAGAGTTCCTTGACTATCTTAAGGAATGTGGGATTATCTCACAATTGACACCTCCCAGGACACCACAACTTAATGGTGTGGCTGAGAGGCACAATCGAACCTTGTTGGATATGGTTCGTTCCATGATGAGTCGAGCTTCGCTATCAATTTCATTTTGGGGGTATGCCTTAGAGACTGTCGCCCATATTCTTAATATAGTCCCTACAAAGAAGGTTGCCAAAACACCTCATGAGATGTGGATAGGAAACGTTCCCAATCTAGACCACATCAAGATTTAGGGTTGTGAGGATTTTGTGAGGCACGAGTCTCACGATAAGCTCGAACCTCGAAGTGAGAGGTGTATTTTCATCGGCTACTCACAGAGATCCTTTGGTTACCTCTTCTACAGACCTAGTGATAATGTGGTATTTATAGCAAGGAGAGGAGTCTTTCGTGAGAGAGAATTCATGAGCCAAGGAAACAGTGGGAGGAAAATTAGCCTTGAAGAAATTCAAGAGTCAAGTGGTGAAGGAACCTCAAACACTAGCAATCAACCTAAGGAGGAAACTCCTGTTGATCCGACAGAAGAGTCTGTACCTCTAAGGCATTCCACAAGAGTTAGGAATGCACCTGAGCATTACTATGGTTTCCATATTACTGTGGAAGGTGATACACTTATCAACGATAGCATACTGGTGAGTTTGGATGAACCTAATAGCTACACGGAAGCCATGGCAGGCCCTAAGGTTGCTAAATGGAAAGAGGCAATGGCCAGCGAGATACAGTCCATGTATGACAATCAAGTTTGGAACTTGGTTGATAATGTACCAGGTCGCAAGACAGTTGGGTGCAAATGGATCTTCAAATAGAAGACCGACATGGATGGTAATGTACACACTTATAAGGCACGACTGGTTGCAAAGGTCTTTTCTCAAACTTCGGGAGTTGATTATGATGAGTGCTTTTCACCAGTAGCCAAGATTAAGTCTATTAGGGTTATGTTAGCCATTGCTGCATTTCATGACTATGAAATATGGCAAATGGATGTCAAAACCGCTTTCCTTAATGGAAAATTGGCTGAGGATGTTTACATGAGTCAGCCAGAGGGTTTTGTCAGTACAGAGTACCCTAATATAGTGTGTAAGCTCGAGAAATCCATCTATGGATTGAAACAAGCACCTCGCAGATGGAATCTTTGTTTCGATGAGAAAGTCAAAGAGTTTGGCTTTTCGAGGAGCGAAGATGAATCTTGTGTCTATGTCAAGGCTAGTCGGAGCATAGACAGCAGATATCAGGGGAATCTTGGGAAGGCTCGATCATGTATGCTATAACTTGTACTCGTCCTGATGTGGCCTTTGTATTGAGCATGGTCAGCAGATATCAGGGGAACCCTGGCAAGGCTCACTGGACTGCGGTAAAGAACATTCTCAAGTACCTGCGGAGGACTAAGGACTGGGTCCTTACCCTCGGTAGGAGTGATGACTTGAGAGTAGTAGGGTATAGTGATGCTAGCTTCCAGACTGATAGGGATAATTTCCGCTCTCAGTCAGGATGGGTCTTTACCTTAAAAAGAGGAGCAATTACTTGGAAAAGTTCCAAGCAAGAGACAGTGGCTGATTCAACTTGCGAATCAGAGTATATAGCAGCAAGTGAGGCAACAAAGGAGGCTATATGGCTAAAGAACTTCATTGGAGACCTTGGATTTGTACCAGCTATAAAGGATCCTATGCATATTTCCTGCGATAGTGAAAGTGTTGTTGCCTTAGCCAAGGAACCAAAAGATCACGGAAGATCCAGACACATCGACAGAAATACCATTTCATAAGACATCAAATAGAAGAAGGAATCCTTGTGGCAAAGAGGGTATCATCGGATGAGAACCCAGAAGATCCCCTCACGAAGGGACTGGGTAGGGTTAAACATCTTTAGAATGCAAGGCGCATAGGGCTAAAGGATGATATTAGTTTTGAAAATTAGATAACTTTGAAATTTGTAAAGTGTAATTAACATTTGATGATAAATAAAAGTTGTTATTTATGAGTAAAGTGATGCTATCTTTTGTCAATCGCTTACTATTATTTCATTTTGCATGTTTTGACTTCCAAAATAATTATGTTATGGTATATCATATTATTCAAATTATCCACAGTCGGTCATATGTCGGAAGTAGATATGAATTAAGACTGTCATGAGGTTGGCTTGTAGAGGGCTATGTGGTTAGACATAGCAAGAGATGTTACAACACTTCATGAGTGCTCATAAGTTCTGAGTATTGGATTCAACCCATGCTTACTGGTATCACTTCAAGGAATTTATCTCGAGTGATCATGAGACGGCAATATCATATAAGTCTTCAAACCTAGAGATATGACATGTTGCCTATGAGTTGGTTATACATTGATTGTACGAAAACGCATTGGTAACTCGATGTATTAAAACGTGCCTTTGTGTATGATTCAACAAGTAGTAGAACAAGCATATGAGCCACAGTTTATTTGTTCCTTCTTGGATTAGAAGCGATATCTAGGCCCCTCGATGATTTTGTTTTGATCTATGTATTGGGCCCGGTCAGAACTAAATTGATGTGTTCGATTAAGTTTTTTGTCAAACAAATTGGAAATCGGGAAACAAACTGTTGGACAATAAGTAAGACATTGTTTCATGTATTTGTTCGGCTGATATCTAGAACAGAGGAATATATGATCACTTATCTTAAATGGCGTATTATCATCATCTCAGCTCCAAGAGACCTTGAAAGAGCTGCGATTGCTAATCGGTTCCTGAATTCATACTTGCAGTTATAGTTATTAGACTCATCCAAGCGGGAGACTGTTGGATAAGGTGTCTAAGTCCATAACTATTTCTGGTATGTACTTGACCCGACTTGGCATGGTCCATTTGGGTTGTATGGCATCATGCATTTGGATAGACTAAAATGAGAGAAATATGTGACATCCCCATTTTCACGGCTAGAAAAGACCGATTTTGTTTATGCTTTATAAAAAATCAGAGTACTTCTTTTCATAAAAATGTTGCGGAATTTGTTCCCAGAAAAACATGATAAATAAGTTATCAAAACATTTTCGAAGAAACGTACTTTATTTATTTTAAAACGTTTGGGATGTCATCGTCAATACAGAAACATAAGCATAAACAGAACTTACTAGTGATCTACATCTCTTTAATCTCTTAGTGTAATGTGACTTCATGACAACACCTGTGACATAAATAAAATGAGTAGGTCAGGTTGGGAAACCTGATGAGTACATAGTGTTTTCAACCCACAATAATGTATTTATTATGTTCAAACAATCAAACAATCAACCCAATTACCCATCCCCATTATCTTCTTTACTCTTAAGGATTTACCCTAAGAATCAACCATTCCTCGTTCATACATTCCTAAGGATCATCCTAAGGAATCGGCACGAAGTCCATTGTCGTCGGGGTTTAGGCACTAAGTCTGCATAGTCGCCAGAATTTATACAACAGGCACTAAGTTTGCATAGTCGCCAGGGTTTTGGTACCAAGTCTGCATGATCACCAGGGTTTAGGCATCAAGTCCGCATGATCGCCAAGGTTTAGAGTACACCGAGTGAACACATCGTTCACAACACTTACAGGTTGCTAGTCTGCTAGTGTTCCACTAGACTGTCTAGAATAGTCCGTGGTTGTCATCCATACTCTGCTGAATAACGGGGCCATCGTTTGGGAAAAGGCTTCTCACATTGTTCACCTCTCACCCCCACCTCGTGGTCTATAACACCTCTCAACTCATCGTCCAACTTATATTCCATCTATTACATCTACCCATGTTTTACCCCAACATTTTTGTAGATATAAAATACATATACAGTTTAAATCCTTTAAAACGTGTATAAAATCGTTCAACTAGCATAGACAACAATTACTCAGATAATATGCACACATAACACATAATTTATATAGAATACTTCATATCTATGCGTAAGATGAAAGGGACCATGCACTCACTTGAAAAGGTGGTGATTCCGAACTCAGACACCGCTTCGCTTCTTAAAAAAATAATTTCCTTCGACAAAACCTAGTATTATTACAAGTCAAGTTTAGTCTATTATTCGCCGAGACTAATTAATAGTCTGGCTATTATTACTATTATATAAGCGTTAAATAACACTCAATATAACTCATAATAATAGCCCAAATAATTATTTTAAGGTCCTAATAATGTTACTATAATTAAATAAAAGCTATATTAAATATAGTATAGGTGTAGCTCACTTACATCGGGTTTTTATTAAAAATTTGGCTTCGCTGGAGCAGCGTTTCCAAGCCGAAAGCTTTTCTTCTCGGAGCTGTCGGGCGCTCCGGGGCTTTCTTCTCGTGCTAGGGAGGTTCCCTAGACTTGGGAGGGGTTTAGGGAGGTTAGAGAGAAGTTAGAGAGAGAAAGAAATGCTTATGGTGTGAAGAAATAATGAAGGGTTCACCCTTTATTTATAGGGATTTTATAGTAAAGTAGCCGCTAAGTTTCGTCCGTATCTTCCACATACGAGATCCGTTTTCTACGTTCTTTATATCCATGCGTTGGTATTTACGAGGACTACAACTTTCATTTAGACCTCGTCGGCTAATTCTCCTTCTATCTCAGATTTACAAAAATTGTATCATATTTATCGCGCTCGAAGAGTAGCGACTAAGCTTTGTCCAAATCTTTCGCATACGAGCTCCGTTTCTGACTTTATTTATATCCACGCATTGGTATTTACGAGTACTACAACTTTCATGTAGACCCCGTTGGCTAATTCTCAATCTATCTCGGATTTATAAAACTGTATCAAATTTGTCGCACTTGAAAAGTAGAGACTAAGCTTCGTCCATAACTTTCGCATACGAGCTCCGTTTTTTACTATCTTTTTATTGTTTAACTCCTATTAATGATATCCTCATTTATCGTTTAGATCATTTTGGCTGAAAATCGACCGATCTAAAATTCGAATTTTCGGGCTGTGCACTGTTATGCTAAATCTTAGAAAAATCATAACTTCCTCATACGAAGTCAGATTTGGGTGTTCTTTTTATGGACGCTCTTGGTTTAACTTATTCTACGACTTTCATTTAGATTGCTAAGTCTAAATCTCGCTCTATCGTAAATTCATTATTTACGCTTCCCGGTATCATGTCGGTTCCATCGCGAAACTTCGACGGGTCATAACTTCTTCGTTATAACTCACATTTCGGCGTTCTTTATATGTACGGAAACTTTGTAACATATACTACAACTTGTTTAAGATTATTCATTCTAAATAATCTTTTGTCGAAAAGTCATTTTCGACCCCTATTATCTCTAAATTGACTAGCCCGGATCTACGGGCGTTACAAAATAACACTTAAGGTTTATTAATATATTATAAGTTCTAATATATTAATAATATTATTTAATTAGTATTGATCAAGAATTAATTTGGAATTAATTAAGTGATCAAAATGAGACTAATTAAATATATTGGTTGATTGTGTAAATCATCCATACTTATATAGTGGGCTAATGCTTCATGGATTATCAAGTTGGGCTAAAACCAATAGGATGTTCCATGGTTTTTATAGAACCCATGGGTCATGGAAATGAAAAGTCGTTACAATTAGGGTTTACATGGTGTAACCCTAATTGTAACACACTATATAAGCTTCATGTTCTTCACCAAAATCGACCACTAATATATACAAGTGAGGGCTAGCCGATTTCTAAGTGTTCTTCATTTCTCTCTAAGTTATTCCAAGTACATTTGGTGTTGTGTGAGACATTTGAGGCATCACACTTGAGGTGCTAGGCTCACAAGGTTTTCAAGGAATCCTGTTGGGTAGCAGATTCGTTCATGTGTTGCGTCTTTGGGCTCGGTTAATAGTCCAATATTTTGTACTCCGGTTTGGGCCTGTCCAACCGTGAGCTGTTAGGTTTACTATATAATAATATGCTTGCATGCATATTAGGTTAACGATTGAAAGAATTACGATAGCTTTGCAGATTTCTTTATCATTCCTGTAAACCTTTAACCCTCTACAGTTGATGTTCTTTATCGAGCTCTTCTGAGGGTTGTTTATAAATCATTCGACACGTTTGATTCATTCTCGAGTTGTTTACTGTTTTCGTGTTCTTGCTGTTTACTGTTTATTTTACCTGTTTAAGATCTAATCGATCTTCAAGTTTAAGTTTTAAAATTATCAATTGGTATCAGAGCAGGAGGCTGTGTAATCGATACACTTCTTTTCTGTGAAAAAGGTTTCAATTAGGGTTTTCCGCAATTATTGATATTTATTGAGCCGTCATCTCATTATTGACGTATGTTGATATTTATTATTTTGCCCTAATCTGATTTATTACAAGTCTGATCTTTAAACAGGTTATTCGATCATTATGGACGAGTCGCAATCGAATCCCATCAATATTTCCAACAGCATTGGATCAACCACGAAGATTCCCATCCTATACACCCATGATTATGAAGTCTGGGCGCATCACTTTGAAGATTATGTTATAGGATCTGAGGATAATGGGTACCTCATCTGGGAAGCAATCGTTTCTGGACCGTTTTCTCACTCTGCAACTTCAAGGATTATTAAAACTCAAAAGGAGTATAATGATCTCCTGAAGGATGTTAAAGATATTGCTCAAGATGAAAAAGATAAATTTCAGTGCATATCAAGGCATTAAGATTGATCAGATTCGCCCTTCAGTCTGACACTTTTAGGCTGGTGAGTTCATGCACGACGGCAAAGGAGATTTGGGACAGGCTACGTGAATTGTACTCTACAGACGAGGACCTTGAACACTCAATTCAAACCTTACTCTTGTCTGAGTTTGGTGAATTCAGGCAAGGAGCCGAAGAAACAGTGACCCAAACGTTCGATCGCTTCAATCATCTTCTCAGCAAGATGATCAAACATGACATCGAAAGGAAGCCTATTGAGCAGAAGGTTACGTTCTTAAATGGTCTCAGATCAGAATGGAGAGCAGTCGTGTCCACAGTTAAAGCCCATGAGCAATTTAAATCATATTCATTGGTGAAACTGGTGGGCATCTTGAAATCTCAGGAGAAGATTTTGTTGCAGGAGAAGAATGTAGTTTCAAGCCTAGGTTCGTTGGCCCTCTTGTCAAAAAGTAAAGGTGTAGTGGAGGACGAAGACCTCAACTTGGAGGATTATGACCTCACGTCTAAGGATTATGCTATGATGGTGTCTAACCCCAAGAGGTTCATCAAGAAGAGATTCCCCAACAACAAAAACTGAAACTGGCAGGGGAGTTATAACTCAGAAAAGGTTAAAGATGAACCGAAGGTTGAAGAGTCAAAGAAGGAACCGAAGGCAGAAGGTGATTCTGGAGTAAGTTGCTACTATTGTGGGGGAAAGAACCACTATGCAAAGGATTGTGTCCTCAAAAAGATGGCTGAAAAGGATGAGGAAAATGATGAAGAAGCTTTGCTGCAGAAAAAGCTTGATGAGATCAAGAAGAAGAAATCTACCGCTAACCCTTCTATGAATGCTCTAATTGTGCAGGGTTCAGTTGCTGATGACGAGTTCGGTGGCATGGAGGTTTGGTCAACCGACTCTGAAGATGATGAAGTGAGGAAGCCTTCTCATGGAAAGGCTTGTGTGGCAAAAGAGGAAAGCAGTGGAGGAAGGTGCTTGATGGTGTATGACGTGTCTCGGATGAGGGGATACAACACCGATGGTGGGAGTAATGAACCGAAGGAGTAACAGGATATGTGCTTTACAGCCAAACCGCTCAGCGTGCAGTTCAACGAGCTCGATGAACTGATTAAGAAGGTACAATCGGTTTTTGTCTCATTTAAAGTCCCACAATGCTCATATGAAAAAGAACTAAAAAGTGTTAATTCAAGAATCTCTCATCTAGATAGTAGTTTAACTCAAACTCGAGTCACCAATTCTAACCTAACTAATCAATTAAGCAGGGTGTCTTCGAAGAGTGAGGAACGGCGCATGTGGATCGAACTGAAGGAGTCGGAATTAGTCAAAATAAAAGATGAAAACATTTATTTACAAACAGACAATTTAAAGCTTTTGAAACAGCGAAATGTTTTTGTTTGATTGCTAAACGTCTTTACACTAATATTACTCAGCTTCATCTGGATTGTGAAATAGGACAAAAGATTCATCGCATGATTTTGCCCTTCCTTGAGTTTAAGGAGGATAAAATTGATGCCAAAGCGTATAATTGTGAGAGTGTGATATCATCTGAGGACGTTAATCCGACCTATATGTATGGACTGGACAAAATAGAATCTTTCATTAAATCCAAGGACCATAAGGACATGCTTGAAAACCTTTTGGATGAAAATGATAGACTGAAACTGAGAACCGAAACCATACAAAAATTTGACTCCTTAAACTCCAACTTGAGCTCAGAAAACAAAATTGATGTTGAAAATGCATCTGAGCTCAATGAGGATGACAATATGAGTGAAATTTCTGTAGAGGACATGGTTGACTGCTCAGAATTTGTTTAAAGCGAACCTGAAAACCACAAGAATCTAATTTCAGAAAATTCAGTGGAGTTCGCTCGGTTGTCCCAACAAAAGTCCCTGATCCTTGCAGAGAAGCCGTTGTATATCAAAAAGTTAGGACCACTCCAAATCAAGTGTACAAGGTCACAGGAGTAACTGAACATCAGACTGCTGAACTCACGGCAATTGTAAACGAAGACAATGCTGATGGTTGCGATGAGTTCTTCTGGTCAGCTCCAATCGATAATGCTGATGAAACGGTAGGCTTATCTGAAAGGACCTCATGGAAAAGTAAAGGTAGATACATGCCAGAACCCTTGAACAAGCCTGATAACTTTGATGTGCCAAGTACTAGTGGTACGAAAGACATTCCTCAAGAAAATGGAAGTCCGGCAAAAGAAGACACTCCATCTAGCCAAAGAAAAACCGAAACCGAAAGCCAACATCCATCATCAACTGAAGCAGATGAGAAATCAGAAACGTCAAAGGAATCAGAGATATAGGAAGAATCTCTCTGAAAGAAAACAGTTCTGGCAATCCCAGAATGCTTATTTCTCACATCAAGACAAGAACCTAAAGTATGAGAAAAATCCTGTTGCAACGCACGAGAGCCACGACAACCAAAAGCAAAGGTTCGGTTCAGAAAAGAATACCAACCGAAAGCAAAGGCTCGGTTCTGAGAATGACTCCAACCGAAAGCAAAGGTTCGGTTCTGAGAATGACTCCAACTGAAAGCAAAGGTTCGATTCAGAGAACGAAACCAACCGAAAGCAAAGGTTCGGTTCTGAAATCAAAAGAGATCAAAACTCTAAGGTCAGTCCCACCAATGATCAAAAGCAAAAGGGTCACCTAGAGTCTCCAGCCAAGAAGTCATCTCAATCTAAGCCCTCTCATTCTCACTCATCTAATTCTTCTAATTCTTCCAATTCCTCTCCACCTCGTTCTAAATTTCATTCTGTTCCTTCTCAAAAATCTCAATCTTCAGCAGAACAAAAAGGGAAACAAAAGGTTTCGGTGTCTAAACCAGAGTCTAAACCGAACGCACCTAATCCTAATAAAATCAATGTTTTTACCATCAAAAAGAAAGATGAAACAACACTAATAAAACGAACATATCTTGTTGACATCTCTCTTACTATTCCTGTTCCTGTGAAAGGCTCAAGTGGACCCAAGAAACTTTGGGTTCCTAAATCTGCTTAATTTTTGCAGGTTATCAGTGACGAGCAGTTTGACGAAGAATGGTACATCGATAGTGGCTGCTCGCGTCACATGACAGGGAGGAAAGAAGAGCTGAGGGAATACAGGTCTCTTTCAAATGGTGGAAACGTCAAGTTTGGAAATAACTCCTTCGGCACCATAAAAGGCTACGGAATGATTACTAACGGTGATTTCACTATAAGGAAAGTGGCATACGTGGAAGGGCTACAACACAACCTCATCAGTGTATCTCAGATCGTTGGAGGTACCGGTCTCAAAGTCTCATTCGACGATGAGGGTTCTGAAATTATTGAGAAGAAGACGAAGAAAGTTATTCTCAAATCAGAGCGTAAGGGTGAAATGTTTCCTCTGAACCTCAAAACCATCAAAGGAAACCCAGCTATATGCCTGTTATCAAAAGCACAATCTAACGAAAGCTGGTTGTGGCACCGAAGGCTCTTTCATCTCAACTTTAAAGATATCAACAAACTTGTCACTGGAGGTCATGTTCGAGGTCTTCCATTGCTCAAGTATGATAGACATCATTTGTGTGCTGCATGCGAAATGGGGAAGCAGAGTCGTCAAAGTCATCCATCTATAATAAACACTAAAGTTGTTGAACCACTTGAATTACTTCATATTGATTTATGTGGTCCATCATCTATCGAAAGCATCGGTGGTAGCAAGTATATTCTTGTTATTGTTGATGACTTTTCGCGTTTTACATGGGTGTTCTTTCTAAAGCTTAAATCTGAAGCGACTCACAAGCTAAAGGTGTTCATCAAGCAGATTGAAGTACAGCTGAAGAAGGTCGTTCGCAACATCAGGAGCGACAATGGTCTGGAATTCAAAAATAGAGAATTCGAAGAATTCCTGGCAGAAAAGGGAATAAGTCACAACTTTCAGCTCCCTACACACCTCAACAGAACGGAATTGTCGAAAGACGAAACCGATCCTTGTGTGAAGCTGCCCGAACCATGATAAGTTTCGCTTCCTTACCTCTTTATTTTTGGGCTGATGTTATTTCTGCTGCTTGTTTTACACAGAACAGGTCATATCTCAACAAACGATTCACGCTCACACCTTATGAGATTCTCAACAATAGGAAGCCCAATGTGAAATTTTTCCATGTGTTCGGCTCACGGTGTTTCATCTTTAACTCTAAGGAACACCGCAACAAGTTCGATGTCAAAGCCGACGAGGGAATCTTTCTGGGCTACTCTCTCACTTCCAAAGCATACAGAGTATTAAACAAGCGTTCGAGGAAAATCGAAGAGACTTATTACGTGACTTTCGATGATAGCTATGTCAAAAAGCTACATGCCAAAGAAGACACAGCTGGGGAAATCTTTCCTAAAACTGGCCAAGTCACAGTCTCGATCGCTAATCTATTCGAGAAGTTTATGGAGCTATTTGACGAACCAGAGAAAGCCACTCTCTCAGAAGCAGGCGCAGCAGACAACAATGTAGACCATATGAAGCAAATTGTCGAAGAAGCTGCCAGGAGAATGAATGAAGGAGGATCAAATTCTGACGAACCTCCATCAAACAATGCTTCTGTCGAGGGGGAGGATCAACCTTCATCAACTCAGCTGACCTCACATGTCGAGGGGGAGCCAAGGTCTCCAACTGCTCCCGAAAGCACTTCACCAACCGAAAGTGCTTCACCATCCGAAGGTGCATCAACGCCTGAAAGCCCAGCACCACAAGAAACCTCTGAAGCTCAAGATTCTCAAAGCATTCCTGAAAGCTCATCTATCGAGGGGGAGCAAGCTGATATGTCATTCGACTACGAAAGCCAGTCCGAGCCAGAAGGAATGATAAATGCTGAACTGGATCCAACCTTTGATTCAAACTACCCTCCTCTCACCAAATGGACCAGAGATCATCCTGTCTCTCAAGTTGTTGGTGATGTCTCTGAAAAGGTTCTCACCCGATCACAACTCAAGGCAAAACAGACATCCTTATTTTCCAAAGTTGAATTCTGCATGTTTAACTCATTCGTATCAAAAGTTGAACCAAAGACAGTTAACACTGCTCTCGATCACTCCGATTGGGTTCAAGCGATGCAAGATGAACTGAACGAATTTGAAAGGAACAAAGTTTGGCGCCTCATTCCAACTCCTCCAGAAGCCTCGGTTGTTGGTCTCAAATGGGTCTTTAGGAACAAAATGGACAAGGAAGGGAACGTTATAAGGAACAAAGCTCGTCTGGTAGTGAAAGGATATTGTCAGGAGGAAGGGATTGATTATGAAGAGACTTTCGTTCCTGTAGCTAGGCTGGAATCTGTAAGAATATTTCTAGCCTATGCTGCCCACAAAAACTTTGAAGTTTTCCAAATGGACGTCAAGTGTGCATTTCTTAATGGAGAACTCGAAGAAACAGTGTACGTGGAGCAACCTCCTGGTTTCGTGAACGAAAAGTATCCTAATCATTGCTACATTCTGGATAAAGTTGTATATGGACTCAAACAAGCTCCGAGAGCCTGGTATGAAACGATAACTAAATTCTTAAAGATGTCCAAATTCAAACAAGGTTCGGTTGACCCAACCTTCTTTCGCAAAAAGGAAGGTAACCACCTTATGATCGTTCAAATCTATGTCGATGATATCATCTTTGGCTCAACGAATCCTAGCCTAACAGCTGAATTCAGAAAGCTGATGGAGACTAAATTTGAAATGAGCTCAATGGGTCCTATTAACTTTTTCCTTGGTTTAAATATTAGACAGGGACCTGAAGGCATCTTTATCAATCAGGAAGCTTACACGAAGACACTCCTAGCCAAATTTGGCATGATGGGAGACTCCAAAGTCAAAGTCCCAATGGCGTTTGGCACCAAGCTCACCCCATCCCTGGACAAACCGGCTGTTGATATCACGCTTTATCGTCAAATGATAGGCTCTCTGATGTATCTTACTGCTAGCAGGCCTGACATCATGTTTTCTGTGTGTTACTGTGCTAGATTTCAGGCAAACCCACGCGAACCTCACATGCTTGCAGTGAAGAACATCCTACGATATCTCAAGTGAACTGCCTCCTTAGGTCTATGGTATCCTTCCAACTCAGGCTTCTTCGTTCAAGCCTACTCAGATGCAGACCTTGGAGGATGTGGACTCGACAGAAAAAGCACCACAGGTGGCTGCCAATTCCTTGACGGGAAGTTGGTTAGCTGGCAATCAAAGAAACAAACGTGTGTGTCCTTGTCTACTGCCGAAGCTGAATACATAGCAGCTGCTTCCTGCACCTCTCAAGTGATTTGGATCCAGATTCAACTTCGAGACTATGGACTCAATATGAAGAAGATCCCACTATATTGTGACTCTGAAAGTGCAATTAGGATCTGTCATAACCCAGTGCAACACTCCAAAACCAAACACATAGCACTGAGGTATCACTTCATCAAAGATCATGTGGAAGATGGAAACGTTGAAGTACACTTTGTTAGAACCACTGATCAACTGGCCGATGTCTTTACCAAAGCTCTTCCTGAAGCGTCATTCAATAGAATTTTACAAGGGCTAGGTATGATGGAATCAGAGTCAGTACCACAAACTACCTCTCAACCTCAAACGTAAGAAGCGAAATTGACCGAACGCTCAGGTTCGGTTGAATCATCTGACTCGCTCATCACTTCAAAGGTAGTTTTCTTGGTTGTAAATTTCATGTACAAAGTTGTTTATCTTATTGTCAAAAGTATTTTCTTATTGCAAGCCTAAATTCCTTGGTTTTCTAAAAATTTTCAAAACCGAAACCTACCGAAGGTTTGGGTTCGGTTTTTCAAAATTTTCCAAAACCGAAACCAACCGAACGCTCGGGTTCGGTTTTTCAAAATTTTTCAAAACCGAAACCAACCGAACGCTCGGGTTCGATTTTTCAAAATTTTCCAAAACCGAAACCAACCGAACGCTCGGGTTCGGTTTTTCCAAATTTTTCTCAACCGAAACCAACCGAACGTTCGGGTTCGGTTACCAAATTTTTCCAAAGTTTTTTTTTACTCTTTCTAAGTCTTTTTTTTTTCTTGCTTATTTATTTTATTTTATTTTTTTATTTTTTTTATATATCAAAAACTCCAAAAATATTTTTTTTTATCTTTTATTTTATTTGTGTGTTCGTTCATGGGGATAAAACTGTTGGATTAGTTAAGTGTCCCTAGAAGCATGCTGTTGTATGTGTCCCAAGCCTCATAAGATTCTGAATAATAGCCTTAATAACCTGGTATACACAAACCTTGTCTTCCCAATTAGGCTACCACATTTATTCTAATCGTGAGCTACCTCACTCTCTTCTCACATGAGATAAGAGTTTTCTGCTTGGCCCTTATTTTCGTAGCAGAGGTACTTTGATTTCTTACACCATCTCAATTACATTTCTCCATTAAATTCGTTTCACCAACGTAACCCTTGAGACTCTCAGAAATTACCATTGAGGTTTATGGTTACACAAAAACTATGTTTATGATCTTAGTTTCGTGTCACTACGAACTGAGTGAAACCTAAAATTCAACACCAAATCTGAATTGACGGTGAACAATTAATTTGCTCAAGTTTTCACCAAAGAATTGACGGATGTATCTTGATGAAATCTCAAATTTTTATTTTGTGTGATTCCTATGAAATTGTTAAACACCATAACATTTCTTCCCTTGGGATCCAGTTTTTAATTTTTTGTTGAGATTTTATATTTTCCAAGCCACTTTCAAATTTATTCCTACCTACTTGTTCAACAGACTACATCGGTCTCACAAGTACTTTGTTCACTTTCTATCTTATTTCAAGATTAGGACTGTTGAATCAAAGATAAAGCCACCTTAAGTAGTCTAATTAAAAGAAGCCTTTCAACATTTATTAATAAGTGTTTGATCGTCATTCAACGGGAAACCACACTAACCCTTTAAGGTCTCTCTTGACTTTGAAGGATGAGATTCGTGCCCGGGATCATTTGTTTCGTGTCATTATTGACATCACATTTATTCCTAAAAAGAGTTGCTTTATTTCTTTTCTTTTTACACTCTTAGCACGAAAATCTTTGATTTTCCAAAATTCTGGTACTAATAATTACAGGCTGTTTTATTGCATTGGTGGTTAATTATAAAGACGTGGTCAAAAATCATCCACGTGGGAGTTTTATTCAAAAAATGACGTTACAGGGATAAGATGAAGGGTTGCTGACTCAGGCGGGAGATAAATGGATTGAATTTCAAACGGCGGTAAAAAGGGACGCATGTGAATTTTAAACGCCCATTCCATAACTGACGTCATGGACGCGTGTGCGAATATGAAGCGGTTCCTCTCTGGCACAAAACGGGCACGTGTGGATTTGAAACGGTTTCTTCAGAAACGGCGCGTGTTGGGCGGCGTGTTCCAAGGAATCTGACACTCTCTCTCATGCGTGATCATCGCATACCTTAACTGTCACGCATCTGTCATTCCGGGAAAACCTTTCGTATTTCGATAGAAGATTTGAACAGATTTTTCTCTCTCCTTACACCCACTATAAAAGGCAGTCTCCTCTCCCATTTACCTCTTTACTGCATTCGAATTCCCAAGAGAGCAAAAATTCCCTAAAACCCTTACTGTTCATCTTCTTCTTCCCAACTTCAACAATGGCAGAATCATCGTCTGTTCATGCTACCTCACACATCCTTCCCATTCTCCCTCAACAGTGTTTGGTGATCGATTTAACCCCTCAGGTGTACGACTCCTACATGTACCCGATCATTGAGTGCCTGAAGTACTCGCTGATAGCACTTGCACTTTCACGGGTTGAATCCGTGCCCATGGAGCTCTTATCGCAGATCTATGCGACTGCACATTATGATAAAGCAGTCGATAGAATTTTCTTCGAGGTTTCTGATCACAAAGCTTCGATTTCCAGGCAACGATTTGCCTCATTGCTAGGGTTTGCTGCTGACCCTTCTAGGGTTCATCCGGAGACGATTCCGATTGGGCACCTCTACAATATGTTCTACAATATGGGGTACACGGAGGCGCTCACCTCCGTCGCAAAATTTAAAAAGTCGTGTTTGCCGCCATAGTGGAACGGCATGTTCACTGTCCTTTTCAAGGGTCTTTCAGAACGGAGCTCCGGTTCAGAAGGCTCCAGTCGGCTCTTTCTCTCCATCATGTACGGGGTTTAGAATGGCGTCAACGTCGATTATGGGTTGGTTCTCTGGCAACAACTCATACAGAGCTTATCATCCTCTTCATGACATTCTGAGGTGTCGTATTCCAGGTTTTGGACCATCGTTGCTAAGTGGGCAATGGATAAGTACGATGTCCCCACTGCTGCCGGTGCATCGATGTCTTCGATCGGTACATTCCATACCACGAAGATTATCGTCTCAGATGCATCGAAGTTCTCTTTCATTGGTTCCATTCCGGAGACCATGTATGTTGATGTCCCAGCAGATAGCAGAATCATCCGGACTATCAAGGAGTTTAAGCAGTCTGGACCGAGGGATCTCACTCAGGAGATCCTCAAGTCCATCCATGATGCTGATAAGCCTGTTCATAGAGGCAAAACGGCAGATAAAGGGAAGCAAGTGACCAAAGGGGCTAAAGGTCCTTCTCCCAGGAAGAGGAAATCAACCAAAGCTGCACAGTCCCCGCAGCCGAAGAGACGAAAGACTCAACCGAAGCGAAAGCTTATAATCGCTTCCTCTTCGAGTGAATCAGAAGGTGAGAGTTCGGACTCGGATGGCTCTCAAAGAGGCGAAACCCCTCCAAGAGGCAACACCCCACCCCGATCACCTACCCCAGACATGGAAATCCATATCTCACCAATTCCTTCTCCCACTCAAACAATCCCTACTTCCATTCCCACCATAAACCCCTCTACCACCATTCCTAAAACATATTTCCCTATACCACCACCCATTTTCACCGATACAACAACAACAACAACTGCAAAGGTTACAACCAACGTATCTGATATGGGGGTTCATACCGATGCAACCGAACCACCACCTGTAACCGAACCCCTACATACAACCGAAACACAACCACCACCCGAACCTACCCACACTCAACAACCACCCAAAACTACCCCCACTCACACTCAACCTGAACCTACTCATACCACAACACCCCCAGCTTCACCACCCCCAACATCTCCAGGTCATGCCTCTGATGGAGATAACCCTTGCCTTGGAGGGGAAAATATGACCTTCGATTCGGTCTACTTTAGTCCATTTCAGGTCCAAAGCGACGATGATGAGGAAGCTCCCGTAACAAAGAAACATCTTAAGGAGCTGCATGAGAAGGTTGACCTGCTTATTGCCTCATCTTCCAAATCTCAATCCTCTCTGTCTGAAGCCGCTCTTCAGAAGATTGTTGATGCCTTCTCAAGGGCTCAACATGATTCCGTCGCTTCTGCCACTGCAGCAATTGATGCCTCAACGAAAGCTTGTGAGGCGGCGACCGAAAAAGTCGATAAACTATTCTCAGATGCCTCTGCCTTGTTACAATCTCTACAGGAGAGTGTTGTAGCAACCAAGACAACGCTGGAACCGATTGTTCAACAATTGGCCACGTTCGTCTCAACAGAGTTGAAGTCGTTCGCTACCCTTCGCCAATCCATTAGTGACGACAACTCTGCCCTTCGGACATCTATCGATGAGCGCCTCTCTAAACTCCAGGAGGATCTTGCTTACGATAACTCGTTGATGGATGCTCTCGTAAGGAAGACCACTGCCCTCAAGGTCAAGAGTGCTCAACTTTCAAGTTCTCAACAACAACTTGAAGCTCTTCGATCCGAACGGGAAGTGATAAGGACGTGTGTTTCGGATGTACACTCCGCAATATCTAAAATCCTGGAAGTGCACGATCCCATTCTGAACCACACTGTGAGGCGAACCCTTGCAGAAAAACTCGCCCCTGCCCTGGATCTTCTCAGCAAAATTGAAGGGTTGCCTAGTTTCGTGTCCACTCCGAAACAAGGGGGAGAAAAGGAGTTCGGATCTCAACCACCTCCTTCCTCAAAAGCTGCTCACACAACCGAACCTCCTCCTACTGGTCAAGCTTCTGGTTCGGGTGTGAAGGATAAAGGAAAGAAGATAGATGAGGAAGAAGAGGAAGACGATCAAGAAACCATTGCCGACATGCTGAAACGCAAAAACAGTCGCAATGTTGATGATGACAACATTCGTGTGGCGCGAGAAGCTGAAGAAGCCGAACGCAAAAAGAAAGAAGCCCACGATCTCCTCGAGAGCAGGAAGACTCTTTTCCCTGCTTGGACTCGAGAGGGAATAATAAAGGAAGCTATCGATACTCCGAGCATCCTATGGCTCGAACCGGTGATCTCCTTCGACTGCTACAATTCTGTCGACTCGCAGTTCGACATGCCCTTAACCCGAAAGGCGTTTATCTTCCACGCCTTCGCCAACGTTGCCGAAGTTCCTCATCCTCATCCTGAGGTTGATCGTGAACTGATCGAATTCTATCTGAAGGCCGCTCAACCCCAGTATCAAACCTGGAGCGCTCAGAAGATCGTTAACATTCGGGTGCTAAAGCCTTACACTGAAGGGAGATTCATCAACGTTCGGTTCAGGGTGATCAGAGGGTCTGCAAGAACCGAACATCTCATATCCTTAGCAGATCTACCGAACCTCAACCCCCATGACTGGATCGTTCTGCACAACATCCTTTTGACGAATGAAGCTGAATATGGTCCGATCATAGACCATCTCAAAAGGATGTTAGTATGCTATATCATGGAGGTCGCTTTGATGGATCATGAGATTGCCACTGTCTTCAAGAAGAAACCGAAGATCTCTCCTGTTGGCTCGGCCAGTGATCTCAACCAGATGAAGATGGGAAAGATTGACCCAAGGCGAAACTCGGTCATGTTCACTAGGGCTGAAGGACAGAAATGTCTCTTTGCCTTAGCGGATAAACATCTTTATACCACTGCTTGTCTTGAGCACGTGCTGGGGATCATCCATCGGTGTAAAGAGAATACAGCGGATGATATCAAATACTTCGACGATATGATACAGTGGTACATCCGATTCAGACAGACGATACTTGCTCTTATTACGCGTCTGTTTCAGACTGTAAAGAAGAAGGTTCCTGCTGCTGCTGGCCCAAGTAAGAAGTAATGATCTCGCTCCAATTGACGCAAAGGGGGAGATTGTTGGGTAGCAGATTCGTTTATGTGTTGAGTCTTTGGGCTCGATTAATAGTCCAATATTTTGTACTCCGGTTTGGGCATGTCCAACCGTGGGCTGTTAGGTTTACTATATAATAATATGCTTGCATGCATATTAGGTTAACGATCTAGAGTACGATTCAAAGAATTACGATAGCTTTGCAGATTTCTTTATCGTTCCTATAAACCTTTAACCCTCTACAGTTGATGTTCTTTATCGAGCTCTTCTGAGGGTTGTTTATAAATCATTCGACACGTTTGATTCATTCTCGAGTTGTTTACTGTTTTCGTGTTCTTGTTGTTTACTGTTTATTTTACCTGTTTAAGATCTAATCGATCTTCAAGTTTAAGTTTTAAAATTATCAAATCCAAACTACTACAAGGTATGTTTTCTTGCTTACTTTTATGTTTAAAAGTTCCCCATGTATGCTAGATATGACATAAACCTTGGAAATCAAATTTGCATGTATCATAGTAAAACATAGATCCAAGGTTTCTAGGATTGCATGTACACCTTAGGAGTCTTAGAATGCTCAAAACCCTTAACTAACGTCTAATATCATATATGAGCTTATTAAGACGTCCTAGAGCATAAAGTTGGCAACTTTATGCCCTTGCATGCTATATGGGGCTTAAGAACTTTATTCTTCACATTAGGACTTCATATAAGGCTTCAAACTCATGCATGGACTCTATATACTCCCTAAGCAAGCACCTTTATGCATTTACCTTGCTCACAAAGCTCAGATCTAACCATTTCAGCCTCTCAAGAGGTGGTCCAAAACCAACGAAAGGGTACAAATAGAAAACCCTAGCTAGATCTAATGAATAAGATGGCAAGATCTAAGCTTTATACCTCCAGAAGCTCTTTAAGGTGAACTAGATACTGATTCTTGAAGCCCAATGCCACTCCAAGATTTCTTAGCAACTCCTTCTTCTTGAATGGACACTAAAATGGCTACAAATGCACTCCTTAAGCTCAAAAACACACTCTTTAATGATATTAGTGTTTTCAGGGACGTTTGAGGGTGAAGGAGGATGGTTAGGGTGAAGCTTAAATAAGATAAGGATGCTTATATAGGTCTCAAGTCCGAAAATTATGGTTTGAGCATCTGTCACGTACGTCCCGCATACCCTTTGGTACGCCCAACGTACGTGTTGGCCCTCCGCGGTGATCCATGCATGGTATGCTAAGCGTACCCATGAAGTACGCCCATCATACTTAAGGGACTTATTATGCAACATTTGAAATTTCAAGCGCTTCAAAGTTAATACCAGATTTGGAGTGTTACAACTCTCCCCCACTTAGACTAAACTTCGTCCTCGAAGTTGGTAGATGAAAAAAAATCAGGGTAATGCTCCCGCATCCCATCCTCCGACTCCTATGTCCATTTGGTGCCCCTTCGGTGCTGCCATTGCACCTTTACTAACTTCACTTCCTTTTTCCGAAAAACCTTGGTCTTCCTATCCAAAATCATAACGGCCTCTAAATGTAGTCCAGGCTCTCGTACACCTGAATGTCGTCCAGAGAAACGACTGCAGCCTCGTCTGTGACACAATTCCGAAGCTGAGACACATGGGAGCTGTTGTGTATTTGGAAAAGTTTATCCGACAGATCCAAATGATAGGCCATCTTGCCCACCCGGGCCGTAATCCTGAATAGTCCAATATATCATGGTCCCAACTGGCCTCTCTTCCAAAACCTGATGACTCCTTTCCATGGCGACACCTTTAGTAACACGAAGTCCCCCACCTGGCACTCAAGATTTGATCGCCGCCGGTCACCATAGCTTTTCTGATAGCTCTGTGCGACTCGCAGCCGGTCGCGCACCTGTTGAATTAGCCTCGGTAGTCTTAAGCACTACCTTAGTGCTCCCTATGACCCGGTGTCCAACCTCACCCTAATACACTGGGGTCCTAACTCTCCTACCATACAACATTTCAAACAGGGGTCGGTCGATATTGGCATAGTAACTGCTATTGTATGAAAACTCTGCCAATGGGAGGTATGTATCCCAACTCCTTCCAAAATCCAACACGCATGCCCGAAGCATATCCTCCAGTGTCTGGATCGTCCTATCACTCTGGCCACCTGTCTAGGGGTGGTACGTCATGCTGAAACGTAATTGAGTGCCCAGATCCTCATGGAACATCTTCCAGAATCTAGATGTAAATTGAGCATCTCTGTTAGAGACTACCGAAACTGGCACCCCGTGTCTAGCCACTACCTCTCGCACATAAATATCTGACAACTTCTCAGCGGATATACTCTCAGAGATCGGAATAAAATGGGCACTCTTCGTCAATCTGTCCACAATCACCCATATGGCATCCACACCCCTCGTTGTCCTCGGTAGCTTCGTGGTGAAGTCCATAGTGATCTCTTCCCACTTCCACATGGGAATGAGTAGCAGCTGAACCTTGCCATGCGGCCGCTGATGTTTGGCCTTGACCTTCCTGTAGGTCAAGCACCGCTCTATGAACCAAGCGATCTCCCGCTTCATGCAAGGCCACCAGTAACTCAGTCTCAAGTGCCTATACATTTTTGTTGCCTCGGGGTGTATAGAGAACTTGGACTTGTGTGCCTCCTCCAATATCTTCTGTCTCACTCCTCCAGTCATTGGTACCCACACCCAGCCACACTATGTCAGAAGACCTCAGTTATCCCAAACAAATAAGGGATATTGATCTCGAATCCATTCTATCTTCCAATTCTCCTTGTTCACACCCTCGACCTGAGCCTCTTTGATCATATCCAACAATGGAGAGATCACATGTTATCCTCAAACAAACGTTCCCAATTAGGGAACCCATCGTTTTGCGGCTGAAAGCATCGGCCACCATGTTGGCCTTCCCTGGATGGTATAAGATCTCACAATCATAGTTTTTGAGCACATCCATCGACCTCCTCTGCTGCATGTTGAGGCTCTGCTGATCCATCAAATACTTCAGGATCTTATGATCAGTATAAATAGTGCACCGTACCCTATACAAGTAGTGCCTCAAAATCTTGAGTGCAAACATCACTGCCCCAAATCCAGGTCGTTCATGGGGTAATTCGCCTCATAAGGCTTCAACTTCCTCGAGTCGTAAGTTATCACATGTCCCTTCTACAACAATATTGTGCCTAACCCTGAGATCGATGCATCGCAGTACACTACCAAGTCATCCAACCCCTCAAGTAGTACTAGAATCCGAGCCTCACATAACTTCTATCTCAGGGTCTCATAATCCAACTGAAGATCCGGGCCCCATCGAGGTGTCACATTTTTCTTGGTCAAGCGGGTTAACGGCACGACAACCTTGGAGAAATCCTGGATACATCTCTGGTAATAGCCCACTAAACCCCAGAAGCTATGGATCTTGGATGCATTCTTCGGTACTTCCCACTTCATCACTGCCTCAACCTTGGCTGGATCCACCGAAATACCCTCCGGGTTGATGATGTGTCCATTAAATTGCACCTCTCACAGCCAGAAATCACACTTGGAGAACATGGCATAAAGTCTCTCCGCCCTCAATGTCTCCAATACCTCCCCCAGATGCTGCTCATGTTGCTCATTGGTCTTAGAATAGACCAGGATATCATCAATGAAAATGATCACCGACCGATCCAGTATCATTCTACACACTCTGTTCATGACATCTATGAACCCTGCTGGGGCATTGGTGAGCCCAAATGGTTCACCACAAACTCATAGTGCCTATACCGAGTCCTAAAAGTTGTCTTCGGTATATCCTCCTCCCAAATCCTCATCTGGTGATACCCTGACCGAAGATCAATCTTGGAAAACCAAGACGCCCCTTATAGATGATCGAACAAATCATCGATCCTCGGTAACAAATAATGGTTTTTTACAATTAGCTTGTTCAACTCTCGATTATCAATGGACATCTTGTGTGATCCATTCTTCTTTTTCACGAATAGGATCGGAGCACCCCACGGGGAACTGCTCGGATGGTTAAACCCTCGGTCTAGCAGCTCCTAAAGTTGCGTAGATAGCTCCTGCATTTTTGTGACAACTGTCACTTTCCGGTCAAGTCAAAGTCAACTAAAGTCAACAAGTCAAACTGGTCGACTCAATTAACCCTTGTGTGCTAGGGCTTACGTTAAGTAATTACTATACAACTCGCTATTCTAATGAGAAATCATCAATTGAAAATTTTGAAATCTAGATTTCCTTAACCTAAAACTGTGGTAAGTAACGAACCACACCGATAAAACAATGTTGCATACTCATCGGGAGTGTGTAAGATCCTTAAACATGACTTAATGGGGCTTACAGACCTTGCGTTGTGAAGCCAAGCACTCAAAAAAGTCACAAAAGAAGCCTCTCCCAATCTCTTTCACTCTATCTCTCTCTATTAAAAATCTATCCCAAATCTCTCTCAAAAGTTCCTTTAACTTTTTGAAATCATTCGGGTCATCCTGACCCTTAACCGGGTCAAACACCGATTAAAACGGGGTAAAAATGAGTAAAGTAGCCTTTAGGAGCCGAAACCCTCTCTTAAGGAGCGAACCCTCCTAAGAACCGAAGGTCCCCATAGGAACCGAAGCTGCCATGAATCGAACCCGAAGTCTTCGGGCCCGAACCCTGCATAGACCGAACCCGAAGGTCCTCTCGGACCGAACCCTACCTTCGCCTTCGTTTCTAACCCCTTTCAGCCCATTTCGCCTTCCGTCCATGACCAGAAGGGACCGAACCTCAGCCCAGTACCCAAAGGTCTCGCAGAATCTACGACTTCGTTTTAGGCCCGTTTTTAATTATTTTAGCACAGGATTTTCACCCAAAATTATATTTTAACATTTAAAGCCCCATATTTCATTATTTCCTTTGTTTTTGGGTGTAAATCTTATCCAAGAAGAGTGGGTGAAGTACTTGAGGTGGAGTGTTGACTTCACTTTAGTTTATGACACAAGCAACCACCCACACCCACTCCATGACCAGCCCACACCCCCCACCATACCTGGTCATTCATTGTCCTTTTCCCATCATTTCCCAACCCCATTCTTTGTCTAAGGGTGAAATCTATCCTCTCTCCTAACACTCTCTCATTTTCTCATTCTTCCACCAAAGATCAAACACATTTTCTCTCTTAATTCTCTCACTAAAGTTCGAGATTCAAGGGCTTTCTTCCAAGCTATTCTTCCATTTTTGGTAAGTATATTCATCCTCCATATAATTATTTCACTTCCTTCTACTCCAATCATAGTTTTCTTACACAAACTCCATCATATTTGTGTTAGATACACGAAATCTTCAAGGCATCTTCTAAGTGTTCTTGAGTAGAAAACTTCTTTTATTCAACATTCACCCACTAAGAACACATAAGTTGAGTTTATACCCCTATCTTTTCATGTTTTTCTTAAGTTTTAAGGGGGGGGGGGGGGAATACAAGTTAAAACACCAAGAACACAACTAAACTCACCCAACAGCTTTCATCAGAAAAGTTTAACTCCATTCAGGGACTATTTTGGTCAACTTAAACATTTTATTTTTCAAAATTGTATTAGGTGCAAATAGTTCAGGTTTATACCTTTAAAATGACTACTTGCACATCTCCATACAATTTTTCTACAATTTATGGTGATTTTTACAAAACTGCCTATCATTTCGGAAACGAATTCGGACCAATCTGTGAATATGAACATTTTAACACAAGTTAAAGACTTCCAAAAATCATAATAAAATTATGAATAAACTAGACACATTTTATGATCTGTCAGAATTTATAGATTCAGTTTTTGACTTCATATGATTTTTGTATGATTTATCTAAAACAGTGCAGAACGGTTAAAAACTAGTTATCAGCTTATAACTTTCATAACACTTTGTATTATGTTGAGCAAAGTGTATAACAATAAATTCTAAATATTGAATGTATTTTGTTGTTAGTTTATCATCATAAACTGAAATTTAGTCATTTATGATAAGGATTGTTCATTCATTCCGAACATATGTAATAAACTATAATAAGCATAATTTGTGGATTTTAACTACATGAAAGGTTTTAATCTCAAAACAAATGGGTTATTCATATACTACATAATAGTAATAGTTTATGGACTCATAGCACTGATGTATTTTCATAAAAGGGGTTCTTTTACATTACAAACATTTTGGATAAACTATAATAGGTATAGTTTATGCATCATTTACATTTCAAACTCATTTACCAAAGGTTTTCAGTTCAGTTCACGTAAATCTGTTAATGAATAAATTTGTGAGACATTCACTTCGCGTTACATCCAAGTAACGAAATCAAAAGTCCTGTAAATTGTAACCAGAGTCTCTTGTACGGAGAACGTGATAGTTGTGTATAGATCTATATTGGGTCTGACAAACCCACACCTGAGTTGCATGCAATAGCTAGACCGGCAGGTCTGAGGTGACAAGTGTCATTTAACTTGCGACGCCTGAAGAACGTCGTATTACGAGGCCGTCTGAGTCACAGTATGGTTATAACAACTCACATGTGGTATTAACAAAACATGAGATTTACAGGTTTTTACTTTTAAATTAAACGAGTTTATGTCGATTTAAACTTGCATAAATTAATATATGTATGGAAAATAGTTGTACATTTTGGTCTTGACACTTAAGACTACATGACTTTTATAAGGAAAATATTGGATTTTCTTTGGAAACATATTTCTGTTAAAACTACATTGATCTAGAATTGTTAGGCTTCAGCTATAATTGCTAAGTGTATATGCTAGAGTTATATAAGAATCTAATCATAATCGACTTAGAATTGGTGGGCCCGCCTTACCTCCTGTTCCTTGTTTGGTTGTGGACTTAGGGCAGACCCATTATATTCGACAGTTTATTTAATTTAAATTTTATAGAAGGAATCTACGGGTCTTTCTAGGGTACATTATCGCATAACATAGGAGCATTCACTTTACACTTAATAAAGAAAATATTAGATTTTCTGGAATCATACTCCGTCGCTTTTATAAGGAAAACGGTTTCTTCCTCAATCAAAACTCTTATGAACTCACCAACTTAATTGTTGACACTCTTTCAAAACTACTTGTATTCTCAGGAAATCAGTGAAACGGGAAAACAACAACATTTTGAGGATGGGACCTTAAATCGTCAAACAGTTCATTTTGACATCATAATATAATTGATTTTGAAACATGTAAACTTACTATGATGTAACTTTTTCAATTATATTTATGATGGTTGTATTTACTTTGAGCACTATTATACTCATTGTTGTGATACTATACATGATGTCCTCCACCCCCGGACGTTTCCGCCTTCCTTGGTTTGGGGGTGTGACAATTTTGGGCGGTGCTAGTTGGTACGGTGCCTTCGCTATCGGAGTGGCACCCGACACCAAATCAATGTGAAACTCCACTTGCCTCTCCGGAGGCACTCCCGGTAACTCCTCGGGAAAGACATCCTGAAACTCCTGTACAACTGGCACACTGCCCACATCCGTCGTGGTCTTGACCCTTGTATCCGAGATATATGCCAGAAATCCCGTACAAGACTGCTGCAAAAATCTCCTACCTCTTGAAGCTGAACATAGGGTTGCCCCTGCGATGACCTCTCACCACGAATAACCAGTTCTCCCCCACTTAGGGTTCGAACCCTCACCAACTGGCGCTCGCAATCGATCATGGCCCCATTGTCCCCCAACCAGTTCATCTCGACAATCACCTTCAGCCCTCGCAACAGTATCGGAACTAGATCAACACAAAACCTCTCTCCAAGAACGTTCAAAACACTGTCCCGGTACACCTTCACAGCACTCACAGTGCGGTTATCCACACTCTCAACCTCAAACGGGGAACCCAAAGTCCCCGGCGCATCCCGAAAGTTCTTGCTAAGTGCAAGAGACATAAACGATCGGGTAGCCCCCGAGTTGAATAGAACATGAGCTGACATACCATTGACCAAAAAGGTCCCTATATATAAGCATAATACACACATAAGCAATTCAAATAAATAGAGTAGGAGAATAGAATATGTACCAGCCATAATGTCTGGCGCTGCCCTAGCCTCTCGGTAGTCAACTGATATGCGCGACTGTTCACCGATGGAGCATCCTCCTTAGCATGGCGGCCGTTAGTAATCCTTATCGTGGCGGGTACAAGTGTCGCCACTGATCCTCTCCCTTCCTACAACCTCAGACAATCGGCTCGCTTGTGGTCGGTTTGGTTGCAGTGAAAACAAATTAAGCCCTTCTTGGGGCAATCCCTGCTCAAGTGACCCTGCTGCCACACACATAACATCCTGAGCTTGCTATCCGACAAGCCCCATTATGCGGTTTACCACACTTAGCACACTGGTCATAGCTTTGTTGGCCTCTACTAAATGAATCTAAGGTCTAAGGCTTTTTAGCCTGACCTACTGTTGTATGTGCCTACTCTAGCTTCCGCTTTATGCGGAAGTCCAACTCCATTTCCCGCTCACATGCCTTCTTCTCCATCTCATTCAGGGTTTTGCACCATGTAAAGCTCACAAAATCCCGAATATCATCCCTCGGCATGGAATGATACCTCGTCCGCCTCATATCCTTGTCTGTAGCATACTGTGGGATCAACAGTGTTTGTTCCCAAAACTTGGCGGTGATCTCTGCCACAATCTCGGTGGTATGCTGAAGGTCATGAAACTCGCTCACAAGTCGTTGCACCTCAATAGGTGGTGCAAACTACAAGTCAAACTACCTAACAAAATCGGCCCATGTGAAGTAACATTAACCATTGTTTTCATAACTCATAACATTAACATTTTATTCAAAACATCAGAGTGTCCCATCAAAACAAGTGCTGGAGAGTACATGTCATGCCATCAATCCTTCCCTTTTCCCTTAGGCTCGGATGTACCTGAAACAAATCAACAAACTGTAAGCTAATGCTTAGTAAGTTCCCCAGAGCATACCACACATACAATTCACATAAACACGTATCATATTAGCTAAAAAAAAGCTACATATACCACATAAGCCATGCATACAAACATATAAGGATGTCGTAGGCTCCTCCCAAGGTCTTACTCCAGGATGTCATGGGCTCCCCCACATGGTCTTACACCTAAGTCTCATGGGCTCCCCCATGGTCTTTAGCTAGAAATCCATGGGATCCCATCGTCTTCCCTACAAATATCACATATATAGCTAGCATAACTAACTATCATACCACATATCTCTACAACAACGAGTGTACCACATATCAAAAAATGGAGCGGCCTTAGTGCCTTAGACATATTGGTATGGTGAGGAGACTCACCGTTATCTGATGAACCAGAAAGCTGCTCTCCTAATAGTCTGTAACCACCCGTGATGAATAGTAATATCATTACCCAAGGTTAGGATTGGATACAATTCAATTGAAGAACCTAAACCCCAAGTCCTTTCACAATGACCCAAAAAGTCTTCCTTTGCTAACGGGCCCAAAGTCCATGTCCAAAATCATTAATGGGCTCCATTGCCCAATAAAGGCCAACCATAGTATTCATGGCCTGAAAAAGATAAGCTAACCCACTAACTCCAAAACGTGACCAGGCCCAATGACTAATTAAGTCCCAAAAGATTACAAGCCCAAAACAAGTCCAAACCCACCTGAAGTGTGTACACCTTCCGTACTGCCCTGGTACGCGCAGCGTACTGAGTCCCTGAGCTATACGCGCGACATACTCTAACTTACGCCTGACGTACAAACAAATTAAGAACTTTTTCCATTAAGTGCTTAATACTCGATGTTCTAATGTCTAATATCAGATATGAGCTCATTAAAGACGTCGTAAGGCACAAAGTTGGCAACTTTATGCCCTTACATGCTATATGGGACTTAAAAACTTCATTCTTCACATTAGGACTTCATATAAGGCTTCAAACTCATGCATGGAGTCTAGATACTCCCCAAGCTAGCACCTTTATGCATCTAGCATGCTCACAAAGCGCAAATCTGTCCATTTCAGCCTCTAGAATTGCTCAACTCTCAAGAGGAGGTCCAAAACCAAGCTTGCTTAGCGACTCCTTCTTCTTGAATGGACACTAAAATGGCCACAAATGCCCTCCTTAAGCTCAAAAACACACTCTTTAATGATTTCAGGGTTTTCAGGGATGTTTGAAGGTGAAGGAGGCCGGTTAGGATGAAGCTTAAATGAGATAAGGATGCTTATATAGGTCTCAAGTCCAGAAATTAGGGTTTGAACATCCGTCACATACGCCCCGCATACCCTTTGGTACGCCCAGCGTACCTACTAGCCCTTCGTGATCCTCCATGCATGGTACGCTAAGCGTACCCATGAAGTACGCCCACCGTACTTAAGGGACTTATTATGCAACATTTAACATTTCAAGGGCTTCAAAGGTAATACCTGATTTGGAGTGTTACACATGGAGTATATCACTTTATGTTTTTCATTACTACCAATAATAACTTTAAAAGTGTAATGACCCTAAAATCTCAACCTATGTCTTATAATATGTATTTGGTCTAAATACATGTAAAGGTGAGCTTAAGTAATGAAATTGTAATGTTTTTGGTAATGCAACATATATATCCTTGTACTTATTAAATTATAACAGAAAATGTGTTAGAGCAATATAAATTAAAACAAATTGTAGTTCACTGTAAGACGAATATGTGGATATAAAGTTTGTACAAATCTGAGATCATATGAGGAAGTTATGGTTGTCCGAAGTTGAAACTAAAGTAAAGTTGAATGTAGGTAGGGCACGACACATCAAATTAAGGTGTGAAATGCCTTTTTAAGTTGTAAAACAGGTTCATTCAACCAATTTTCTTTCCTAGTGATTTCAGAGCGATCCTAAGGTGATTTTGAAGGAAGAGGAAGGTCCAAATGAGATTTCAACAAAGCATATCAAGAATAAACCTCTAATTGCATTAAAAGGTAGTATCTTCTTCTTATTACAAGTTTATGAGCTTCCACTATGAATGTGTAATCCGACTTACAAACTTGAAATAAATGATAAAATAACTTGACTTTGATGTTGCACTAAGTATATGGAATCTAGAAATAAACTTAATTTGATGCTTTTATGGTCCAATTTACAAATTTGATAATTAGTGTTTCAAACCCTAATTTATGAAAATGATGGAATTGTGAAATTGGATTAAGAACTTGATGAACTAAGCCATATGGAAGCCTAATACATATAACTTAATTAGTTTATTGATAAAAGTTTGTCAAAATGATATATTGTTCAAAGACTGATTACGGTGAAGTTAAAGTATTGTTAATCATTTAATAGATTAAGGCATGTTCTAAAAAGAGCTTAATATGGAAATTTAATAGGTTTTGAGTGAAAGAAAAAATGAACACTATAGAGGAAATTCAATCTCGATGAAATGTGGGTATAAAGAATGCTTAAATCTAACTTTGCATGAAGAAATTATGATCTTTCGAAGTTTCGCGCTCATCCCTATACGACAACATGTGTCGTAAAATATGAATCGGAGATAGGTTGCTTGTTAGCCTAAGTAAACTAAACAAAATTCATAGTAATCGTAAAATAGAAAGTGTGCATATAAAGAACATCCAAATCTGACTTTGTATGAGGAAGTTATGACTTTTCAAAGTTTTGATGCGACATAGTAAATCAATGTGCGACATAGAAATCAAAAGTTTGATCGCTTGATTGTTAGCCAAAACAATGTAAACGAGATTTTAAGATCTCATAAATACAAATTTGTCGATATAAAGACAATCGATAATGGATTTTGTATGAAGGAGTTATGATTTTTGCGCAGGCTTTAACAATGTAATCTCTTTAAAAATAAGAATTTAATATAGAGTGAGAATTAGTTGTTGAAGTCTAAAGGAACGTTGTGCTGCTCGAAATCCCTATGTGTGGATATAAAGAATGTCGAAAGTGAATCTCATATGAGAAAGTTAAGGCCTTTTGAAGATTTTGAAAATTACTTGTGTACGATGACGTGGCATCCCGAGAGCGTGCCACGTGGCAAGGCGGTTGCCAATGTCTCGACCAAGAAGTTGACGTGGAATCACGAATCGTCAACACATGGCACCACCGAAATCTGACACGTGGCATGGCAGGAGGCATCATTAACAAAGCGACGTAGCTGAATAAGCACCTGACATATGACAAAATATGAGAGGAGCTACGTAGTAGGGACGTGGCGTACCTCTGGCTTATTGCGTGGCGTGCCTCCCCAAGTTCCCTACAAATATGTAACACCCTGTTTTGGTTCATTTCTTAATTTGGGGTTGTGGACCGAAATTCGATCATGAAAAGGCTTTAGGATTTGAGAAAGTAAATTTGGACCTTATTGAAGGTTGATAATGTGGTGGCGAGATCTTATCCCTTGATTTGTGTACTGGAACCAAAGGGTAGAAAAGGAAAAGTTATAGATCAGGCTTCTTGCATGGATTATGGTTTTAGTTCGGTATATGATAAGCCAATAGTAACTTCATACGATTGTGGGGCTCTTCAATACCTTTATGTGCATATAAAGAACGCCGAAAAAGGAGATAAAACGAAGAAGTTATGGTTGTTTGAAGTTGAAGAGGGGGGGGGGAGGGGGATGTGAACTTTTAATTACGCATGGCATACTTTAAAGTTATGCAGGGCGTAATGAGGGTTTAATGAATTATGTAGGGCGTAATATGGGCAGATCAAAACCCTAAATATTCGGTTTTAAGCCCTATTTAAGAGCTCTAACTTTTGGGAAACCCTCTCATTACCAACCTCCATCACCTAAACTCATTCCTTGAGAAACCTTAGCCTTCTATCACTTGTTTTTTAGCCTCGGTATCATTTATGAGCTTATTTCACCATTGAAAGGTTGAATATTGAAGATCAAGGTGGTGGCAAAAGTGTATAGAAGAAAAGTTCAAGTATAGATCTTGCAAGATTACATCATTCCTAGACCATTGTGAGTAAAAAGATTCTAACTTGCTCAATTGTTTCATGGATCTAGTTATTTGTCATATTTCCCACTTTTTGGTCATGTTATTGCATATAGTTTAGATCTTGAAAGTTTGTGACCTTCTTATGGATAAAGATGGAAACTTTATCCATCTAAACATCATATTGTTTCAGATATGAAGGATGAAGGCTTGGACTTAATGGATTAAGTTAACAAACATGCATTTTTGGGTCTCTTTGAGACTTAAAGTCTAGATCTTGGTGGTTTGGAACTTCCTGATGGATAAAGTTAGAAACTTTATCCATTAAGACCATGGAAAGGATCAGATCTAAGCTTTGAAGCTCTTGAAATCGATAGAGAAAATGGATTAAGCTCATTTAAGTTGTTCATACTAGTTCCAATGGTATGGCCTTAGGCTGCCACGACATGGCGACTGGGGAATCAACGATTGTTTTGGCATTTTGTGCCCACGACGTGGAGCTGTTGTTTGTAATTCTGACCTTAGCTTTGACCGTTGACTTTTTACCAATTTACCTTTTGGTCAAACTTAGATAAAATTGAGTATTTGAATAAACATTGGTTTTGTTTTGGCCGTAAGAAGCTTGGGGTGGTTGTTCTGATGTTGAGGTGGCTGTTGGGCTTATGTTGAATAGTTCAAGTGAGCCTCCTCAGTGGAAGGTACCAATTCCAGCCCACTGGATTACTGATTTGGCATATTTGGTTATTTAGGGAAGCATTTTTAGGGTTAATCGTTTCATGATTCTCTACGGTACCTTTACAGTAGAATTTCTTAATCGAGCTCTTCTAAGGCATTAGTTTTATATTAAGGCATTGATTTTATATTTATGGTAAATATTTTATGTTCGCTATAAATAATCATTAGGTTAGATTTTGAGGTAAGCTTTTTACCAGCATAGGTTTTTCTCTATACGTTCATATCATAATCAATATACAAAAAACTTTTATCAGATTACTTGCATATTATGGTATCTGTTTGAATCAATCACCATAATATGCAAGTAATCTAATAAAGGTTTTTCGTATATTGATTATGATATGAACGTACAGAGAAAAACCTATTCAGGTAAACCGAATCATCATCAATAGCCTGTGAAGATTCTGAGGTGTGATTCGGTATCTGTTTAAAGCTGAGGCAACAAATTCACCAGGAGTTGTAGTGAAGGTGTCGAACGCGTTGACAAATAAGGTTAGATGCTTATCCTTCATGCTCTCTGATCCTTCGAACATGTCTTGAAGTGTGTCCCAAATCTCTTTAGAATATTTGCACAATTTAATGTGCTCAAAGAGAGAAGATGGAACACCAAACACCATTTCCGAAAAGGCAACTTGATTTGCATGCAGCTTTTTGATGTCATCAGCAGTAAGAGGTGCTTGACGCTATTCATCTTGTCCCATGAGAGTTGCAACAACATCTCTAACAATTGTTCGAATTGGGACATGTGGACCTTCTTTAACGGATCTCCAGATAGCTTCACCTTTTTCTTTACCAAGTAAATATCTTTCCATTCTGACTTTCCAGTGATCATACTCTTCAACAACTAGCGGTGGGGCATGAGTAGGGCAACCCACACTATTTTCTATTTGCGTTGAATACATTTGTTGGGAATCAGAAGCAGCAATTGAAGTTAAGATATCTTGAGCAAAAGTGGTATATAGAAGAACTTTTATCCTAAACATAGAAATGATCGAAATACCAAGGTAATCTTGAATCAACTATAATTTATTCTTATGGATTCAAAGGACAATTAAATCAAGCTCTGATACCAATTTTGAGAACAAGGATTTGATTGCGCAGGGACCAGGCTTGAAAACTCAAACCTTGGGTTAATGCTTAAGATCAATGTCTGAAGATGAGAATCAACAAATTACTTCAAGTATTAAATGTGGAATAATGAGTATCATCAAGGTAAAGACAATAAATAAACAAGTAGAATTTTTGAAAGAGTTTGATTTGAGAGAAAAGTAAAAGTAAAGTAAATTCAAATATAACTATCTTTGGACCAACAATTTGTCGTATATTCTTGTCATTAATCAATCCTTATATAGGAAAAGGAGGTACAACGTACAGACTGAAATGCATAAAAAGGACTGGATAAACAAGTTACTTCTCACACTCTTATTATCCTAATTGACAAAAAGACTAAATCCTATGTAAGGTTACATCAAGTAAAAGACCAGAATAATTAATGCACAGGCAGATACACTATCTCAGATCATCTCTTCATCTCGTACCACGAACTCTACTCCGGACTTCAACTTCCATCTCTAACCACAATCTTATCTCGTACCTCAACACACTTTGGAATCAAGACTGACTTCGGAATTCCAAGGGCTAGAGATTGCTAGAGGTTCACTTTCGGGTTCCAAAAATTATCAGCCTCCAGCACCCTTTTACCTCATAAAAATGTTATCCCTAATTCCTTGGTTGATTCTTGACCTTTTTGGAGCATTTATTGGCTTGAAGAATAAGAGAATAAGGTGTTGGTGGACCTTGCAAGGAAACATCATCATCATCATACAATTTTGTTTATGGACCCTTGTAAGTGGAAAAGACTCAAACTTTATTGCTTAAGGTTGTTAGATCTAAGTTGTTGTCCCATTTCTTTCATGTCTAAACAAGTCTGAAAGGAAGGAATACATAAGCTTGACAACTTTATGCTTCGTAAGGATCCCATGTATGATGATGTTCAGATCTAGGAATTGGTTCCTGCATTTGATTTTTGGTGCAATCTCTTCATGTTTGATCTAGAATGGATGGAGGACATGCATGAGGCATGCATGTCCATCAAGTAATCATTTTTATGGATCTTTGGAGTCCCTTTACCTTCAGGAAAAGTTAGAGTGTAAGACTTAATGGATTAAGAACTTAAATCCTTGTATTTTAGCTTCAGACTATAGTCACGATGTGAGACATAAGTTCTCATGACGTAAGAATGAAAGACCCCGTTTTCAGCTGAACTTTTAGGGGCTCACGACGTGATAGCAGGATGTTCAGATCATGAGGTCATCTCAAATGATTTTTCCACGTCTGAGTTGGGACGCGTTGAGGTGGTATCGGGACGAGTGAATTATCATGACGTGACCAAGGGATGGTTACGACATGAGGTTTGATAGTTGTCATTATGGGCTATTGATTTTAACTTTAACGGTTGACTTTTGGCATGGGTTGACTTTGTGGTCAAATTTCTATTTTTAGAAGGTAGACTTAGAGTTTAACTTATATGGATTTTTAGGTTGTGTTTAACACCCATCATTTGGCAGAGAGAGCAGTTAGTTGTGGTCGTTAAGGTATTGAGCTGAGTTCTAGTCGGCTTTGTGAGTCAGGTAAGTCTAATCACTGTACTTGTGGGTCGAAGGCATCAATGTCAGCCCACTGAAATGTGCTATGTATCATGCTAGTTGTATTTGTGACTCTTGCATTGATGTGTTGGGTTGGGCATGTTATCATGCATGTAGGGCTGGCCCATTTGTATGAATGGGCTAAGCCCATTATATGTTGGGTTAGGCCCATTATGTGCCGTGTTAGGCCCATTTGTATGATGGGTTAGGCTCATTGGTTTAGAAGCGTTAGGCTCATTATTATGGGTTGGGCCCAATATGTGGGTTACACCCGATGATATGTATAATATATGGTACTTTAGGGAACTCGCTAAGTTTTGTGCTTACGGTTTTATGTTTAACGTTTCAGGTACTTCCGGTTCCAAAGGGCAGGGTCTGGCGTGACTACACTACATCCCCCAGAGTTTAAATGATATATTCACTTGGATTGGTTTTGAAACAACTTGTTTGTATTGTCTATGTTTTTAAAAAATGAAAATTTTACTATGAATTTTTGGAACGTTACACAATAGTTGCGTCGATCGCATTCGTTCACTTTGTCTTGCGTTGTCTGGCATCACACACAAAGAAAAAAGAATCAGAATAAGTGAAGATGTGGTTGGTATGAATTTGTAAATATGTAAATTAAGTGAGTTTATAAAAATGCTAACTTTATTTTTAAGCATAATTCAAAACAAATTGTAAGCCAATGTAGTTGAATCATAAACCAAAACTCATGTCCCCTGCGCGACAAAGCGTAGTTGTTGAAGTGCAAAATTTCATAAGTATTCAAACAACGACATATCAAAAATATTGTTAGTGTTCGTAATTGGCCACCTACGTATAGGGGTGTTCGTTTGGATGGATCGTTTTGATCCGATCCAATCAAGTGAATCCAAATTGATTTCGGTTTTCAAAACATGAATCCAAATAGTCCAAACTAAATTCAAATCTGATCCGATCCGAACCAATTACAATTCGGTTGGATCGGTTTTTATAATTCGGTTTTCATAAATCGAAAAATTTTAACAAGACATATAATTATAATATTACCCAACTTTACACAAGAAGCAAAAACAAATTATTTAGTTGTGATTTTAAATTTATAAACAAATAATAAGAAGATATATAATAGTTAAATATTTTATAGATAGAAAACTTTTGAGAGAAAATGCATATTAATGTTTTTTTTATCGGATGAAATGTTTTGAACCAATTTGAAAAAATAAATTACAAAATTAATAAATAACTATAGATATATGTTATAAATAGATAAATAATAAATATTTATTCGGTTTTTTTGGACTATTCGGTTCTTATTTTATAAACCTAAACCAATCCGAAATCCAAAATAATAATTCGGTTTTGTTGAAAACCAATCCAAAAATCCGAATATCCGAACCAAATAGTCCAATCCAAATTGTCCAATTGGATAATTCGGTTTTATCCGAACAGTGAACAGCCCTACCTACGTAGGTCTTGGGACGAGTTGACAATGACCGTTGAGTGTGATTTAATATTTTATAAATTTAATCCCTCGATTAGCCAATGGAATCGAAACATAACCCATTGACGTGACTAATATAAATATAAATTAAATGAATATTTAAACTATAATGGTCTTGTTTGTTTTGTGGGGCGTGAGATAATGAAAATGAAATAAGATTTTGGATTCTATTCACTTTATATGAGAAAAAAAAGATAAGACCAATAATACAATGCAAAACCAAAATCAACGACAACGACCTCACAACTTTTGGTGCTATCAAATCTATTATAATACCAGGTGTGAGACCCGTATAACGTATTGATTAAAATAAAATGTAAAATACAAATGATTAAATGGGAAATTTATTTTAATTTGAACTTTAAAATAATTATAAAATTATAAGAAAAAAAACATGAAAAAAATTAAAATTATTTGTTTAGTTGTCAAACCCATGTACTAAACGTGTTAATTATAAAAAAATGTAAAATACAAAGGTTTAAACTGTAAATTTATTTAAAATTAAATTTGAAATTTGAAAATTTACATTAATATAGTAATTATGATATGTTTAATTTATGGAAACTAAATTAATGATATATTGAAAAATGAAAAATGAAGTAAATGTCAAGTGGAAAATAAATATTTCAAAATTATGACAAAATGACATGTGGCATAATGCATGAGAGAATGACATGTGGCAAAATCATTTTCATTTATTAGGGAGGAAATGAAGATTTTTTTTGCCGCATGTCATCTTTTCTTTTATTTGGACACTAGTTGTGAGACTCGTATAATATACGGGTTGATTAAAACAAAATGTTAAGTACGAACCATTAAATAGAAATTTTATTTGAATTTGAAATTGAAATAAGTGAAAATTATGAAAAAAAAAATATGCAAAGAATAAATTAATTAAAATTATGAGTTTAGTGTGTACTAAACGGGTTAATTATAATAAAATATTAAACGTAAAGGTTTAAACTGTAAATTTATTTGGAATTTAATTTGAAATTTAAAATTTGATAGTCATTATGGTAGGTTTAATTTATGGAAAGTAAATCAATGATATATTGAAAATGAAAATTAAAGTAATGACAAGTGGAAAATAAATATATTTCAAATTATGATAAAATGACATGTGGCTAATCTTATAAGAGAATGACATGTGGCAAAGTCATTTTCATTTATTAGAGTAGAAATGCTATTTTTTAAAAATTTTAAAATTTCTATTTTCCACTTGTCATTTCATTGTATTTTCATTTTATTAAATTAAAATTCCACATTTAATATAAAAGGTAATATATATGTAAGGTATTTATTAGAAAGGGTTTATATATGTAATATAGTCAATACATTAAAGCCTCATTAATTTAAATAATTCAATTTTTTTTTCATTTTTCTTGTAAATTTAAATTTTTTAAATTGTTAAAATTTTATATTTAATTTTTTTTAAATAAACTCATATAATACATGGGTCTCACACCTAATGGTATACCAAATCAATAATCAAATAACTTGTCCTAAGTATTGATCATGTTTGATTGATAATAGAAACAATATAAATCTTTATACGAGTATTTAATATTAAATATACATAAAGTCCAATTTCTACATCATAAATTTTCTTGTTATAATTAATGAGCTTGTACCTACTGAACTAAAAAATAAAAACCGAACAAAATGAAAACACATTAAACTCAAATTTCTATTTATTTCAATAAAATAAACCATTCATTTTAACAATACCTTAAACATCAACGAAATAAGAAGCTCATATTTCATGATTATGTTCGATTTCAACAATACCTTAAACATCCCCGAAATCTTCCTTGAATCGAGTATGGATCTTGCGCGTTCAGTAGTATGGGCTCAATACTACCTTCCATACATATTCATACTTTCCCCAAGAATCGAGTATGGATCTTGTGCTTCCAGTAGTACGTGCCCAATACTACCTTCCATACATATCCATACTTTCCTCAAGAATCCTCTTGGGTCCTCTAAGACCTAATCACAAAATACTCCTGAAATTAAAACAAGTGCACTAGAATACTCCCTAGGATACCCTAGGGTTCCACACTTCTCTGCCATCAGCTTCCGAAGAACTCCTCACAATGTCAATTAGTTATTCCATGAATACAATATCCTGCAACAAAGCTCAGATAATCCTTCGAGTAACAAACCCATCCTACAACAGTTGGACTCAGACAAGAGCTATGCAGCAGGGTCAAACCCGTCACTCTGAGATTATCCAGCCTTTCTCACATGTGACTTGACATATTCACTTAATAGTTAACTCACACCACTCATGATTTCTACAATGCACAAAGCAAGCAACATTCGTGTAGAGAAGCCGATTGGCACTAAAATGAAATAAAATCAGACAGGTCCTCATACGAAATCCTCGATCTTCAACTCCCGGAACCACAGGTGCACCTTCGCCCTGATCTCTCACTCTCCCTAGAGTGGATAATCATTCCTCGCGCTAAGCTGCTATGAATTGAGCCCCTTCTAAGGAAACAACTGCCTCCTCATCCAATAACGCAACTGACCGGCTGACCCCCACACGAATCACCATACCACTAATTGTCGCCCGACTCTCTATTGGTGTTAGATGAATATTGCATGAATACAATCACATACCATATAGTTTAAACAATCTTCGGCTAACATATTTAATCCCACAACGATTGGACTCAGACAAGAGTTGTGCAGCAGGACCAAACCCCTTATCCTAAGATCATTTAAAATATACAACATGTAACTTAGCATATTCACTCAATAGCCAATTTACACGCGAAAGAGTCATACCAAACCAATCACAGATTCTATACGAGATAAGGCATTATACAATCCGGAAATTCTATCATGCAATTCTTGAAGATCCCTAGCATATCACTAGCATGTTGTTCTAACATATCACAATATCAAAAAAAACAGTGTGGTAATTTAGGGTTTACTTACTGACTACGACTGATCGTACACATCGCATCCTCTTTTGGTTTTTTTGAAAGCATCTTTGAAAGTTATTTTTAAACCCTTTACTTTGAAAACAAATTTTAAAACCATTTTCCTTAGTTTGAGACTGGATTCACACGGGTGTTCTTCCAATTCACTCAAACCAAGGCTCTGATACTAGCTTGTAACATCCCAAAAATTTCAACAAATTTAAACTTTTCAAAACGATCCTTTTACTAATAAAATGTTTACAAAATGTTGTTCTCAAAACATTATTTGAAAATCAGTGCTTCCCAAGATCAATGACATAAAATCAGGATGTGTATGGTTACGCCTTTGCCTTACCACGAATCTCTGAAATACCTAAAACCATAATCCAAAACTGTAAGCACAAAACCTAGTGAGTTTCCCCCAAAGTACCAACACCCAACCAAATAACATATACAAATAACAGCATGCATACAGAGCCTTCGGCATTTCTGGACCGCCTCACCGGCCTTCAGCTTATCTGGGTCACTCAAAGAACCTTTAGCATGTCTGAACCGCCTCACTGGGCCTTCAGCCTGTCTGGACCGTTCTTCAAGCCTTCGGCCTGACTGGTCCGCCTTACAAGCCTTTAGTCTATCTGGGCCGCCCTGGGTCTGTTGGCCTTCAACACAAAGCAGGTCCGCCTCAACCCAACCACACACACACACACATAAACCATGTCGACATTTTCATAATAGATAAGCATACATATAATGTAACAATATAAACATTATTGGGTTTGTTGACTGGCAGCACAGTCTCAACCCAACCTCACTACATCAACACATGTTACTGGAAAACCTATTGCCAGAACAGATAACAGGCAGATCTAAAAGATCACTAAGCATAGCATCATCCTACATACCAAGATACAGATCTAATAGATCACCATAGTACTCAATCATACGATAAACCAGGATAACAATCCATAGGGTCGGCCTTAGTTCCTTCGACCCATAAGTATAGTTAGGAAACTCAACTCACAAGCTGCACAGATCCGACAAGGTGTCACACCCCCAAACCAAGGATGGAGGAAACGTCCGGGGGTGGAGGACTTCATGTACAGTATCATAACAACGAGTATAATAGTGACCATAGCAAACACAATGTAACGCCCGTAGATTAGGGCTAGTCAATTTAAGGATAATAAGCGTCAAAAATGACTTTTTGATGGAAGATTATTCTGAAGGACTAATCTTAACTAAGTTTTAGTATAGGTTGCAAGGATTCTGTACATATAAAGAACGCCGAAATCCGAGTTATAACGAAGAAGTTATGACCTGTCGAAGTTTCGCGACAGAACCGGCACGACACAGCGCGACGTAAATAGTGAATTTACGTTAGAGCAATATTTGGCCTTAGCGATCTTAATGAAAGAAGTAGATTTCGTTAAACCGTGAGCGTGCATAAAAATAATGTCAAAATCTGACTTCGTATGAGGAAGTTATGATTTTTCTACGCTTCGACTTAGCGGTATGCAGCCCGAATACTCGATTTGAGATCGAGCGGTTTTTAGCCGACATAATCTAAACGAGAATCGAAAATGTCGTCGATAGTAGTCCAACGGTAAAAAGACAGACGAAAACGAACGTCGGATGAAGAAGTTATGAATTTATAACGGAGTTTTCCTGTCCCGGCCTACTAAAAAATAAATAATAAAAATAAAGTCAAAATTAGTCAAGGTAGTCTAAACGAAAGTTGTAGAGCGTAGTCTTACCTACGTGTGGATATAAAGAACGTCGACAACAGAGTTCATATGAGGAAGATATGAATTTTTGAAGTTTATTAAATAATTAAAATATTAAATTTAATTATAAATACCCAATATTATCCAAAGGGGGGGAGGGAGTCAGCGACCTTATCCACATTACGCCCAGCGTAACTTAATTTACGCCCAGCGTAATTCAGGGTTTCAGCCCCCTATAAATAGATGTCGAGTGCAGCCCAGTTCTATTGCTTATTTCTCCATTTCTCTCGCGTTTTTACCTCGTTGTGCGTGCAAGAAATAAGCTCCGGTATCATTCCCGAGACCCGAAGCAAGTCCCGAAGCCCCGAAGATCCCGAGAAGTGAAATTCCCGAGCCGAAGCTCTGCCCGCGAGAAGCTCGGTTTTTGTGAAGATCTTCCAGATCTACCGAAGAATACTACTTTTACAAGTCGTAGTGTTGTCCAAGCATCGTCTAATCAAGTGAGTGTATAGTCACTTTCATCTTACACATAGATACGAAGTATTTTATAAAATACGTGCTATGTGTATATATATTGCTGTTTATATGAGTGAGTGTATAGTTACTTTCTTCTAACACATAAATAAAAAGTATTAGCTATGAAATACGTGATATGTGTTATATATTATTTGTCTATTTGATATGGGCTTGGAATTGATGTTTTTATACGGGTGTTAAATGATTTAAACTGCGTTTGTATTTATATCCACAAAAATGTTGGGTAGAACATGGGTAGATGAAATAGTTGGTGACGATGTGACTTTGTGCCTATTGAGTAAAACCTTGGTGACGATGCGACTTCATGCCTATTGAGTAAGCCTTGGTGACGATGCGACTTCGTGCCTATTTGATGAACCTTGGTGACGATGTGACTTCGTTCCTGTTGTGCAAACCTAGGTAACTATGATACGTAGTACCTATTGTGTAAACCTTGGTGACTATGAGACGTAGTGCTGATTGTATGAATCCTGGTGACTATGTGATGTAGTTCCTGTTGTATAAACCGTGGTAGCAAATGGACTTTGTGCCAGTTCCTTAGGTAAATCCTTAGGAATGAATGAATGAAGGATAGTGGGTTCTTAGGGTACACCCTTGAGAAAATAAAGGAGATATGGGGATGGGTATTTGGGTTGATTGTTTGATAATTGAATATAATAAATGTATTATTGTGGGTTGAAAATCCTATATGCTCACCAGGCTCCCAAGCCTGACCCACTCGGTTTTCTTTGCATTACAGGTAATGGCACAAGGGTATAAGTTAGTGGACTTGACGAGAGATTTTGGATTAACTGTTGTAAGGTCTATTTTATATTTTTTATGTTTTTGGTCTGTATCGGAACATGACATCCTGAGGTTTTATTATTTAATGAAAATACATTCTCTTGAGAAACGTTTTGATAAATTTTATCATATTTTGTTTTGGGAACAAATTCTGCAACTCTTTTAATCAAAAAAGTACTCTGATTTTATAAAACAAAGCATAAACAAATCAGTCTTTTCTGGCCGTGAAATTGGAGATGTCACACACAACCAACATAAATATAATTGAAAAGGTTACATCATAGTATAAGTTTACATGTTCCTAAATCAATTACATTATGTTGACAAAAATGAAATGTTTGACGGCTTAGCGTTCCATCCTCAAAAGCAGTTGTTTACTTGTTATACTGATTTCCTGAGAATACAAGTAGTTTTGAAAGAGTGTCAACAATTAAGTTGGTGAGTTCATAAGCTTTTGAATGTGATGCTAAAATCCTTTTCTTTGTAAAAGTGATGTTTGTTCAAGAAAAATTCAATATTTTCCTTTTAAATTGAATTGTAGTCTTAAATGCCAAGACTAATAAAGTACTATTATTTTCCATATAAGTTGTAAATCATGCAAGTTTAAGTCGACATAAACTTGTTTAATTAAAGGAAAATCCCGCAAATCTTATATTTCGTTAATACCCCATGTGAGTTATTATAACCATGCTATGACTCAGTCAGCCTTGTATATGACGTTCTTCAGGCGTCGAAATATTAATGACATTTGTCACCCCAGACCTGCCGGTCTAGCTGTTGCATGCAGCTAAGGTGTGGGTTTGTCAGACCCAATATAGATCTATATACAAATATCACGCTCTCCGAACAAGAGACTCTGGTTACAAATACAGGACTTTTGATTTCGTTACTTTAGAAGTAACGCGAAGCAAATGTCTCACAAATTTATTCATTAACAGATTTACATAAAGTGAAGTGAAAACCCTTTTTTGTCGAGATGTACTCTCTCGTGATGTGATGTAAATGAAACATAAACGATGACTTGTTATAGTTTATCCTAATTTTTTGTATTGTATATGAAACATAAACTATACCTATTATAGTTTATCAGAATGTTGGTAATGTATAGAAACCTTTACTGTGTAAGTAAAATTTATAGCGAAAACATACTATGTCTATTATGCCTCATCTTGTAATAATTGTAATACTAACCGATTAACACATGTAAAATATGAAGTCATCAACAAAAAACACATGTAAAATATGAAGTCATCAAAGATTAACACTGGCTCAACATGTTACAAAGTGTATTGAAAGTTGTAAACTGTAAATTCGTTTTTACCATTTCTGCACTGATTTAGAAAAATCACAGAAAATTCATATGAAGTCGAAAACTAGATTCGTAAACTCTAGGAGTTTAGAAAATATCTCTAGATTGTTCATAATTTTTATTATGATTTCTAGAAGCCTCTAACTGATGTGAAAATGTTCATATTCACAGACTGGTCCGAATTCGTAACTACAGTGATAGGCAGTTTTGTAAAAATCACCATAAATAGTAGAAAAATCTTATGAGTATGTGCAAGTATTCATTTTAAAGGTATAAACCTGAACTATTTGCATCTAATACAGTTTTGAAAACTAAAAATTTTAATATGTTCAAAACAGTCCGTGAAAGGAACAAAACTTTCCTGTGGAATGCTGATGTTTGAGTGTTGTTAAGTTCTTGGTAATTTAACTTGTATTCTCCCCCTAAAACTTGAAGAAAACATGAAAAGGTGGGGGTATGAACTCACCTTGACTGATTTCAGTAGATGGATGATGAAGAAAAGGAGTTTCCAAGTCAAGAACACTTGGGAGACACTTGAGGATTTGAAGATCTAGCAACAAATATGATGATATTTGTGTAAGGAACCCATGATTTGAGTGAAAGGATGCAAGATGATCAAGTGTAGAATGCAGTTACTTACCAAACTTGGAGGGGAAAGCTCAATAACAGCCTTCAAACCCGATTTTAGAGAGAGAAAGTGAAAGAGAGAAATGGGTTTGCTTCTTGGTGAAAGTGTGAAGAATGTGGGAGGAGAAGTAAAGATTCCCAGCCCTTGATCACTCTCATATACTGGAGGAAGAGGGTGAAAGGACAATTAATTGAATAAGTAGTGATGAATAGTGACTAGGTATGGTCTTGGAGTGGGTGTGGAGGGTTGCTTGTGTCATACATTAACGTAAAGTCAACACTCCACCTCAAAATCTTACCAAATAGATTTTATTCTTAGGCAATGATTTTCCTCCAAAAATGATTAAAATATGATTATATAGGGTCTCATATGCCAAAATACGAGTTTGGGTGAAAATCCCGTGTCAAAATCATGAAAAATGGGCTTAAAACGAAGTTGTGGTCGAAAACCGGGAAGAAGCTGCGAGCATCCGAAGTCAGGAGGCGAGGTTCGGTCCATGGTGCTGGAAACCGAAAGCAGGTTCGGTCCAAGAAGGGTTCAGTTGCGAGGCTAGGACCGAAGGCGGTGAGAAGCGAAATAGACCGAAGTCTGAAGCAACGAAATGAACCGAAAGGCGTGCAACGAGCCAAACCCGAAGATGACTTTGGTTCTAATGGGGACTTCGGTTCATATAGGAGGTTCGGTTCTAATAGAGACTTCGGTCCTTAAGGGTTGTTTTTCAAAAAATCTTCCCGTCTTGAGTGATTTTTGATCAAGTTAAGGGTCGGGATGCCCCAATTGATTATAAAAAGTTGAGGGAGGTTATGAGAGAGATTTGGGAGAGAGAGAGAGAGGGAGAGATTGATAAAGAGAGATTGAGAAAGGCTTTGTTTTTGACCTTTTGGATATTTGGCTTCGTAACGCAAGGTTCACGCACCCCGTTAAGCCTCGTTATGATCGTCATATGCCCCCAAGGGGTACAGAATAATGTTTTATCGAATAGTTTCATCACTTACCCATATTAGGGTTTAGGGTTTAGAATTTCTAAACATACGAACTTTCCAAGTGATAACTCCTTATTAAAATAGCGAGTTGTACAACTTTAAACATAATGCAAACACTTATATACCAGGGTTAGCTACGTTGATCGGTTTGACTTGTTGACTTTATTTGACTTTGGATAAACCAAAATTTGACGATTGTCACACAAGGTCTAACTCCGAATCTCAACTCTCTACTCAAACCCTACAAGCACCAAGAGACAAATTTCCATCAAATTCCCAAAATACCCAAAGTACCATTAATGTCAAACTTAGCAAAAAGGGCAAAAGGTCAAGAAAAGTCAACTCAGCCAGACTGCCACAACGTGCTACCCTTGTACCACGTCGTGGTTCTGGATACAACAAAACAGTCATGAACTGCCCAGCCACCACATCATGGTGTCCTTGCCACGTTGTGGTTATGGGGTTTTCAGCAGGTTACTGCATTCAGCCACTTCATCTGATTCTAAAATGGTCTCCAATTCAGATCTCGTCCAAAATAGGGTCTGTATGGATAAAGTTTCCAACTTTATCCAATAGAACCCTCTAAATTCATAGATCTCGACTTTTAAAGTCTAAAGCACTACCTGGCTTCACTAATAATCGTCCAATCCATGGGGATTATGTGACAACCCGAAATTCTTTCCAACATTGTAACCCGTTCCGTCCGTAAAACCCGTCTTTAGCAATTTGTTCCGATTTCGTTTTTGAGCTAAGTTTTCAAAATTAATATGTTTATTATGATATCGTGAGTGTCTAAACCCTTTAGAAACTCTTATAAACGGCCCAAATTATTAATTTGAGAAACTTTAAATTTGATCCCGTCAGGTTACGATAACTTAATCGGGTGCGACCAAAAGCATTGTATAACGTCAGTAGCGGGTAGAATTCCACCGTGTCCAAAACTTGAACCATATATAAAGTTCAAAAGGCTTCTATTCGAAGCTTTTGCACCCTCTCTCACTACTCTCTCTCTCTTTCTACAACTCAAATCTTGGTCCAAAAATCATTGAATTCAAGCCCCAAATCATCAAGGTAACCATCCTAACTCCTAGTATAACCTTTTCAACTTCCAAATCCATGTTCAAAGTATGATTTAGGACCATAAACATGTGTTTATGGCCCTGGAACATTCATGGGCTGTGAACAGATATAAAATGGGTTTTGGAGCCTAAAAACCCTCTCAAACCACTCATGGAGCTTAGAATTGACCTAAGGACTTAATGGAATGGACTTGGAACACCTTGAACTTAACATTTGGGGAGTAAACATGAGTTTACGGCCCAAGAACTTGCTTGGTCCGTAAACTCCATATCATGGGCAGTAAACTCCTTTTAAGGTGTTAAAATGCCATTTAAACACCTCTTAAGCCTTAGATAAAGTCTAGAAGCAATCACAATAGATTTAGGGGCCTTAAACATGATGAAAACCACCCCCATAGGAGCTTACGGCCGTAAACCCCCCAAGGATAGGTTCCTGGGCCGTAAACTCCTAAACTTTAGCCAAATAATGTCATAAATCCATTCCAAGGCTTGTAAAATTAGTTTGAATCACATGTGATTGATCTAAGGCCACCAAATCATTAAGAGAAGGAAGGTATAGGAGCTTATGGCCGTAAACTCCTAGTTTAGGGCCGTAAACTCCCTTTAAAGGTTCCTATGGTGGTTTAATTCCTTCCTATGCCTTAGATTAAATCCTAGCAACATTCCCCAAGTGATATTTAACCCTTGAACACCTTAAAACCCATCATCCGTGAGTTCACGGCCGCGAACTCATGTGGACATGGTCTTAGGGCTGTAAACTCCCTAAGGAGTTTACTTTTGAAGAGCAAACTCGTTATCTATGCCCTATACGTCTGTATATGCCACCCGGGTCACTCCAAACACTTGATTTGAAGTGTTTTCGCGTCTTGGAGTGTATAATCACATCTAATTAGTGAATTAAAGTCTAATTAGATACATTTGTGTATTGTTCCATATTACATAGGAACCTCGCGCGTTATCAAGCCCCGAACTCACACTTAGCATCCAAATCGACTCGTTTCTCGACTGGTGAGTTCATACCCCTACACCTTTTTCCGTGTTTTTCAATGTTTTCACGGGGGGAATACAAGCAAAATATAAATGTTTTCAAAACCTAAAACTGATGTATTTCTATCTGGCAAACTTATAGATATCTTTACCCCTTATGTATTATGCTGAGCATAAGGGATGTTTTATCGATTATAACTACATGGATTTCAGTAAAGGAAACAATCAAATCAATCAAATTATTATGGGAATAATTCGGGATCTTTAGTTCTTGTTTAACGAGCACAGATTTATGTAAAGTTTATAGATAAACTATGTCTGATCTAGTTTATCTCTGTTTAATTTAGAGTATATTTCCAGATAATTCCATTATATTTAACTGTTATCACTGTATTATGTTTCAAATCGATTAGTATGTTTGATAACGTCTGAAAACACCTTGAATAATTTAATACTAGCTTGTGAGATTCGTCATTATTAAACCCTTTGGGTTATCAGTGAATCCTTCCTAGAAGTGTAACCAGAGTCTCCTGGAGGGAGAGCGTGGAATTTGTGAATAGTTCTATTCGGGACTGACAATCCCAAACCTAAGCTTCTAGCTACAGTTAGGCGGGCACGCCTGGGGTGACAAATTATGGATATCGTCCGACGTCTGACGAACATCAAGGAGGTCTCGGTGTCGTATCAGCATGGTTACCCGACTCACAATACGTATTAATATAAGTTTATTCACGGATTTGATTTTATATCTATCTTCAATCTATAGTTTCTATATCTGGTACGGGATGATAATCCCATGGTTTTGAATCTATATCTAGTACAGGATGGTAATCTCATGGTTTTGAATCTACATCTAGTACGGGATGGTATTCCCATGGTTTTGAATCTATATCTAGTACGGGATGGTATTCCCATGGTTTTCAGTCTATATCTGGTACGGGATAGTATTTCCATGACTTTCAATCTATAGTTTTGTGTATTAAAAACTATTTTATATCTAGTACGGGATAATATTCCCATGGTTTTTCAATCAATATATTTATGTATTAAAAATATCTACTGTTCTACTGGATGGTAATTCGCAGTGGTTTTCAATATATAGTTTTATGTATTAAACTATACACTGTGGTATTTAACTAAACTTTACTTTTAGGAAAATAAGGGTTTTTCCTGGGATAACTGAACTGTACAAAATCGGATCGTATAACAAACATATAACTAAACTATACTTATAAGAAAATATGGGATTTTCTTGGAGAACAAACTTTTTCGGAAAACAAAGGGAAACACTTATGAACTCACCAGCTTTATGCTGATTTTCAAGCTGCTGGTATTATCAGGTCCACATTAGACAGGTACCTAGCGATCCTTTTGGCGAAGAGGGAGTGCGTAGAAGACACGTCTTTACTTTTTTTCATATGATATATATATATATATATATATATATATATATATATATATATATATATATGTATGTATAACACATGTAACTCTTTGTTTTCAAATAATGTAAATGGATCTATGTAATGTAATGTTTTGTGTTTACTATGCTTACTATGTACATTGGTTGTGATATTCTTGACGTCCTCCGCCCTGGAACATTTCCGCCTTTGGTTTCGGGGTGTGACAGATTGGTATCAGAGCCCTTGTTTATAGTGAACTAGTATACCAAACCTTACATGGTATAAGACTATAAACACTAAGGGGCCTAAGTGCTCTGAACTAAAAGTATACCTTAAAATATAAGTATTTTCAAAAGTATACAAGTATACCTATCCGTCGAAATCCGTAACTACAAGTAGAACAAAACATAAGTAAATGGGTGTTGTACGCTGCGGTTAAACCTGGGCAGTTATGTAGTCGTGTCTAGGATCAATATAGCCTGGCCAACTATATTCATTCGAGACACGGCCAACACGTGCTTGGGAGTGACTGTGGTATGCGACATGCCTAAAACTTACCCAATACCCAAACAACGAGCCGTCGTCACAACGAAACATAAAATACTATGGGAGTATTTTAGTCAAAGCCGAGTACGTTGTAGAAATACATTCCGAATATTGCTACTCGTTCCTTCTTTAGTGACAGTTTATCTGCTTTGATAACTCTTTCCTGATAATCGCTTATGGAACCCTATATTTGTCATAATGAGATATCCCTTGTTTCATATCTCATATTTCAATTCAGAGGACTTACCATCTTCTTTTTCCTAATCATTTTAGATCATCATGCCTCCAAAGAAAGGACCCAACTCTAGGAACAACAAGTCTCCACTACCATATTCTCCTCCGTTCGACCCTGTCTTATTTCAAGTAGCTGTTACTACTGCAGTAACTGCTGCAATAACGTTGTTGAACCCTAGCCGGTTCAGTAGACCAAGAAGTAATATCTACCCCTAAAACCATGAAAATGTTCAGGAGCATCAGACTGAGTGTAATGAGAGTAAAAAGGTTATCTGGAAAAAGAAGCGAAAGGGTCAGAGTTCACAAGGACCCTCCAAGAGGCATGAAACTGTGGCAGTTCAAGCTGCCACTACTCCTGTTGCTGCGTCTACGGCTCAAGCACCTATCACTGGGTATGTTGGTAACCTCCCTTGGTGCAACAGGTGCAGTTACCACCATCGCATCCCCGGTCCTTGCCGCAAAAAGTTTTGTAAAAACTATTGCCAAGAGGGTCACCTTTCGCGAAGCTGCAGAACACCAACCAATCAAGCTTCCGGATCGAGTGCCGAACATGTCTGTTATGGTTGCGGCGAAGTCGGGCATTATAAGAGAAACTGCCCCAAAGCAGCAACAACTAGCAACACTGAGATAGCTCTGGCTATAAAGCCGGAGGAGGCAGTCGCCAATCCCTCCGTCGTTGCAGGTACGTTTCTTCTTGAGAATTCTTATACTCGCATCCTTTTCGAATCCTGTGCCAAAGAAATTTTAATAATCATTCATTCAAGCGTCTTCTTAAACATAGCCCTCGTCTAGTAACCGAACCATTTACCGTTGAGATAACTAACGGTGAGAAAGAATACGTCAACGATAGATTCATAGGCTATACCCTTACCTCGAACGATCATACCTTTCCCATCGACCTAATGCCAGTTTCCATAGAGAGCTTTGATGTTATCATTGGCATGATTGGTTGAGTTCCAATCATGCGGATATCCTTTATTACGAAAAAGCCATCCGTCTCAACCCTCCCTCTGGTCAGACTCTCACGATCTATGGCGATAAGTTTAGCTCAAATCTTCATATCATTTCCTGCATCAAAGCTCAAAAGGCTTCCCAGAAGTGAGTGCCATAAATTCCTAGCCTATGTGACCATCAAGAAACAGGAAGTTGCATCCCCGAAGTCTACAACTTTCCTGTTGTCTTTTCCCGAAGAGCTTCCAGGAATTCCTCCTGAGCGTCGAGTTGAGTCTCGCATCGACCTAATTCCTGGAGCTACCCTCGTAGCCAAGCCCCCGTATCAATTAGCACCAGCAGTAATGTAGGAGTTTTCCAGTCAGCTTAATGAGTTACTCAGCAAAGGATTCATCAGACCAAGTTCCTCACCCTGGGGAGTCTCAGTATTGTTGTGAAGAAGAAAGATGGATTCTTTCGGATGTGTATAGACTACCACAAGTTGAACAAGTTGACCATCAAAGATCGATATCCTCTTCCTCGAATAAATGATCTTTTCGACAAAATTTCAGGGAGTCAGTAACTTCTCGAAGGTAGACCTCAGATCAAGGTACCATCAGCTTCGAGTTCACGAGAATTATGTTTCCAAGACAGCATTCAAGACTCGATATGGACACTACGAGTTCGTAGTGATACACTTTAACCTAATCATTTTCCTTGGTCACGTGGTAGGCAAGGAAGGCATACATGTGGACCCGTCCAAAATTTAAGGCGATAGAGAATTGGTCAGCACCGAAGACACCCACAGAAACCCGTCAATTCTTGGGTCTCGTTGACTACTATCGCAAGTTCATCTATAATTTTTCCAGAATCGCCAAACCCTTAATTACTCTAACACAGGAAGACTTTAACATAAGGCAGCAACGATGGGTGGAGATGCTCAGTGTTATGAGTGTGAAATCCGCAACCATCCCGGCAAGGCCAATGTGGTAGCAGATACCTTGAGCCAAAAAGAACAGTTCAAGCCGCAAGATGGAAAGACTCACGCGAACCTATATCCAAGAGATAGTCCGACTGCACGATGTACCTGCATCCATTATCTCTGAACGAGATAGCAGGTTTACCTCAAGTTTTGGAAGTTCCTTTAGAAAGTTCTCAGAACTAAGTTGAACTTGAGAATGGCATACCATCCTCAGACAGACGGACAGAGTAAGAGAATTATCCAAACTCTGGAAGACATGCTGAAAGCATGAATCATCGATTTAGGGAAGTCATAGGACACCCATTTACCCTTGACCGAATCATCATAGACCTGCATTAAGACTACCTCGTTCGAAGCCTTCTACGGTCGCAAGTACAAGATCCATTTTTGTGTTGGACCGAGATAGAGGACGCGCAGCTAGTCAAGAGACCATTTCCTTGACAGTGCTTTCTCTAGTACTTAAAATCACCCGTGAAACCGCCGAGAAAATCATCCAGATCCAAGATCGACTGAGAAGCTTCATGAGACAGACAAAAGTGTACGCCGATAAACTAAGAAATCCCTTAGAATTCTAGATTGGAAACCGTGTCCTGTTGAAGGTCTTGCCCTGGAAAGACATGGTATGCTTTGGAAGCACAGAAAAACTTAACCTGAGATACATAGGACCTTTCGAGATCCTCGTTAGGATCGATTCCATAGCCTACAAACTCCGACTACCTTCAGAACTTAGCAACATCCATCCTGTATTGCACGTCTCTGTCCTTAAGAAGTGCCTATTTGGCAAAACCCTAGTTATCCCTTTGATGAGACCGAACTCAACGAAAGTCTGAACCCCATAGAAGAACCAATCGAAATCATAGATCAAGAGATTAAACGTATGAAACAAGTTGTATCCCGATAGTGAAGGTTCGCTGGAATGTCATGCGAGAACCCGAGTTCACTTGGGAACGTGAAGATCAATTGAAATAGAAGTATCCGTATCTCTTTCCAAAACTTTGAGTCATATCTAAAGTTTGAAATTCAGGACGAAATTCCCTCTAACGGGGGGATAATGTGACAACCCGAATTTCTTTCCGTCATTGTAACCCGTTCCGTCCGTAAAACCCGTCTTTAGCGATTTGTTCCGATTTCGTTTTTGAGCTAAGTTTTCAAAATTACTATGTTTATTATGATATCGTGAGTGTCTAAACCCTTTAGAAACACTTATAAATGGCCCAAATTATTAATTTGAGAAATTATAAATTCGACCCCGTCGGGTTACGATAACTTAATCGGGTGCGACCAAAAGCATCATATAACGTCAGTATCGGGTAGAATTCCACCGTGTCCAAAACATGAACCATATATAAAGTTCAAAAGGCTTCCATTTGAAGTTTTTGCTCCCTCTCTCACTACTCTCTCTCTCTCTCTCTCTCTCTACAACTCAATTCTTGGTCCAAAAATCATCGAATTCAAGCCCCAAATCATCAAGGTAACCAACCTAACTTGTAGTATAACCTTTTCAGCTTACAAATCCATATTCAAAGTATGATTTAGGACCATAAACATGTGTTTACAGCCCTGGAACATTCATGGGCCGTGAACACATATAAAATGGGTTTTGGAGCCTAAAAACCCTCTCAAACCACTCATGGAGCTTAGAAATGACCTAAGGACTTAATGGAATGGACTTGGAACACCTTGAACTTAAAATTTGGGGAGTAAACATGAGTTTACTGCCGAAGAACATGCTTGGGCCATAAACTCCATATCATGGGCAGTAAACTCCTTTTAAGGTGTTAAAATGCCATTTAAACACCTCTTAAGCCTTGGATTAAAGTCTAGAAGCAACCACAATCGATTTAGGGGCCTTAAACATGATAAAAACCACCTCCATAGGAGCTTACGGCCGTAAACCCCCCAAGGATAGGTTCCTGGGCCGTAAACTCCTATACTTTAGCCAAATAATGCCATAAATCCATTCCAAGGCTAGTAAAATTAGTTTGAATCACATGTGATTGATCTAAGGCCACCAAATCATTAAGAGAAGGAAGGTATTGGAGCTTACGGTTGTAAACTCCTATTTTAGGGCCGTAAACTCCCTTTGATGGTTCCTTTGGTGGTTTAATTCCTTCCTATACTTTAGATTAAATCCTAGCAACATTCCCAAAGTGATATTTGACCCTTGAACACCTTAAAACCCATCATCCATGAGTTCACGGCCACGAACTCATGTGGACATGGTCTTAGGGCTATAAACTCCCTAAGGACTTTACTCTTGAAGAGCAAACTTATTATCTATGCCCTATACGTCTGTAGATGTCACCCGGGTCACTCCAAACACTTGATTTGAAGTGTTTTCGCGTCTTGGATTGTATAATCACATCTAATTAGTGAATAAAGTCTAATTAGATACATATGTGTATCGTTTCATATTACATAGGAACCTCGCGTCTTATCAAGCCCCAAACTGACACTTAGCATCCAAATCGACTCGTTTCTCGACTGGTGAGTTCATACCCCTACACCTTTTTCCTTGTTTTTCAATGTTTTCACGGGGGAAATACAAGTAAAATATAAATGTTTTCAAAACCTAAAACTGATGTATTTCTATCTGGCAAACTTATAGATATCTTTACCCCTTATGTATTATGCTGAGCATAAGGGATGTTTTATCGATTATAACTACATGGATTTCAGTAAAGGAAACAATCAAATCAATCAGATTATTATGGGAATAATTTGGGATCTTTAGTTCTTGTTTAACGAGCACAGATTTATGTAAAGTTGTTAGATAAACTATGTCTGATTTAGTATATCTCTGTTTAATTTAGAGTATATTGCCAGATAATTCCATTATATTTAACTGTTATCACTGTATTATGTTTCAAATCGATTAGTATGTTTGATAACGTCTGAAAACACCGTGAATAATTTAATACTAGCTTGTGAGATTCGTCATTATTAAACCCTTTGGGTTATCAGTAAATCCTCCCGGGAAGTGTAACCAGAGTCTCCTGGAGGGAGAGCGTGGAATTTATGAATAGATCTATTCGGGACTGACAATCCCACACCTAAACTGCTAGCTACAGTTAGGCGGGCACGCCTGGGGTGACAAATTCTGGATATCGTCCGACGTCTGACGAATGTCAAGGAGGTCTCGGTGTCGTATCAGCATGGTTACCCGACTCACAATACGTATTAATATAAGTTTATTCACGGATTTGATTTTATATCTATCTTCAATCTATAGTTTCTATATCTGGTAAGGGATGATAATCCCATGGTTTTGAATCTATATCTAGTACGGGATGGTAATCCCATGGTTTTGAATCTATATCTAGTACAGGATGGTAATCCCATGGTTTTGAATCTATATCTAGTACAGGATGGTATTCCCATGGTTTTCAATCTATATCTAGTACGGGATAGTATTCCCATGACTTTCAATCTATAGTTTTGTGTATTAAAAACTATTTTATATCTAGTACGGGATAGTATTCCCATGGTTTTTCAATCAATATATTTATGTATTAAAAATATCTACTGTTCTACTGGATGGTAATTCGCAGTGGTTTTCAATATATAGTTTTATGTATTAAACTATACACTTTGGTATTTAACTAAACTTTACTTTTAGGAAAATAAGGGTTTTTCCTGGGATAACTGAACTATACAAAACCAGATCGTATAACAAACAGATAACTAAACTATACTTATAAGAAAATATGGGATTTTTTAGGATAACAAACTTTTTCGGAAAACAAAAGGAAACACTTATGAACGCACCAGCTTTATGCTGATTTTCAAACTGTTTGTATTCTCAGGTCCACATTAGACAGGTACCTAGCGATCCTTTTGGCGAAGACGGAGTGTGTAGAAGACACGTCTTTACTTTTATTCATATGATATATATATATATATATATATATATATATATATATATATATATATATATATATATATATATATGTATAACACATGTAACTCTTTGTTTTCAGATAATGTAAATGAATCTATGTAATGTAAAGTTTTGTGTTTACTATGCTTACTATGTACATTGGTTGTGATATTCATGACGTCCTCCGCCCCGGAACGTTTCCGCCTTTGGTTTCGGGGTGTGACAGATTACTTGGCCAAAGCTACAAGAGAGTCTCTAACACTATAAAAGTCGATGCTTTTCATACATGTATGTCCAATATATGCCTTTAACTCTTATCAGGTCATAATAGGGAAAAAAAAGCCAAGATTTCATGCATGGCCCTCAAACTTAATTCTAGACTAGATCCAAAGAGCCAAATGCTCCAAATGGCTTGGAGACTCATCAATTTGCAAGCTTTATGAAGTCCAACAACCCAAGGCAACAACATCTAGAAAGAGAAAGGGAAATATCCATAGATCTACTCTTAAACTCATCAAGATGAAGACTTTATAGCTCCTTGAGATGCTAAAGGAAGGTGAACTCCTAGATCTTATTTGCCTTGGACTCCCAATGAGGTCTTCCACCACCTTATTCCTTCACAAGCACCAAAACTCAAACTCTTAAGGCTAAAAAAACACAAAATCGCTCTAGTGTTTGCAAGGAACGATTTTTGAGAGAGAGAGAGAGAGAGAGAGGTTGATGGGAGGAGGCTAGAAGGGAGCTAAGGATCCTTAAATAGGGCTCAGTCTATAAACTCTAGGGTTTTCCCCAACAGCCACTACCACATCGTGATGCAATCACCACGTCGTGGTGGTTCATTAATTCTTGCGGCCCAAAGCTCATCGCCACCTCGTGGTGAGGCTTCACCACGGCGTGGTTTCCAAAGAAGATTACCATATATACTCGGAAATAATACCATACATGGAATCAGGTGTTACAAAACGACGTAGTATGGTGAGTTTAGGTACTTAAGCTTATATACCCTTAAGGGTATATTCACTTTTCCGTATATATATATATATATATATATATATATATATATATATATATATATATATATATATATATATATATATATACACTTAGGTTATTTGGTTTAAAGTAATTATTGTGTTATTGTATGCATAAATGTGGACCAATCAAATTTACTTATTTTAAGAAAGTGATTGATATATATTATTGAATTAAATATAATTGAAAAAATCATCTTCATTATTAAAAGGATAATTTAATCAATTAATATAGATTTAATGAAGGAAAAATGCATTTTTTAAGGGATCATAGATTCTATTAATTTTAAAAATCCGATTTTACGAATTATAATTCTTTTAATTCGGACATTCTGATAGAATATGTTTATGAGTATATTCAAAAATAAAAATATTCTTGAACCATAAATAATAAAAATATTTTTGAACCTATTTCTTGATGATGACTTTAAAAACCTCTTGAAAAATAACAACTTCTTGTAGAATAACAAAATCTTGAACAATCAATTGAAGAATAAAAACAAAAAATACATTATTTCTTATAGAATACAAGTAACAATTGTTAAGAATTACATTTATTGTTAGAGAATAAAACTAAAAGAACAATCAAAACAGGGAAGAAAACATCAAAATTTAACGACTAGTACATTCTAAAAGAATAATGTGGTCCGTTCTTCAAATATCAACTTCTGTGATTCCAACAGAATTGGAATTCGTCATTCCATTCCAATAGAATTGGAATCTCACCAATATCATCCATTGACTCATCTACATAAATGAATAAGATTATTCCAAGATTCACAATGTACAGAAAGCCAAACAAGATCTGAAATAACAAGAAAGATATTAAGACAGCAACAAATTTATGTAATTGTCAAATACCAAATGCAAGTAAAAAATCACCTGGGTAGGATACAGTTGGCCACCTGTAACATATTGTATGTCACCTTCCTTCTTTAACAACAAAATCAATAAATAATGTTTAAAATATAAATGAGAAAATGAAAGAAAAACCATTGAAATATGAATTTAAAACCTTAAAACGCGTTCTTGAGCTTTTGTTTAGTTCTTTGACATTTTATGGTCAACCCATTGAAGTCTGAATTGAGTCCACCGAAGTAGTCTGTTTTCAGAAATAGCATAACGAATTACAATCACGACCTGTATACTAAAAATAATGGAGAAAATGTTTGGTAGATTGTTTTAATAATTCCTATTTTTTTAAAGACTTGTGAGAAAATATCAATAACTACATCATACGTTATGATGAGTGAAACTATGAAAGACATTGCATTGTACCCATTAGGTTCACTAAGTCGAAATGAAAACAACACTTGACAATGTCTTTTTAGTATAATAAATCCAGAAAAGTAAGAAACTTGCCATGATTTATGAATTCAGGCTCGATGATGTTGCTTCCAGTGCCACTAAAGCGACTGAGACTATGAATCGATGCACAGATATTGATCTCGATTTCGCCTCTGATCGTTTCAACGGATTCGGAATCTGGATCGTCGGGGTCGATTCTGGACCTATCGAGAACTGAATATGCGGGAAGAATTCTCTCTTGGGCGTAAGAACCCACCTCCAGGCTTGCATAATCCACGAAATCTCCAAATTTGTAGAAATAGGTTCTTATTGAAAAAAAACACAGAAATCGACACAATAGAACCGTAGGCGATAGGGGAAGAAATCGACATTCGAAGTAAGGAAGAAGACGTGATGATCAGTAAGGAACAAAGGGAGAACATCGATTACCATCACTAAGACCACCTTTGTTTGATGCTTGATTGCTCGATTCTTCCCTTTCCTGGTCTATGTAGAAGACAATGAAGGGTCGCTGGTGTCGCTTTGTTCAATTTAGGGTTTTCAGAATCGGTTTTTAGATAAAAAGCAGAACGAGATTTAAATTGAAGAGATACCATGATTATAGGGATTATTTTTGGAATTTATTAAGCAAATTACTAAATTACCCTTATTTATTTACTTAATTATTTAATTTTTTATTTAATTTTGATTGGCCCATATTTATGCATACAATAACACAATACTTAGTTAAAATACTTGAACCTCTCTCTCTCTCTCTCTCTCTCTCTCTCTCTCTCTCTCTCTCTCTCTCTCTCTCTCTCTCTCTCTCTCTCTCTCTCTCTCTCTCTCTCTCTCTCTCTCTATATATATATATATATATATATATATATATATATATATATATATATATATATATATATATATATATATATATATATATATATATATATATATATATATATATATATATATATATATATATATATATATATATATATATATACCCACACACTATTTTTTTGGGTTCTTTAATTTTACATTTAAACATTTGTTAACTTTTTTTCTTTACGTTTTTGAACTTTTGTTTTTATTTTTTTTTTAATTTTCGTTGTTTATAGTTTTTATAATGTTTTTTATTTAGATTCAAATAAATAAATTTATATTCGATAAACCATGTCGGAACCGTTTTTTCTTTAAATTGTCTTATTTCTGAATTGAATTGATAATGTTTTTTTTTAATTTAAGTCGTTATGGTTAATATGTTTTTTACTTATATGCTCCACCAAATAATCGAAGTTGTTATTTTTATTTATTTAAAATAATAATTAGGTATTTGATTTATAATTTTTCATCGTTATTATCGTTAGTAATTTTAAGTTTGTAGTTATCATTATCATTATTTGACATTTTTTTTCATTTCCTACTAAATCGATTCCCGATTTTTTGGTTCTCAGTCCAAGTTGGTCATATTTTAATTTGAACTAATGAAAAATATAAATAAACTAATTGTAGACTATGACTCTTATTATTCCTTTTACTTTTTATTTTAGTCTATTATCAAATTGAAAAATATTATTTTGAACTTGAACTATTAATATCACACATACAGAAATATGATTTAATTTGAAAGTACACTTTAAAATTTTTAGCTAATTTTCCCATTTTAGTAATTCTAAATAGCAAATATCACACATTGAAACATTAATTCTCAAAAAATAAAATGTCGAGTTTTTATATTTAATTTGTCGTAATATAAATATAATAGCCACTAAATGAGTTGGACGGAAATTAAAAATATAAATATAACTTTTTTATTTACTTGAATCAAAATTAAAATAATAATAAAAAAACCCATACATTACCAGATTTATTAAAAAATAGAAAACCAAAATAAAACAAATCAAACACCAAAATTGTCATATACTTTAATATATTCATACATTTTACTTCTTTTGGAAAAGATTTTAAAAAAAGTTATCAAATTGATGTAAAATAAAAAGAAAAAACAAAAAAAAACCCAAAAATACTAAAATATTAAAAAATAATACGAAAAAATTTAAAAGAATACAAAAAAATTGAGAAAAAAAAAATTGTAAAATGTATGAATATATTAGAGTATATTACTATGCAACATTTTAAAACACATAATTCAATATAAACTTTAACCTAATTAATAACGCCCTATTCTGAATCGTTTCCTTTCAGGGTGGTGGTCAAAGATCAGGTATTATCAGACTTAGGACCCTTGACGAAATGAGATCTGGACCCATTTGGATATGGGTAAAGGGATTTAGTGGATTCGGGTGTTTAGTTTGTGTGTTGGAGTCAAGGGGTATTGTGGTAAATGTTAGTTTGGGCTTTTATTGAAAATTGGATTTTCGTTCGAGAAATTTTAAGGCAAGTATGAGTCGATAAGAGGATAGAGCTTCTCATTACCTTTTCAAGGGTATAAGGATTGTCGGAATCGGATTTATAATTATGAAGTTATGGCCTTCGGAAGAATTTAGTGTTTTTGGGGAAAATCCTAGTTGTGGGGCGTACATGGGGAGTACGTAGGGCGTACTTGTGCGAGGGCCCTTACGCGAGGCGTAACTTGGCGTACGCTGAGCGTAGTCAGTAGTTTGGTCACGAAGCTTCAAGAAAACCTAATTTAAGGGTGTTACGTCTTATTTAAGCACCTTAAGTCTTTAGGGCTGGACTCTTTACCAGCCCCCAAACCTCCTAAAACCCTAAATCATCCCTTAAGCTTCCTTGGTGCTGTTCTTGAGCCCTTGAGAGGATTTAAGTGGTTATTCTTCTCATTGTGAAAGAAACTTTGAAGATTAAGTTGCTTTGCTTAGAAGGAAGGTCCTAGATCCAAAATCATCTCACTTGTTGCAATCTCTTTGAGGTATCAAGTTCATACCTTGGCTTATAGATGTTTAGATCTCCTCATAGTTTTTTTTATATTTTTGGTCCCATTTTGGGTTGATTGAAGAGTTAAGACAATTTAAGGGCTTATTCTTTTAGATCTGAACTTGTTATGGACTTCTATGGCATAAAGGTGCAAGCCTTATGGGATTTTTGGTCACATGCATGCATTAAGTCACTTGTTAAGTCCTCTTTAAGCTTAAGAGCTTCATTTAGCCATGCATGAACATAAATTTGGCAACTTTACGCGATAATTCAGCTCAAGGAAGTCAGATCTACATTTTGGAGCAATGTCTTAAAGGATTAAGGACTGAATGTAAAAGGTAGTTGAATAGGAGGTGTACGATGGACGTACAAGCCCTAAAGCATGTATGCATAGCATACAGCTGAGTACGCCCCGCATACTAAGCAGAATGGGCCTCGAGTCTTTTGGTCTTCGGTTTGTGCCATGTTTACGGCTTAGATGTTTGGGGCTTTGTTGGGCGGTCTGATTTTCTGGTGTTTTGGGATGGGAATTTTACTGGGCCTTGGGTTAAGGCCCATGGAATGGGTTTGGGCACAATTTGGAAAATTAGGCCATGCTTGGGCCTTAGGTGTTTATCTGGAATTTGGGCTTTTGGATTGTTGGATTGGGCCTTGGTTTCGGGAAAAGTTACGAAGAGGGTAAAAAGGTATTTTACTCTAGTTTGGACACTTAGTGTGGGTCGGATCTGATTATTGATGGATAATTAACTTGTGATTTATAGCATGGGGATACTTGCGGGCCAACAGCCAGAGATTCTTTCTATGAGATTCGGTAGTGCGAGGCGAGTTTTCCTCACTATGTTTTCGGAAAACACACCATGTTGAATCGTGAACCTTTGAAAAATCGTGAAATTTTGCCCAAACACGACGTAGGAACAGCTCATCCACGTCGTGTTGGTGTTCAGAACCAAAATTTTTATATTTTCTCATTAAATGTTTTACCACACCCCACACTTACGCCTTGCTTGTACTCAAGCAACATTTTAATTATCAGGAGAAAAAGACGAAAATCCTTAACAAAGCACAATGAAATAAAGGAAGAAAACAAAATTTTAAAAGAAAGATAAAGGAAAAAAGAAATGCAAACTCAAATGACGGGCTACCTCCCGCAAACACTTCTTTTTTAAGAGTCTTGAGCTGGACTCCCAACTTAATAAACTTCTAATAAAATCAATGCCAATCCATCTGTTGCATTCAATATTTTTTTCGGACTAATTTGTACAATTTGGCTCTTTGCTTCTAAAATTGGCCAAACGTGCTTGAATTCATAAAACCCAAAAATCTTGACAAGGGTTGGATTCGGTTGGATATTAATCAGAAATGGGTTGCACTTCAGAACTTTCTTCAAAGTTGGAATCGTCACCCCATGCTTCGAAACACAAACCGAAAATACAGGGGGCCCGGGTAATGGTCAAAACACGACGTGGTTCCTATAATTCAGCTTCTTCTTCTTCTTCACCTGACCCCTCTGCTAGTAACCTTTCCAGCTCCTCTAAATCTCTTGTTGGATTAAATTCGTCATCTTTTAACTTTAACTCTTGTAACTCAGATTGCTCTTGTTTTCTAGGCAAGATGTTATCTAACCATCTTCCTAATTTCTTCAAATCTTCATCTGAGTCATATTCATCATCTTCTTGCTCAAATTCACGAACCACTTCCTCAAGAAAAACATCAAGAGCATCGAGATTTGGAAAATACATAATAAATAAAATTAAAAATAAAGATTAAACTAACTAAGAAATTTAATCAACAAATAAATTAAAAGAAAAATGATAACAATTAGCAAATAAAATTAACTATTTAGAATCGTTATCTGGATGCGACGCCAAAAACTTGATACGTGTGAAATATATTAGTTTTAATCCTAACTAACTTAAAAAAAACAACACACGATAAGCAGTGTACCTAATCAAATAGAATTTTAGTGCAGGTAAGTAAGGTATCGAACACAGGTAACAGTGAAAATAATTACAACTAGTACTAATGTTAGCTAATTTAGACAATGATTAATGGGGGAGGGTTTCCTCTAGTTTTACAAGACTTGAAACTTAGACAATCACTTAAACACTTAGCAATGAAACAATTAAAGACTAATTGAATAAAAAAAGACAATAGAATCAAGAATATTAAAGAGACTTCCGCTTAGATTCGATTTAGTTATTCCTATGATTGATTACGTGGCAAGTGCAATGGATTAATGTGTCATCAATTATCGATTTCTAATATGATTAGGTTCATGTTCACTATTACTAATCATTTAGCAAACAAATCAATTCAAGCAGTGATCAGTTGATTAAACTAATAAGGTTACTAGTATTACGTTTGAATCATGCAAGACTTGTAATGGGGATTAATTCAATTGGTTGGTTAAATTAATTCATATATGATTGGTCATCATATATAGCTCATACATCAATTTACTTATTTTCTTATTAACCCTGGGCTATGTTCACAACACTAGGCTTACAATCTTGATGGTCACAAAATCGTAAGAGACAAGCAATCAAGAAGATGTCCATACAATCTCAATTTACTTAGTACTTAACGGAAAATAATTCTCATTAACACCTAAGGTTCTTTTAACAAACTTAGCATAATAAATAATCAATTCCACATAATTCAAAACCACAAAATCAACACATAGTCATAAGACCATCTACTCTAAAGGAAATCATGGTTTTGAGCCCATGACTTCAGCAAAAACAATCATAAAAATGAAATTCAATATTGCAAACATGGTGTAAACAAAAGAATTAGTTAAAGTAATGATTAATTTCCTTTGATATCTTCAAGAACAAACTTCTAGTCGAATTTTGTAATCCACAACTCCCTTGGGATGTCTCTGGCCTCCAAAAATCGATAAAAACCTCTATCATCAGTTAGGGTTTTGAAAAGAAACGATCCAAATATAGATTCTGAAAAATGGTGCAACACGACGTATTTTTGGAGCCAACACATCGTGTTCTTCAATAAAAATGTGTGTCTGACAAGGCAATTTTCCATCATGAATTTCCAATGCAACACGTCGTGTTTAGCGATAACACGCCGTGTTCTTATTAAATTTCATCTTCTTCTTCAAAATTCAAGATCCGAGCTTCCATTTGCCAATTCCGCTTCCTTTTCCACCCGAGCATGTCTTTGTTGTTGCAAAAGAATTTTTCAACTGATTAAGTACCTTTTGTTCAATAAATGACACAAATGCAACATAATATATTAAGATAATACATGAATTATATGTTTAAATATGCCAATATCAAAATACCCGAAACTTGACTTTTTCTTACCCCTAAGCAAAACTGAATTTTAAAATACCAATACCACATAAGACAATCCAAGTTGAACCCAACCATTATGCCACGACCGCAACGCATGTATTTGTGTCTAATTTTTCCTAAGAACCTCTCTAGTCCTAAATACTTACAATCTTCATAAACACTCGCTCACTTTTTTTGAACAACGCTCATTTTATGCATCCCTCTGAATCCATCCCCAAAGATCTTTCTTAATGTCAAGGTATATTTGGTTAAACCCCCAAGCATACAAACGAAAAAATAACCTAGAAAATAAAATTACAAATAAAAATAACTTAACAACTTTTTGCTTTTGAATCTTTGATGATATTTCTTCATGATCTTCATAACTTTTAGATTCTTTCAAACTTTGCAACACCTTTTTTTCACACACACTTCTTTCACTCAAAACTAAAAATCCTATAAAAACATAAGATTAAGCAAGGGGATTTAACTTCAACCTTTATTGATTAGAGACATTAGTCTCATGTGAAATGACTACTTAAGCTCTCTTGGATGCATTTCAAGTACACGATGCTAAACATGTTGCGTCCCTCAAACTAAGCAAAGCCATGTTTTTGTTCCATGATTTCTCTAGGAATAAGGAGGCCACAAATGCAATATAACGTATGTTAGCTCAACTAAACATTTAGGTTCACATCGAATCATCAAATACAATACTAGCATGGAATCCTAATAATGAAAATTCCTTTTACCATACTTTTATGAATTAACCTAGCAATTTTGATGCAATTTTTATCAAAAATTATACTTGGAGTCTAATAATGTAACCAACCCCCGACCCCACACTTAATTCATGCAATGTCCCCATTACATGTTATGCAAAATAAATAACAATAAGTAAAATGGGAGAAAAGGAACAAATTCCCCTAGGATAGAAGTGGCGAAGTTGATTTTCTTCTCTATGCTCCTTCAGCGGACTTTGGTATTGCAACAGCTCATCCATGCCTTGGTTGTCATTCGTCTCATGTGGTTAACATCTAGAAACATCCTGGAAAAAGGCACTTTGGAACGCCCTTGGAATGGAATCAAGAATTATAGAAAATGGCTGCCTTGAGTATGAACAAATTAATGACTTGAAAAGATTGACTGAAGCTTGAACAGGCCGAGTTTGTATGGGTAACAAGTCGTGTTCTTTTATTACACAGACGAAAATCATGTATTTTGACTGAAACACGCCGTGTTTAGTTCTGGCCACGGCGTGTTTGGCGGTAATTTCATAATCTAAATTCCATCATCTTAATGATGATTCATTTGGTTAAAAAGGCTACTAATGCATTACACCTTTTAATATATTCTGTAAATATAGTTCCCCTCAAAAAACATGAACACGAAATCACTCAAAATCTCCTATTTTATCGTTAAAGATTCTACCCCTCACTTGGTTCCTTTCACGGCTTTAAATATTCTCTCATTTCTCAACCCTAATTCTACAGAAATCAAAAACAACAAATACGTAATAAAAAAGAAAACAAAAATTAAATTAAGATTCCTACATTAATCATACATAACTAAAAATTAAACAAGTTCAAAAACACACAAACAAATAAAACTAAAAATAGACTTCAACAACTTCAAAAATAAAAACTAATATTGAAAAGGATAATCAACCTTCATTTTTTCCTCTTGCTCCTCTTCCACTAGTGGCACCTTGCATTTCACCCCATAATTGTATTGGATTAGTGTCTAAGTCCATAACTATTTTGGTATGTACTTGACCCGATGGTGCATGGTCCTTTTGGGTTGCCTTCACCAAAGCAACTTGATAGGATGAATTATGGAGAAAAAATATTAAATACGATTTATTAATATATTATGAGAATAATATATTAAAGGAGAAATCATATTGTTTAATTAATATTAGTCAAGAATTAATAAGAATTAAGTTTGTGACTAAAAGAGATTAATTAAACTTATGGGACTGGAATTGTAATTATAAGATAATTGCAATTGGGCTATGGATTGCCTTATATTATAAGCTTGGACGAATTCTATGGGAATACCCATTAGAAATCGTCCAAGGCCTTTAAGGAAAGGAGTCCATGGGTTGCTTAGGGCTTAAGCATCCAAATTAGGGTTTCCTTGTTAGATAACCCTAATAGTCTCACTATATATAGAACCCTTATGCTCCAAAAACGTGGTGAACTAATTGTCTAGGGTTTCCACACGTTTTTGAGAGCCTCCTTCTCTTTTCTTCTTCATCCTCTTGCTCTTGGTGTTTGTGAACCATTAGAGGAGTGACATTTGTGACTCTAAGCTTTCTAAAGTCAATACAAGAAGGATTTGAGATTGTTATTGCTACATAACAATCAAGGTATGATCTAAACCCTTATTTATATGTTATATTGATTATCATACACTAGATCTAGGGTTTATAGTCTTGGATGAATTGCATGTACAATAGAGAAACCTAGATCCAAGCATTAGGGTTTGTATGAGCACATAGGATGTTCTTATGACCAAAACCCATCAGTGGTATCAGAGCCTTGATTGGTTTCTATTGTATTGATGTCTTGTATGTTTGTTCAAGTTGAAAAATTCGATTTTTGTGAAACTGCCTGATGAACTCGGCGAGTCCCATTGTGGACTTGGCGAGTAGGCCCCTACTCGGCGAGTCCATGTGGGTACTCGGCGAGTTCGAGCGTCAGAAAGAGGGGATTTCGGGATGTCTTTTTGTTTTACTCATGGATAATTGCCTTATCTGTCTTAGATCATTAAAATCCGATTTTAATCATATTTATGAGTATATCCTTGATTAAACAAAAGATAATTACCAATTGATTAGATAATAACTTCCTTATATGATAAAGATTGGATTATTTGTATTAATTGGGTAACTTATTTTGCAAGAAATTGAAATTAGGTCAAATATAGATAATGATGAAAATTAATTGTTTAATTTATATTATTTGTTATTTGATCCTTGTGTTATGAAAAGTTTCAATTTTCCCCTTTAAGTTTTATAGTTTAAATTTAAACTCAAAAGTTTAGTTTTCAAATTTAAATAGTTGAAACCCTAATGTTTTGAAATGTTTCAAAACTTGCCCTCAAGTTTTGGAATTAAAAGTTGATTAAAAGTTTAATTTAGGAATGTTAAATTCTAAAACCCTAGTATTGTTTTGAAAAGTTCAAATCACACCCTTATGGTTTTATTAATTAATTAAGGTATATAATTAAAGGAGGTTTAATAAATCCATAAAAATTTCGGTTTACAATTTAATTGAATTAAAGGTATAATTGTTAAATTTGACCACATAGTATTTTAAAAGTGTAAAATACACCCTATACTATTTATAACATTAAAAGTCTAACATTATATATATGTATGAGTAAAAATCAGTCTTACCGCTAGTAGGCCTCATTCACGAAGCTGGTCTATAACGGGTGTTTAAGGAAATTGCCTATAAAATGGCGATTGAATAGGTATCCACTCTTACCCACCGCACTCTTGACTAGTGGAGGGTCGTTAGCCGAACGGGTAGGATAGGATAAAAACCTTCCATTATAAGTATAATGAAGTACAAAAGTAACTAAATGTTTTACAAATTCCCAATCTTAGTTACTTAGGCAAAGTGAATTGATGAAATTCCATGAAATTACACTTTGTGCCCTTGCAAAGACGTTAGTGGAGCGTGTGTGGTTTACCGGTACACTAAATGGTTCTAAGCAAAAGTAGCAAAGGGTGACTCAATGTTTGTCATAGTTCGGTGGAGCGTGTGTGGTTTACCGGCACATCGAATAGGTGACTGTAACATGTGAGGGCACCATGTAAGTTTGCATGGTTATTCACACCCGCTTTGTGATCCTCGGCATCCCAGTCACAAACTAGAGGGTCATATCGAGATTTAAACATGCCATTGAAAAGTTCAATGAATCTCAAAGGATCTAGGAGTTTTCATAGATTTAAAACTTAAATTTCTTTTTCAGCAGCAATGAGCATGTAAGTTAGGTCAACGAGGTTGTCGTTATGATCCATCATATAATACTTTCTTTTGAACTCATTATATGATTCAGGAAGTGACTGCAAAACCCAATTTACAGCCAACTCGTCTGGGAATGACACACCCAACATTATCAACCTATCAATGTGTGATTTCATTCCTAGAACGTGGGCACACACGGGTTTACCATCTTCATGTTTCATTTCCAATAGGGATTTAGTGATATTGAACCTTTCAATTCTTCGATCTTGTGGGTTGGGGAGAACAATAGGAGGAGGAGGAGGAAGTGAAGTATGATTTCTCGTTCCTCGATTGAATCGTGGAATACCATCTTCATGTGGAATGCTTGTTCCACAGAATTTGGGAAGACCATAGTTGTCGAACTTTGACATCTACAAAATGGGAGAAAAACAAATTCAAGTTAGTTGATTGATTGAGTCCTTAGTAAATCACCCAAATGAGATACTAAGGCTAGGACCCAACACAATATTCTACAACTCGGGAGAGGGATGTCGTAACCCTAATTGAAGAATATTTGAAGGTAAGTGAATGACGATTCACTAATTTCCACCACGAAAAAGAAATTTAAGTTTTAAATTTATGAAAACTCCTAGATCCTTTGAGATTCATTAAACTTTCAATGGCATGTTTAAATCTCGATATGCCCCTCTAGTTTGTGACTGGGATGCCGAGGATCACAAAGCGGGTGTGAATAACCATGCAAACTTACATGGTGCCCTCACATGTTACAGTCACCTATTCGATGTGCCGGTAAACCACACACGCTTCACCGAACTATGACAATCATTTAGTCACCCTTTGCTACCTTTGCTTAGAACCATTTAGTGTGCCGGTTAACCACACACGCTCCACTAACGTCTTCGCAAGGGCACAAAGTGTAATTTCATGGAATTGCATCAATTCACTTTTGCCTAAGTAACTAAGATTGGGAATTTTATGAAAACATTTAGTTACTTTTATAATTCATTATACTTATAATGAAAGGTTTTGTCCCATCCTACCCGTTCGGCTAACGACCCTCCACTAGTCAAGAGTGCGGTGGGTAAGAGTGGATACCCATTCAATCGCCATTTTATAGGCAATTTCCTTAAACACCCCTTATAGACCAGCTTCGTGAATGAGGCCTACTAACGGTAAGACTAACTTTTACTCATACATATATAATGTTAGACTTTTAATGTTATATATAGTATAGGGTGTATTTTATACTTTCAAATACTAGGTGGTCTAATTTAACAATTATACTTTTAATTCAATTAAATTGTAAACCTAAACTTTTATGGATTTATTAAACTTCTTTTAATTATACGCCTTAATTAATTAATAAAACCATAAGGGTGTGATTTGAACTTTTTGAAAAAACAATACTAGGGTTTTAGAATTTAACATTCCTAATTAACTTTTAATCAACTTTTAAATTCCAAAACTTGAGGGCAAGTTTTGAAACCTTTTTCAAAACATTAGGGTTTTAACTATTTAAATTTCAAAACAACAAAACTTTTGGGTTCAAATTTAAACTATAAAACCTAAAGGGGAAAAATATGAAACATTTCATAACATAAGGATCAAATAACAAATAATCTAAATTAACAATTAATCACATAATTATCCATATTTGATTTATTTAATGATTTCTTGCAACACAATTTACCAATTAAATAATCAATTATCACATAAGGAAACAAATATTTTATTAATTGATGAATATCTTCAATTAGATCAAGAATATAGTCAAATATATCATAAAATCGGATTTATATTGATCTAATATGATAAGGTAACTATCCATAAGCAAAAACAGCAAGAAATCCCGGATATACCTCTGTCTGACGCACCGACTCGCCGAGTCACCCTATGGAACTCGCCGAGTAGGGCTAACTCGCCGAGTCCAAGAGTGACTCGCCGAGTCAGGTCGAACAATGAGACCAAAACACATTTTTTTCAGTTACATCAAGCATCAATACAATAGAAACCAATCAAGGCTCTGATACCACTGATGGGTTTTGGTCATAAGACATCCTATGTGCTCATACAAACCCTAATGCTTGGATCTAGGTTTCTCTATTGTACATGCTTTGAATCCAAGACTATAAACCCTAATTCTAGCATATAGAAATCGATATTAACAAATAATTAGGTTTAAGATATTACCTTGATTGTTATGTAGCAATAACAATCCTAATTCCTCCTTGAATTGACTTTAGAAGGCTTAGAGTCATAAGTGTCACTCCTCTAATGGCTTACAAACACCAAGAGCAAATGGAGAAGGTATAAAGAGAGAGGAGAGGTATAAGAATTCGTCTCTAGTATCTCTTGGGAAGGCATAGACGAATTCATGAGCCTTAGGGGTCTTTATATAGGTGTAGAGATTAGGGTTTTAGTCTTTATCCTTATCTAGTTGCTTGCCCACCAAGTAACCATAAGATAATCCTTGAAAACCCTTATCCTTTATCCTTTTGGACAATTTCAAGGATCCTTATCTCCTTGAATTCGTTCAACCTATATTTAGGATAACCATTACCATATTTTGTAACTATCACATAATTACAATTCAGCCCCTCTAGTTTAATTAATTACACTTGATCACAAAATCAATTCTTAATTAATTATTGACCAATATTAATTAAACAAATATGATTTCTCCTTTAATATATTACTCTTATAACATATTAATAAATCATAATAACCTCTCTCTCTATTTATTTCTCCAATCAAGTTGCTTTGGTGAAGGCAACCCAAAAGGACCATGCACCATTGGGTCAAGTACATACCAAAATAGTTATGGACTTAGACACTAATCCAACACTATTTACCTAAGAGATCTAAGAGATGGGAGAGTCAAAACGTATGGCTCTGCTTTAGGTAAAATCCACTGACTAACTCTTTTAAGCTCATATTCTAGATTCTTAATACATAATGTGATAAGATTACAATTGACGTTTTGTAGGATCAAAGAAAAGAGAGGAAGCTTAAGGGAAGAAGTGAGCAGAATCTAACCGTGAAGGAATGGATTTCGATCGCATTACTTGAAGATTAGATTCTCGAGCTGCTACTTAGAGTTAGAATTAGATTGCTAAGAAAGATGTATTAGCATAGTTTTTCAATGAATTGCATTGTAAGGACAAATTTTTCCGCAATAAAATAAAATTTGATTTTATATTATATATTTATCCTTGCAATGTCGTGTATGAAAAATTGATGTTTGAATGTTTTTATTAGCAATAATGGATTTAATTCTTAATTATGTTATTTGTGGAAATGTCGAAAATTTATCAAATATGGAAAGTTTCTCATCGCCCAAGTGTCAATTGGATAGAAACTTGGAATCATGCAACTTGGTTGCACGATGAATGAGAAATTTCATGTTTGGAAATTAGACTAATTCATTGACAAAGTGTCAAGTGAAGGACTAGGAGATCGAGCACACAAAGTTGTGTGTTGATCAAGTCCACCACAAGAGTAACAAAGATATTCGTCATGATTTACTAAAGGTTTAGTAAATATGATTATACTTATAAGATTAAGTGTAATTCTGAATTGATTGAAAAAGTTTAAATCAATAGCAGAACGAATAAGAAGAATCAAGTAGGCAGAAAGATAAAAGTTTCTCCATTCTAAGAAGAAGGGAGAGTACCTTTTATGCTTTATGATAGGTCTTAATGATTAATAACCATATCTCAATTAATCCTCTAAGTGAGTCTTAGTACAATTGTATATCTAAGAAGAGGAATCAAGAATTGAAGAAATGGTTAAATCAAGAAGTCAATCATACTTCGTTCCAAAACAAGTCTTAGAGTTAAGATTGTGACATTGAGTGATAAGTATTAAGAAGGTTTATAACATTCATCAAATGTGGAAAGTTGTGATGTCTTGGATAAGACAAAGACCAACTAGGACCAATTTATGAAGTGTTTTGATAAAAACTACACTAACTCTTGAATATTTGTTTGTCAAGAAATGTTTATTGACAAGAGAACCTTATATGTCAAGGAGTCAGTGGGAGTCTTAATGGTATTGAAAGGTTTCAAGAACAGATCAAAATAAACCTTATCGATCATCACTAGCACACAAGTTGAGGTTTACAACCTATCGTGTTGACATTGTTTTGTTTCTGTGCCATTCCAATTGAGTTAATTATGCATGTGAGTTCTGTGAGTTCTCATTTGAATGCATAAAACGCAGGCACCTTGATCAATGAAAAGTACATTGATAGGAAAAGGTGAGCTGCTTAACTACTTGGAAGACGTGGTGGGCAGTTGTGCTACCATAAGGCAAGAAATCAAGATTAAGAAAGTTCGGTCCATATGAGTTTGAATTTGTCGTAAACTTTGGTTTTGACAAATTCACATGGATAGGAACACATACACCATTAAAATCTAAGTGTCATAGGATTCCCTCCTTCATGAAAATGACTGTGAGAAATTGCTTTCACTAAGAGAGATTTTAAAAAGATAGTGATTGTGAAAATTGTATTCTCGAATTCGATTATGGTTACGATATCCCTTTCCATGATTCGAATTGTGAGATTTGGCAATTAGTCTGAATTGTTTAGGCATACATATGAGCTATCTAAGGGAAAGGTGTATAAGCTTAGATAAAGGATTATCAAAGCATTAGTTGTTAAAAACATGGACTTAAGAAATTCAATAGGTATTGTTTTTCTAAAAGTTAAGTTGTTTCTGAATACATGTCAAAGCTAGTGGGAGCATAAGTGTTATGCTTATAATCATCATAGTGGGAGCATAAATGTTATGATTGTATGATTATTATGGAAAGTATTGCAAGTTAGCAATATTAATTATAGAAAACAAGAGTTATACTTTGCAAAGTCGCAAGAGTGGAAAAGTTGTTTTGCTATAATTAAGGGAGAGAATATTATGCTTCATTTCAAATTTAAAGGCTTAGGTTGTGGAATGTTAATAATATTAGTCAAGGACACATAGTGTGTTCTCAAAATTCGATTATGATTACGGCATTCCTCTTCATAGTTCGAATTTTGAGAACGTAGCACATAAAATATTATGGCAGAAGATTGATAAAGTATCAAATCTTTATGTAAGACATTATGCATCGTGTCCCATACGCTTCGGGTATAGGATCGATTGCAAATGCTATAATATTTGACCATTCTAAAATTTTCCAAATGTCTAGCACATTTAGAGGGAAAAAGGACAAGAATCGGTTTTGACTAAGATAATTAAACAACTATCAAAGGACAATCCAAAGTTCGTCGAGGATTGGTCGCTTGTGAGTAGTTGGAAGTATAGTATTGGATGGACCATATCGACATTATATGAATAGAAAAGATTCTATTAGGAATAAGTTGTCATATGGAAAATATGGAAATGTTTCTATATTGGGAGTTGGATATTGAGAATCAATGTCTAAATTAGAAAATTTTATGCAAAACGATGTTCAAAGAAATGTACTTTGAGTGAGAGGCATCACATCTAAGGAATTGTCTTGTAACAATCTCCGATAGAGGACTTTGTAATATCATTGGCAATAGTCATTGTGACTTTTGTGCTATGACATTACGAAATGATCATTGCATAAAATGTTAGAATCTAGCATATTCCAATAGTGGCAAGAATTTGATATTATTTCACTTATGGAAAAGGATTAGGAGTTGTGAAATGAGTATGATTGGAAATGTGTTCATTTGATCTATTTCACAAAGTAAGACCCATAGGTAAACATTGTGTGCATGCTAGGAGCATGGGACAAGTGTAGTAATAATTCAAGTAAGAAGTTGATTACCCGAAACAACAAATAATGAGAAATCGATATGGTGATAAATAAAAGGTGTTTTATTTATGCTCAAAGATTTGAGGCCATATGGGATTAGTATTATTCTTGTGTTTCACTTTGCATGTTTTGACTTCCTGAATAATTTAATTGGTTTTGAACAGTCAAATTATTCGAACGGGCCACAGTCGTTCATATGTTGGAAGTAGGTATGAATGAAGACTGTCGTGAATTGGTGTGTGGATTGTCTAAAGAGTATTAGACATAAGCAAATGTTTGATGCAACGTTCATGAGTGCTTATGAATATGATTTGAGCATTGGATTAAACCCACGCTCACTTGGATCACGCCATGAATTGTATCACGAGTGATTAGTGAGACGATAACATCTTATATTCTTGAAACCGAGATGTGTGAGTTGTATCTTGCAAATCGGTTGCACATTGATAATATGTAAACGCACCAGTAACTTGGTGCCATAAAACATATTATTGTGTGTGATTCGGTGAGTGAGTGCAAGCGAGCATTGAATCAAAGTTTATCCGTTCCTTTTATCCAAAGAAGGATAAAAGCGATATCTTTGGGCCCCTCGATGATTTAGTGATGACAAACGTAAATGCTCGGCCGGGCTAGGGCTAATTTGATTTGTTCAATTAGTCAGTCGTCATAAATCAGAAGTCGAGAAATAGTATAGAGAGAATGATTAGAAATCATGTCTTACGATATCTAGAATGAAGGAATATATGATCCCTTATCTAAAGGACACGCGTATCTGATAGGATCAGAGTTGACAGCGGCTTTGGAAAGCTACGATTGCAGATCAGGATCTGAAGTCATACACATAATAGTTATTAGACTTATCCAAGTGGGAGACTGTTGGATTAGTGTCTAAGTCCATAACTACTTTGGTATGTACTTGACCCGATGGTGCATGGTCCTTTTGGGTTGCCTTCACCAAAGCAACTTGATAAGATGAATTATGGAGAAAAAGGATTAAATATGATTTATTAATATATTATGAGAATAATATATTAAAGGATAAATCATATTGTTTAATTAATATTAGTCAAGAATTAATAAGAATTAAGTTTGTGACTAAAAGAGATTAATTAAACTTAAGGGACTGGAATTGTAATTATAAGATAATTGCAATTGGGCTATGGATTTCCTTATATTATAAGGTTGGACGAATTCTATGGGGATACCCATTAGAAATCGTCCAAGGCCTTTAAGGAAAGGAGTCCATGGGTTGCTTAGGGCTTAAGCATCCAAATTAGGGTTTCCTTGTTAGATAACCCTAATAGCCTCACTCTATATAGAACCCTTATGCTCCAAAAACGTGGTGAACTAATTGTCTAGGGTTTCCACACGTTTTTGAGAGCCTCCTTCTCTTCTCTTCTTCATCCTATTGCTCTTGGTGTTTGTGAACCATTAGAGGAGTGACATTTGTAACTCTAAGCTTTCTAAAGTCAATACAAGAAGGATTTGAGATTGTTATTGCTACATAACAATCAAGGTATGATCTAAACCCTTATCTATATGTTATATTGATTATCATACACTAGATCTAGGGTTTATAGTCTTGGATGAATTGCATGTACAATAGAGAAACCTAGATCCAAGCATTAGGGTTTGTATGAGCACATAGGATGTTCTTATGACCAAAACCCATCAAACTCGTCCCAACTTGGAATATGTGGATATGAGGTAGGATACCCATCCGTTCGTGAAATATGCAAGTGTTGGAATAAGAGATCCGTATGCATGTTTTGATAATTTAGACCCGACCAATATTGTATTGGTACCTATGCATGGCCCAGTAATATAAATCCATGGGCATCTCTGTTGGATTAGTGTCTAAGGCTATAACTATATTTGGTAAGTACTTGACCCGGTTGTGCATGGTCCTTTTGGGTTGCCTTCATCATAGCAACATGATATGATGATTTGTTAAGAGAGAAGAGATATTATTGTTAATATATTATGAGAATAATTTATTAAAGTAATATTATTGTTATTTGATTAATATAAGTCATATATTAATTGAGAATTAATTTGGTGACTTAAAAAGGTTAATTGAATAAAGGGGCATAAACGGTCAAATGTGTGATAGTAGTGTTTTGGGCTATGTATCCTTATGGATATAAGGGTGGATGGATTTAAGGGTTAGGAGACCATAAAATCGTTCAAGCCTAGTATCTAGGAGGATCTTGGATTGCTTAGGGCCTAAGTTATTCAATTAGGGTTAAAGGTGAAACCCTAGTAGCTCATAGTATAAATAGATCCCAAGAGTGAGGGAAATTGGCACTCATGCAAGGCAAGGAACCCTAGGGCCGATGTCTTACCCTCCTCCCTCTCTCTCTCAAGATCATCTTCTTGCTAGTTGGTGTTTGTAAGCCATTAGATGAGTGATAATTGTGACTCTAAGCTCCAACAAGAAGAAGTATCAAGCAAGTAATCCAAGGTATTGTTCTAGATCCCAATTCATATGATTAGATTCAATTGTTTACATTAGATCTAGTATAGTAAGTCTTGGATTCAATGCATGTTCAATTAGAGAAACCTAGATCCAAGCAATTAGGGGTTGCATGTGTACATAGGAAAGTTCTTATTGCTCAAACCCATCAGTGGTATTAGAGATTTGATTGATTTCTATTGAATTGATGCATTGATTGATTGTTTGTTGCTTGAAAAATTCGATTTTGTGATTCTGCCTGATGAACTCGGCGAGTTCCACTGTGGAATCTGCGAGTAGCTCCATCTCGGCGAGTCCATAGAGGGAACTCGGCGAGTTTGAGCGTCAGAAAGAGGTAGTTTCGGGATTTCTTGTTGTTTTACTTGAGGAAACTTGCCTTAACTATTTTGGGTCATTAAAATCCGATTTTAAACATATATATGAGTATAATCTTGACCAAACAAAATTTAATTACCAATTAGTTGAATAATAATTTCCTTATATGATAATAATTGATTATTTGAATTGAATTGGTAAATTGTCTTGCAAGTAATGTTGAATAAGATCAAATTGAGATAATCTTATTAGTTGATTTATATTATTTGCTATTTGATCCTTATGTTTTGAAAAGTTTAAAACTTGTCCTCAAGTTTTGAAATTTAAGTTTTGTGATTAAAAGTTTAATTTGAATAATTTAAATTTCAAACCCTAGAATTTTACAAGTTTAAAGTTCAACACTACACTAATATATTATTACAAGCTTAATATATATATATATATATATATATATATATATATATATAATTAAAATGCTAGTCTTACCGTTAGTAGGCCTCATTCACGAAGCCGGTCTATAAGGTGGGTATAAAGTTGTTGCCTATAAAATGGCGCTTAATGGGTGTACACTCACACCCACCGCTTGCTTGATTGGTGGAGGGTCGTTAGCCGAACGGGTAGGATAGGGCAAACCTCTTCTCATTAATAAGTATAATGAATCTATTTAAAGTAACTAAACTGTTTTATAAAATTCTCAATCTTAGTTACTTTAGGAAAAGTGAATTGATGCAATCCCATGAAATTACACTTTGCACCCTTGTTTGGATGTTAGTGGAGTGTGTGTGGTTAACCGGCACACTAATTGGTTCTAAGCAAAGGTGGCAAAGGGTGATTCATTGTTTGTCATAGTTTGGTGGAGCGTGCATGTGTGGTTTACCGGCACATCGAATAGGTGATCGTAACAATGAAGGCACCATGTAGATTTGCATGGTTATTCACACCCGCTTTGTAATCCTCGGTATCCCAGTCACAAACTAAAGGGGTATATCGAGATTTAAACATGCCATTGAAAGGTTCAATGAATCTCAAAGAATCTATGAATTCTTAATACATTTAAAACTTAAAGCTTATGTTTTTCATGGTGAAGAATTAGTGAATCGTCATTCACTTACCTCCAAATTATTTGCATGTTGGATCACGGTATCCCTTTTCTAATGTGTAAATAATGTTGTTGGGTCCTAGCCCTAAATTTTCATTTTGGGTGTTAATTAGGGACTTAATTCTAATCAACTTTGTTCCTTTCTATTTGTAGATGTCTAACGCAAACAACGCTGCTGCTAGCTCATTCACGCTAATGAGCCTTTGTCAAAAAGTGACTTTCGATGGATCGAACTTTAGCGAATGGATAAGATACATTCGCACGATCGCGCATTACGAGGACAAGGAGTATGTTCTCGATGAGAAGCTCGAGAAGATCAATCCAGAAACTGCTACTCCCGAAGAAATGGTTGTGTTTAAGACACATGCGCGTGATGCAACGAAAGTTCATTGCATCATGATAGCCACAATGAACTCCGAATTCCAAAAGTCCTATGAGGACATGTATCCTTATGTGATGCATCTAGAATTGATGGAGAGATATCACCAAAGAGAGAAGCAAGAGCGCTATGAGATCATAACAAATATGATTACTGCTAAAATGGGAAGTGGAGAGTCTCTAACTGTGCACTTGCAAAAGATGCAAAGGTATGTCGATCGTCTTCGCAAGTTGAATGTCAACTTTGGGGAAGATTTGGATATCGACATTGTTCTTCACTCCTTGCCCTCATGCTACAACCAATTTAGGATGACCTACCACATGAACAAGGAAGAGGTCACCCTAAGCAAACTCCAAGGGCTCCTAAGGACTGCTAAGAGCAACCTAAAGGACAAGTCTGTTGCACCAACTCCCAATCCATCCGTTGCACCTGTTTTGGCTATTGGGCAGGGAAGGGGCAAGAAGTGGAAGGCTTCTTAGAAGAAACACCGCAAGGGAAAGTCCCAAGATGGTTCCTCTTCTAGTGGGACCAAGGTTGATCCTGTTAAGCCCAACCCTAACCCAAAAGAGGCAGAGTGCCATCATTGCCACAAAATAGAGCATTGGAAGAGAAGCTTCCCTGAATATCTACAAGCCATCAAGGATGGAAAGATCAAGCCATCTTTTTCAGGTATATACACAATTAAATCTAATGATTCATCTCGTGCTATTTCTTGGGTTCTTGATACAAGGTGTGGTTACCACATTTGTTCTAATTTGCAGGGACTAAGAAGAAATAGGGATGTTGAGCTTGGAAGAATAAATCTAATCATGGGGAACAGAAGATCGTCGCCTGTTACCAAGATTGGAGTGTATTCTTTAGTGCTTAGTAATAGATTGAATTTAGATTTAAATAATTGTTGCTACTCGCCAGATATGGCAAGAAACATCATTTCTTTTCATGGTTTGTTTAGAAAAGGATTTAGATATTCGTTTAATAATGAGAATGGTTCGATTTATGCTTATCTAAATGGTGTTTTATATTTTGAAGTAATGCCTTGTAACGGAATTTATGAAACTGTTATGATTGTAGATAACCTAGGAAATGATGTGTTGTGTATGGATTCTTCCAATAGTATGGATAGAGCATCCTTATGGCATTGTCGTCTTGGACATGTCAACAAGAAGCGCATAGCCCAACTCCAAAAGGATGGAGTGTTGGAGTCATTCGACCTTAGGGAAGATGACATTTGCGAATCTTGTTTACTTGGAAAGATGACCAAGTCACCCTTCACTGGAACTTCTGAAAGGGGTGAGGGTTTATTGGATCTCATACATACCGACGTGTGTGGTCCTTTTAGATCCACCACAAAGGATGGGAACCGCTTCTACGTGACTTTCACCGATGATTTTAGTAGATATGGGTATATTTACTTAATCAAGCACAAGTCAGAAACGTTTGAAAAATTCAAAGAGTTCAAACATGAAGTGGAGAATCAATTGGGCAGGAAAATCAAGATGCTTCGATCCGATCGAGGAGGAGAGTACCTAAGTCTTGAATTCCACGACTATCTCAAGGAATGCGGAATCTTTTCACAATTGACGCCACCTAGGACACCGCAGTTGAATGGTGTGGCAAAAAGGTGTAATCCAACCCTGTTAGACATGGTTCGTTCTATGATGAGTCGTGCTTCACTACCTATCTCATTCTGGGGGTATGCCTTAGAGACTGCCGCCCATATCCTTAACCGAGTCCCTACAAAGAAGGTTGCCAAAACACCTCACGAGATGTGGACAGGAAAAGCTCCCTCGTTGGCACATATCAAGGTTTGGGGTTTTGAGGTTTTCGTAAGACGAGAGACTCACGACAAGCTCGAACCTCGTAGTGAGTGATGTATTTTCATCGGCTACCTGCAGAAATCCTTTGGATATCTCTTCTATAGACCGAGTGACAATTTTGTCTTCGTTGCGAGGAGAGGGGTTTTCCGAGAGCGAGAACTCATAAGCCAAGGAGACAGTGGGAGGCAAATTGATCTTGAAGAGATTCAAGAATCGAGTGATGAAGGAACCTCTAACGCTGGCGCTCAACCCGAGGAGGAAACTCCGGTTGAATCGATTGACGAGTCCTTACCTCTTAGACGTTCCGAAAGAGTTAGAGTTCAACCCTAGTTTTATGGCTTTCATATTACTACCGATGGGGACACGTATATTATTGATGGTACACTAATAAATCTAGATGAACCTAATAGCTATAAGGAAGTCACGGCAGGCCCAGAGTCTGTAAAATGGAAAGAGGCGATGGACAGCGAGATTCAGTCCATGTATGACAACCAAGTTTGGAATTTGGTTGACAATGTGCCCGAACGTAAGATGGTTGGGTGCAAATGGATCTTCAAGAAGAAGACCGACATGGATGGGAATGTGCACATGTATAAGGCACGATTGGTGGCGAAGGGCTTTACTCAAACTCCCGGAGTTGACTATGATGAGACCTTCTCACCAGTTGCTAAGATAAAATCTATTAGGGTGATGCTAGCCGTTGATGCATTTCATGATTATGAGATATAGCAGATGGATGTCAAGACCGCTTTCCTTAATGGGAAGTTGGCTGAGGATGTTTACATGGCTCAGCCAGAGGGTTTCGTCGATCCGAAGCATCCTAATAGAGTGTGCAAGCTTGAAAAGTCCATTTATGGACTTAAGCAAGCGTCTCGCAGATGGAATCTTTGCTTCGATGAGAAAGTCAAAGTGTTTGGATTTGTACGAAGTGAAGATGAATCATGTGTATATGTCAAGGCCAGTGGGAGTATAGTTAGCTTCCTCGTTTTGTATGTCGATGACATATTGCTCATAGGAAACGACGTCCCGACTTTGCAGGAGGTTAAGTCTTGGCTCGGGAAGTGCTTCGCTATGAAGGACCTCGGAGAGGCTTCCTATATTTTGGGAATAAGGATAGTGAGAGAACGAAGTAAGAGACTAATAGGACTTAGTCAGAATACTTACTTGGATAAAGTACTAAAACGTTTTTTTATGCAAAACTCGAAGAAGGTAGAACTATCGATACAGAGTAGAGTAAGACTCAAAGTCCAAGTACAGAAGCCGAGATAGCTGAGATGAGCCGAGTACCCTACGCTTCCGCAGTTGGCTCAATCATGTACACTGTGACTTGTACTCGCCCTGATGTGGCCTTTGCTTTGAGCATGGTCAGTAGATATCAAGGGAACCCTGGCAGGACTCATTGGATTGCGGTCAAGAATATACTTAAGTACCTTCGGAGGACCAAGGAATGGTTCTTAGTCCTTGGAGGGAGTGATGACTTAAAGGTGCGAGGGTATAGTGACGCAAGCTTCCAAACCGACAGGGACAACTACCGTTCGCAGTTGGGCTGGGTCTTTACCCTTAATGGAGGAGCAGCGACTTGGAAAAGTTCCAAATGAGAAACCGTAGCTGATTCACATGCGAATCAGAGTACATTGCAGCGAGCGAAGCGTCAAAGGAGGCAATGTGGTTGAACAACTTCATTGGTGATCTTGGAGTTGTGACTACCATAAAGGAGCATATGGAAATTTTCTGTGATGATGACAGAGCGGTTGCCTTGACCAAGGAACCGATGGATCATGGTAGATCTCGGCATATCAACAGAAAATATCACTTTATTAGACATCGAGTAGAAGAAGGACACCTCGTAGTAAAGAGGGTATCATCAGAAGATAACCCAGCAGATCCACTTACGAAGGGACTGAGCAGGGTTAAGCATTTGCAGCATGCTAGGAGCATTGGGTTGAAGGATGATATTAGTTTAGATTAGATAGTTTTGGAAAGATGTAATAGATAAATGTAATTGACATTTGATGATTAAATAAAGGAGTATTATTTATGAGTAAAGCTACTGTCTTATGTTAATTATTTAACTATTGTTTCACTTTGCATGTTTTGACTTCCTGAATAATCGAGTTATTAAGAATAATCGAATTGTTCGAATGGTCCACAATCGTTCATATGTTGGGAGTAGGTATGAATGAAGATTGTCATGAATTGGTGTGTAGAAGGTATTAGACATAGCAAAGGTTTGCTGCAACGTTCATGAGTGCTTATGAACAAGTTTTGAGCATTGGAATAAACCCGCACTTGCTGGAATCACTTTATGGAATGAGACACAAGTGATCGCAAGACGATAATATCATATGGTCTTAAAACCAAGATATATGGTTTATTGTTTATTAATTGGTTGTGCATTGATAATGCGAAACCGCATCAGTAAATTGATGTCATAAAACGCATTGTTGTGTATGGTTGATTAGTAAATAGTAAATGCATATAAGTCAAAGTTTATCTGTTACTTTTATCCTAAGAGGGTAAAAGCGATATTAGGGCCCCTCGATGATTTGATTTGACATATGTGTCAGGCCCGGTCAGGACTGAATTGATATGTTCAATTAAGTTCTATGTCAAATGAATCTGAAGTTGAGAAACAAATTGATGGACAATAAGTTCCATAAGATTGTTCGCATAATATCTAAACAGGGGACTGTACGATCCCTTATCTAAAGGATAGGATACTGATAAGATCAGAGTTTGACAGCGTCTTTGAGAGCTACGATTGCTAATCGGATTGTGTTTGCATATATAGTTACAAGAATTATCCAAGTGGGAGACTGTTGGATTAGTGTCTAAGGCTATGACTATATTTGGTAAGTACTTGACCCAGTTGTGCATGGTCCTTTTGGGTTGCCTTCACCATAGCAACATGATAGGATGATTTGTTAAGAGAGAAGAGATATTTTTGTTAATATATTATGAGAATAATATATTAATGGAATAATATTTTTATTTGATTAATATAAGTCATATATTAATTGAGAATTAATTTGGTGACTTAAAGAGGTTAATTGAATAAAGGGGCATAAACGGTCAAATGTGTGATAGTAGTGTTTTGGGCTATGTATCCTTATGGATATAAGGGTGGATGGATTTAAGGGTTAGGAGACCATAAAATCGTCCAAGCCTAGTATCTAGGAGGATCTTGGATTGCTTAGGGCCTAAGTTATTCAATTAGGGTTAAAGGTGAAACCCTAGTAGCTCATAGTATAAATAGATCCCAAGAGTGAGGGAAATTGGCACTCATGCAAGGCAAGGAACCCTAGGGCCGATGTCTTACCCTCCTCCCTCTCTCTCTCAAGATCATCTTCTTGCTAGTTGGTGTTTGTAAGCCATTAGATGAGTGATAATTGTGACTCTAAGCTCCAACAAGAAGAAGTATCAAGCAAGTAATCCAAGGTATTGTTCTAGATCCCAATTCATATGATTAGATTCAATTGTTTACATTAGATCTAGTATAGTAAGTCTTGGATTCAATGCATGTTCAATTAGAGAAACCTAGATCCAAGCAATTAGGGTTTGCATGTGCACATAGGAAAGTTCTTATTGCTCAAACCCATCAATCTCGTCTTCCACAGGAATCATCGTGGGCTACTCATGAGTGTCATCGTGGCGCAGCCTCACCCTTCTTCCCAATTCCGGTTGTACCTCATCATAAACATCGAGAATAGAAAAATTATTCCCTCCGTTATCCTACACAATCGTAGCCCGCTTGTAGAGAAGAATGTTGAAGTGACGTGTCGGCATTAATGTCAAAAATTTTGTCACCCTTCTTTCAAACAACCCATAAGATCTAGCCAACTTTGTCACCAACATACCACCACAGATTAGCGCCCCTTTTATATCCTTATCCACCCTTTCCGCCAAGTACTTTTTCATAAAAAAAGGTATGTTGCAGAAAACCCCAGGTGTAAGAATGCACCATAAGAAAAAGATGTCAAGGTTGGGAACTTTATCTGCGTCCTTCCTCATGTTGATAGTACTCGGGATAAAATAGTGAATGAGGCGGTGAATGGGTGACCAAATGTCACCTTCTTGAGCTATCGATGGAATGTGAACAATGTTGGCAATAGTAGTCACCAATTCGCCCCATTCACACCTTCTGGAAGGTCTGTGTGACAAGTGTTGAGAAAGATACAAAAAACCTCGGCCATGGCCTCCGATCGATTCTATAGATCCAACCTCCATTCCAACTCTGCTACACTACACTCCCGTCTGTCCCTACCCAAACAAAACATGAGGTTTTCCATGTCAAAAGCATCTGTTCATCCTCTAATCCTTACGGTAGCAAAAAATTCCAAGCATAGTTCTTTGTAAACTTTCTTGAATTCTGAAAATCCTCCTCCATCACGTACATGTTATTCTCAACCTATCACTAGTAAAGACTTTCATTAAATACAAATCATTTGCTTCAACTAAGCCAATTGATTGCAGCTAGTCCCAGTCGACTGCATTTGTAATGTAGAACTCTCTAGTTTTCAGTTTCTCTAGTATGTTCTGCCATTCTGCTAATACCCCTGGAGAAACTACCTCGGGAAAATTGTACCAAGGGAAACCTGCTTGCTCTTGTGGGGCTTGTTGATTTCTCTAACCTCTCCTCATCTTTCTACACAATTGAATAACAAAAGAGAAAACCAAACACCAAAAGAGATTGAATTAAATTTTTTTTTCAAAAATTGCGCTCACTGGACATCAAACATGTCGTGTTTGATTAACAGATCGGCTATCAAGTTTTGATTCTAGACCAAATTGACAAAATTAACTTCAAATAACTCTAGGGTTTTACTTAGAACACTCGAATGTACATTTAAACACCAAATAATCCTGCCAAAATGCCCCAATTTACTTAAAATCGAAACCTTAGAAAAATATAGAAAAATTCCTAAAATCCATTTTAACATGCAAATTGGACACAAAACCCAGGAACATCTTTACTTTAAACAGATTTGGGGGTGAAAAATCTTACTTTTTTGTAGAAATTGAAGTAAAACCGGTGGAATTGAAGATTAAGAGTGTTGAAGGCAAAGTCGGCGTTTTTAGGGGCTATGGGGTAAAGTGAAAATGATTTTTGCTCTTTTAGGGATAGAAATTTTTTTTGACTGAGTTTAAAAATGCTCTTATTTCGGTAACTAATAAAGCAACACACCGTGTTTTTGGAAAACACACCGTGTCGAATCGTGAATTTTTGAAAATCGTGAAGTATTGCCCAAACACGGTGTGGAACAGCTCATCCATGTCGTGTTGGTGTTCAGAACAAAAATTTTTATGTTTTCTCATTAAATGTTTTACCACACCCCACACTTAGGCCTTCCTTGCCCTCAAGCAACATTTTAATTATTAGGCAAAAAAATACGAAAATCCTTAACAAAACACAATGAAATAAAGGAAGAAAACAAAATTCTAAAAGAAATATAAAGGAAAAAAGAAATGCAGACTCAAATGACGGGCTGCCTCCCGCAAACACTTCTTTGTCTTGAGCTGGACTCTCAACTTAATAAACTTCTAATAAAATCAATGTCAATCCATCCGTTGCATTCAATATTTTTCCGGACTAATTTGTAAAATTTGGCTCTTTGCTTCTAAAATTGACCAAACGTGCTTGAATTCATAAAACCCAAAAATCTTGACAAGGGTTGGAACCGGTTGGATATTAATCAGAAATGGGTTACACTTCAGAACTTTCTTCAAAGTTGCAATCGTCACCCCATGCTTCGAAACACAAACCGGAAATACATAGGGCCCCGAGTAATGGTCAAAACACGACGTTGTTCCTATAATTCAGCTTCTTCTTCGCCTGACCCCTCTGCTAGTAACCTTTCCAACTCCTCCAAATCTCTTGTTGGATTAAATTCTTCATCTTTTAACTTTAACTCTTGTAACTCAGATTGCTCTTGTTTGCTAGGCAAGATGTTATCTAACCATCTTCCTAATTTCTTCAAATCTTCATCTGAGTCATATTCATCATCTTCTTGCTCAAATTCATGAACCACTTCCTCAAGAAAAGCATCAAGAGCATCGAGATCTGGAAAATATATAATAAATAAAATTAAAAATAAAAATTAAACTAAATAAGAAATTTAATCAACAAATAAATTAAAAGAAAAACGATAACAATTAGCAAATAAAATTAACTATTTAAAATCGTTATCTGGATGCGACGCCAAAAACTTGATACGTGTGAAATATATTAGTTTTAATCCTAACTAACTTAAAAAAATAAATAAATAAATAAATAAATAAAAACACACATACGATAAGCAGTGTACCTAATCAAATAGTATTTTAGTGCAGGTAAGTAAGGTATCGAACACAGGTAACGGTGAAATTAATTACAACTACTACTAATGTTAACTAATTTACACAATGATTCATGGGGGGAGGGTTTCCTCTAGTTTTACAAGACTTGAAACTTAGACAATCACTTAAACACTTAGCAAAGAAACAATTAACGACTAATTGAAGAAAAAAAGACAATAGAATCAAGAATATTAAAGAGACTTCCGCTTAGATTCGATTCAGTTATTCCTATGGCAGATTACGTGGCAAGTGCAATGGATTAATGTGTCATCAATTACCGATTTCTAATATGATTAGGTTCATGTTCACTATTACTAATCCTTTAGCAAACAAATCAATTCAAGCAGTGATCAGTTGATTAAACTAATAAGGTTACTAATATTACGTTCGAATCATGCAAGACTTGTAATGGGGATTAATTCAATTGGTTGGTTAGATTAATTCATATATTAGTGGTCATCATACATAGCTCATACATCAATTTACTTATTTTCTTATTAACCCTAGGTTATGTTCACAACTCTAGGCTTACAATCTTTATGGTCACAAAATCGTAAGAGACAAGCAATCAAGAAGATGTTCATACAACCTCAATTTACTTAGTAATTAACAGAAAATAATTCTCAATAACACATAAGGTTCTTTTAACAAACTTAGCATAATAAATAATCAATTCCACATAATTCAAAACCACAAAATCAACACATAGTCATAAGATCATCTACTCTAAAGGAAAGCAGGGTTTTTAGCCCATGACTTCAGCAAAAACAATCATAAAAATGAAATTCAATATTGCAAACATGATGTAAACAAAAGAATTAGGTAAAGATTAATTGCCTTTGATCTCTTCAAGAACAAGCTTCTAGTTGAATTTTGTAATCCACAACTCCCTTGGGATGTCTTTGGCCTCCAAAAATCGATACAAACCTCTATCATCAGTCAGGGTTTCTAAAAGAAACGATCCAAATATAGATTCTGAAAACGGTGCAAACACGGTTTCTAGTGCCAACACGTCGTGTTCTTCATTAAAAACACGTGTCTGACAAGGCAGTTTTCCATCGTGAGTTTCCAATGCAACACGTCGTGTTTAGCGATAACACGTCGTGTTCTTCTTGAATTTCATCTTCTTCTTCAAAATCCAAGATTCGAGCTTCCATTTGCCAATTCCGCTTACTTTTCCTTTCGAGCATGTCTTTTTTGATGCAAAAGAATTTTTCAACTAATTAAGTATCTTTTGTTCAATGAATGACACAAATGCAATATAAAATATTAAGATAATGCATGATTTATATGATTAAATATGTCAATATCACACCTCCTCATGTTTTGTGAAAACTCTTATAATAAACATGTTTTGAAAACTATTTTGTAAACAATTGATGGTTTGTGGATCGGTTTTAAAAGTTTAAATTTGTTGAAATTTTTTGGATGTTACATAAATATTATAATAGATAAATAAAAATAACTTCGGTTATTTGGTGGAGTGTCCAAATAAAAAACATTAACTGTAACGACATAAAATTAAAAAAAAAAAATAACATTACCGTTTCAATTCACAAATCTATCTCTTCTAATAAATGAAACTTAAAAATGATGTGTGTCAGTTTTTAGAATGTCTCTTTGACACGTGACATTTTGCTATGATTTTTATTATTTCCTTTTTTTAACAAATAGAATTCAATTCAATTTTTAAAAATACAAAATCATATCTTAATAACATTATTATGTTTATTTTGCTTAACAAATTAATTCATAATTACTTACAACCGACAAAATCTTGGTTTTTTTTTACATTTTTTTATGTATATTAAAATTTTAAATATACTGACCATGGTGTCCACGGGTTATAACCTAATAAAAAAATAAAGAAAAGCGTTTCACCATGATTTACCAAATTTAAGTTCATTTAGTTGAATCTAACTAAATAAAAACATTAGAAAAACCATAAATAACTAAAATTATAAAAAAAAAAAAAAAAAAAAAAAAAAAAAAAAAAAAACAAACAAACAAAAAGGTAAAAAAGTTATCAACTTGTTAAAAAAATCAAAGTCGGCCTTGGCGGTCTCGGTGGTTATAGGCGGGAATTTTTTAAAAAATTCAAAAAACTTTAATTTTCAAATAGTTACACCAAAATTTTAAATTTTCAAAGTTTTATGCTTTAAATTTTCAAATACTTAGTTTTTTAGGGAATATTAATTTTTTAAATAATTTTATTAATAATTAAGAGTCCCCGATTAATCCCCGCCTAGTCCGATTAATCGTTTATCGTCAGTCGACCGCTGAGCGATTTTTACAACCTTGATTTTAACTAATAATTACAATAAATATAGTAATAAATTTATATCAATTTTATTAATGAGCTTAACTTCTAATTTCAAAAATTTTAAATTAAAGTTTGTTGGTTTGTTTTGTTTATTTTTTTAAATTATTTGTTTAAATTTAAAAGATAAAAACATTTGAATTTTAATAATTAATTATTTTTCTTATTTTTTTTTAAATTCAAAGTTCTCAATTATTTAGATTTTTATATTTAATTTTTTTTAAAATTAGTCTATATAATACATGGTTCTGTAATATGAAATATAGTTTTAGTTATATGTTACACACCCTTTAAATATTCTAATAAACTTTTGGCAACTAAATAAAATATTAGACATAACCAAATGAACTTACTAAAAGCCAAATAAGACTAAAAGACTACATGGCTATTTTTGCATTTTTACATAAAACAACTTATGTTTTTTTATAGAATGTTTATTAGTTTATTTGATATCAACATAAATTTAAAAAAATATATTTTATCCGACACCAAAACACAATAAGTTGATATTTATTTTTTGATGTTTGACAAATATGTTTATATGTGTGATGGTAAAATAATTTATCAAATGTTTCATATTTAATTTAATAAATGCCAAACATTTAAAATTATTTATTACTATTGGCATCGGTGACGAGTCTAGAACCCAAAACCATATGGTTTCTTATTTAAATGGAACCGATAGAAAATGAAAAATATAAAACAATACTAGTTACGGGTTCGTATCGGATCGAATATTATAAGCCCAAAAAGATTTAAAGTTCTTATAATTGCATTTGGTGAGTTTTTATATGTTGATATATTTTTACAATTGTAAAATATGGGCTGTAAAAATCAGATTTATACATGTATTTTTTTTTTGTCTAAACTACTAGGAAAGTTCACTAAAATTATTTAAGATAGGTTGCTAATTTTAATTGTATATATCTTATTATAAATAAAAAAAATAAATTGGTGAAGTTATCCACCAAAATTATAACCTATGCTTGCCATTGTTGTCATGTAAAGCAAATCAATAAACAATTCAATTAAGCAATCCCCAAATAATTAAAATCATATCAATAAACAAGTCAAATAAACAATCTCCCAAATAATTGACATGTTATTTAAAATCATAAACGTAATAAAAAAGGGTGGTTAAAAATATATAAATAATTATCATACCATTTTCATTATGGTACTCAATATTTTATCTTATTGAATGATGAAATATAAAAAAACACATTCGTTCCCTAATAAATGAAAAGAATTTTGTCATATGTCACTCTCTCATTAACTTGGACACATGTCATTTTTTGGTATTTTTGAATAAATGTTTTTCCATTTGTCATTTTCTCATTGTTTATCTTTTCTTAATTAACACATCATATTTACACCTCAATTAATAATTGTCTTAATTGAAAATAACCATTAAATTACAATATTACAACTCATATACTATTGAATATGTTTCCTTTTAAATTTTAAATTTTAAATTTAAATAAATTTTTGTTTAAACTTTTATATTTAATTTTTTTGTTCTATCCAATCCGTATAACATACGGGTCTCACAACTAGTCTACTCTAATAAATGAAGATTTTTTGTCATATGTCCTCTTCTTCTTATTTAGACACATGACATTTTCTAATTTTTTTAAACTTTCTATTTTCCATTTGTCATTTTATTGTATTTTTCATTTAATTAAATTAAAAGTCCACATTTAATATGTAAGGTAATATATATGTAAGGTATTTATTTAAAGAGTTTATATATGTAATGTATTTAATACATTAAAATCTTATTAATTTTAATAATTCAAAAAATTTCTCATTTTTCTTATAAATTCAAAGTTTTCAAATTGTTAACATTTTATATTTATTTTTTTTTAAATAAAATCATGTAATACATAGGTCTCACACCTAATATTATATTAAATGTTCGTTAGTAAGCTTTTATTGTAGTTAGAGGTTAGAAAGATATAAAAATAATAGAGAGAACAGTAACTATTTTTTTAAAACCAAATTCATTTTACAAAATCTTAAAGATAAGTTGCATGTGTCTTTGACAATCAGCCTACATACACACTAATCACCAAAAAAAAACGATAATTTAATAATCCTTGGTTGGCGTTACAAAAGGGTTGGTCTATAGCATGAGTTACAAGCCACAAAATAATCCCAAAAGTCCACTCACAAGTCTTCCTTTTATCATCACCTTCGGTCTATTCCCCCTCGGTCTTTCCTCACAATTGACTTTTCAAGTCAATCCTATTACTTTTCAAATACAAAGTTCCATTTTTATACTAACGTGCTTATCTTGCACCAAAAATTTTTTTGTCTTTTTCTTTTATAATATTTAAGCATATCTAATTATTTTATTATACAATAACAATCTTACAAAAATAGTATATGTTACTTCTAGATTGTGTTTGTTATATAGGATTAAACATAGACACACTAGATGCTTTTTAAGCTTATTCTTATTAGGAGGATATTCATGTCTTTTGCACAATACGATTCGTTCACAAAATTACAGTTTTTATCCATTGACATCAAACATAGTATAAAATTATCATGTCTTGTATTGCTTAAGAAACAAGATCCTTAAGTGCTTATATGCTGTTGCCTTAGGTGACGCATGACCTTAGTTACAAACAAGCATCATCCTACTCCCATCAATTTACCAATTTCCTACACAGCTTCCTAATTCTATTTCCTTATAATAATGTGCAAAAACTAACATCATAACCATCGTTTTCAACAGTTTTCATGGGACCATTTAAAGCTTTCAAACTTTTAAATAGCAGCCTCCACTGCCACGGCTACACACGACACACTACGAACCTTCTTTCATGCTTCTAGGAAGGTAGCTACGAAACCTCCATTAGAGATGATATATCATCAAGAACAGCAAACCCTCAACTTGCATACCAAAATGAATTATTATGATCATCAAATGTCTAAAGCCTACAGTTACAGATCAGTAGACTCACCTGACATGGACTATGATGTTCCAAACCAGCAAACTTATGAGTTTGTTGAGAGCTTTCTCAGCTTTGATGATTGGATAACTGAAGATAAAGCATCCACTGTTCCTGAGTATCAAGATCATACTCCTGTTTACCCTTCTGCCACCATTGAAGATGGTGGTCTGTCGATCGGAAGTAGCAGCAGCAACAGCCATCTTCATGATGGAAGTAGAAGCAGTAAGTAAACTCATTTGATCTTAACATCATAGGAATTCTTTTTCAAGTGGGGTGTTTATTCTATTTACAAACATGAAGTATCTAATAAGCGTTTTTTTTGTAACTAGGGGCCACAGGATTTGGGCAGGCTCAAAATGGCAAAAAAGAGAAAGTCGCCTTCAAAACAAAATCCCAAGTTGAGATCCTAGATGACGGTTTTAAGTGGAGGAAATATGGCAAAAAGATGGTTAAAAACAGTCCAAACCCAAGGTACATGTTGATTATGTAATTTCATACAAACTAATATATATAGTTCATGTTGGGAATTTGTTGACATTGTATAAATATATTTGCAGGAATTATTATCGTTGTTCAGCAGCAGGATGTTCGGTGAAAAAGAGAGTTGAAAGGGATGTAGAGGATGCACGATATGTAATCACAACCTACGAGGGTATTCACAACCACCAACGCCCTTCTAACTACTGATAGCTTGTACTACGATTTGTTAATGTATGCTAAAGAATAGTAGTTTTTCTAAGCTTACTCCATCACTAGCTTATTGAAAAGAAAGTTGTAGTTCGGTTACTTATTTTCTTCAACCGACCAAGGTTATGAATCGTTTTAGAATATAATTGTTTTTAACTGCTATGAAGCAGTCTTTCACATGGTTGTCCTAAAGTATACATAGATGAAGTATTAGCTTTAATAGGTTTATATAAGTTCTGGCATAGTGCATTACATTTCTTGTTATGTGGACATTATGATTTATCTCTTTAATGTTGAGATAGACCTTTCACATGGTTGTCCTAAAGTATCCATGGATAAAGTATTTGCTTTAATAGGTTTTAGTCCTGGTATAATGCTACAATATTTCCTGTTATGCGGACATTGTGATTTATATCTTTAATGAGAGAGAGAAACCCAAACAATGAATTACTGAATATTTGGTAATTGATTGTGTGGGTCTCTCTCACATTAAATAGGTAAATGATCACAAGAAATGTTTGGAGAATTATGCTTCCAAAATTCCAACAAACAATAAACTAATGCAAAATCCTCCTTTAAACAAAAAGTAAACACCATGGGACCTGGTCCAAGAACCATCCTCTAGCATTAAATTAGAAAATACACAAGAGCTTTAGTAAAAAACTAGATACAAATCATCAACCAAATATCAAGGAATTGGAATGTTAATCATAGTCAGAACAGCAAACTGAATGATTCCTGTCATGAATCAGCTCTTGAATCTTTCAGATATTCATTCCACATCAGGTTAACGGCCCTTCGGCCTCCTTCTAGACCCTCAAAACGGTACTTCTAGGATTATTTTCGTAGGGAATGAACTAGCTTTGAAGATATATCATTAGGGCTCATTTTCGACTCTATTTATAGGTTATAGTGACGTCACGACAAGGAAAAGGACTTGTCACGCCATGGGAGATGGAATCCTTGTTGTCCATGAATTTTTTGGTTTTCCACGCAGTGGAAATGGCTTTGCCATGGTGTGGGAACTGGGAATCGGTATTTTTCACAAACACAAAAGTTGTCCAAAATTTTGCCTAGTTTTCAAAACATCTTGAATCTCTTTAATCGAGTTACGAGTCATTAGATACGTTTAAAACACTGAGGAGCGGTCAATCTATCAGCAACATCTTTTTAGCGTCTTTTTCAACTTTGTTCTCCTCCTTTTGCATCCCAGCTCTCATTTTAATTGTAATTGAACATTTCAAAACATATTAAGTATCATATATCTTAAAATATATCATTTTAATCAAATATATTAAGATAATGGTCTAAAATATATAGTTAAATAAAGTCATATGAACTACATACATACGTGAATGTTATGATCCAACCATATCTTACACTCATTTTCATTTATATAGTCCAACTACAGTCTTTCCTGTTATTATCCAACCATAGTCTTTCATGTCAGTGCTATGATCCAACTATAATATTTCATAAAGGTGTTATTATTCAACTATAGTCTTTTATACAAGTACTATCATACACCCATAGTCTTTCATGCATAGTCATAAAGACAGTCAAGCATACATTGACACCTAGTGTCCTACATAGTATAGTGACAAAACTTACGTCATTGAAACCCAAAAATCACAACTGCATGCTAATAAAAGTAAAGGCCAGTCTCATGATCCACCTAGACATTAGATAAAAGTCAAACCTTAGTCTATGACCTAAAATCCTAAAGTTTGTCCCATGGTCAAACTTAGTCAAAAAGTCAAACTTATGGCTAAAGGCTCTCTGTGCCATCTTCTGGCCCCAACACCCGCTACGGGACAAAATAATCGACTTCGGAACAAAACATAGGTAGATCAAAAAACCTAATGATGCCCCGACGCCCCTAAAAAGATGACCAGGCTAATTTCCAAAGCTTATTTTGACTTAATCCATTAAGTCAAGGCTCCAACTCTCAGAAATGATTCTTAATGATGCCTTAATGGATAAATTTTCCAGCTTTATCCATTAGAACACCACAAACCAACTATATCTAAATCCCTAGTTTCTGAAATGTCCAAGATTGCATTTTTCTTCAAGGATGGAGTTAAGAGAGCACATACATGTACTCTAAACTCCAAAAAAAATGTTAGATCTGAAGCCAAACATGATTTTAAGATAATGGAGTTGTCCAAACTCCATAGATCAAGCCATAAAAGGGACCAAAACATAAAATATTGTACTAAAACTCCAAATACTCTTATATCTAAAGGTGAAAACCATCAAAACTTGAATCATTAAAACATACCAAGGTCTAGAAGATGAATGAGAGCTTATTTCTTTAGTTGCAAAGCTTTAATGCCAAATCTTTCAAGAACACTTCAGTCTAAAGTCGTAAAAATTCAACAATATGGATGAGAGGAGAGGGGAGGAGCTCAAAACTATGAAAGGGAAGCTAGGGTTCCTTCAAGGTCGATCCAAGGTTAATGGAGGCTAGGAAATGATAAGCACTTGGAGTTAATGCACCTTAAATATCCTCAAAACCCTAAACATGTTCAACCCATGAGTCTGGGCGCCCTAATGCCCCTAAATGGTGTCCTGGTGTCTTCAGTATAATTCCATAAAATTTTCAGATTTTTACGATTAATTCCTTCAAGCTTCAGTTTTCACTTCTACATTTCCTTAAACTTTAAAACCATCGATAAAAGTATGGGAAAAGTGTAATCAAGACTTGGGTGTTACAATTGATAAAATTAATTTATAAATTATTATTATTACATATTTTGTTGTTAATATAAACGATATTTATAGTAAAATTAAAATATGAAATCACATCAAAATACTATAACTATATTTACATTTATGGTCTTTTAATTACCCCACATTTTTCTATAAATGCCTAAAGTTCAATTGTTTAATAAGGGCATTGTATTAATTGAATCTCATTATGATCAAATCAAAATAGTATAATTATATTTACATTTATGGTCCTTTAATTTATCTCCCATTTTAATATAAATGGCCTAAAGTTCATTTGTTTAGTAAGTGTGTTGTATTAATTGAATCCCAATATGATCAAATCAAAATAATTTAACTATATTTTCATTTATGGTCTTTTAATTTACCCAACATTTTACTATCGATGACCTAAAGTTCAATTATTTAGTATTACCGAGAGTTCATGATGTTCTTCATTCACAAGAGTATTTTATCAAATCTAGTTTAGGACAGAGCATAATTATTGCATGAGTTACAAAACAAGTTATTAGCAAATCGGGGACTGTATGCAATGATTTCTTTAGGATTCTATAAACAACTTACATCACTCGTAGAGTTTTAATGGATTGGGTTCTACACAAAATGAATATTAGATGATTATGTCGGATACTGGTTTCTTCATTACTAACAAGTATGGTGTAATCGTCTATTTTTCAGATAAGCAAGGTTCGTCGACTTGTTTTCCGTTTTAGCATGGTCTACAAGAAATCTCTCATCATAGATCTATTGTTATCGTCTACCTTCATAATGGCCATTATGTGAAAAATGATTTACAAGAATTGCATCTAATGCTTATAGTTGTGTCCCGTTGGCATCACAACAGATCAAAACGTTCAGTTGGATGGGAAATAATATATAATGTTCGACTGAATGCATATATTCCACAAATTGCACCACGTAATAATTGTATTATTTATATAGTTGATGTCCCTAATAATTAATAAAATTAATTTATAAATTATTAATATTACATATTTTATTGTTAATATTAATGCGTTTTTAATAAAATTAAAATATGACACTATTTGACAAAACGATGGTAAATAAAAATTGTAATTTTTATTTATTGTAGTTGTGTTTGGTCAAAAATAGTTGTAATTGTGTTTTTTAATGTGTTTTTGTTTGACATTAATAATAATAAAAGAAAAAAGGTTAGGCATCATTGATACGACAAATATCATAATTTACTAATTGTCTTAATCAACTAGTTGTGGCCGAGACGACCACCTCTCGTCTAAAAAATAATCGAAGATTAATACAGCTTAATCAATACGGAAAATAAAAATAAAATATTAATATGAAACTAATCAAAGATAAATAAAAATTCAATAATTATGATAGTATGTATGATATTGATTAATTATAAACATTAATATAATAATTAATTAATCAAAACAAAAATGTGAAAAATAGTTTTGAGAGGGTATATTATCATATCATTGATTAAAGATAATTATTATATTTTTTAATATTTGTTTTACTTGACTTTATTATCATTCGTTTTGACTTAATTATGAGGTTGGTTAAAATACATCACATTTGACTATATAAACACTGTTTAATTATTCAATTATTTTTATTAGTTAGAAATTATATTGTTTTCAAAGAAAATAATAAATAAGTTAATGATAAGTTAACTTTTGGTTTTGGTGTCCATAGAGTATAGTTAGCAATTAATAGTGGTTTTGACTTTATTTATTATCGGTGCGTTTAAAATCCCCCAACAGTTGTGACCTTATTTTGGCCATGAAACAATTTGGTCTTATTATTAGGCATAAAAAGGCTTTTTATTCTCCTTTACATGTTCTAATCAACTAATCCTTGTGTCCCAAAAAACAATATTCAAGCACTTCTAATTTTAAGCTATCAAGAAAATGTATCAATATCCTTTGTAAAAAAACCTCCCTCTAAAAATCCAAATCTTTTATATTGACTATTCACAATCAATATAAACAAGGATATAATATTAAGAAATGGTAGTAGGATCTACCCTAATAAATGAAAATCATTTTGCCACATGTCCTTCTCTCATAAAATTAGCCACATGTCATTTTGTTATAATTTGAGATATATTTATTTTCCACTTGTCATTACTTTAATTTTTATTTTCAATATATCATTAATTTAGTTTTCATAAATTAAACCTACCATAATGACTATTAATTTCAAATTTCAAATTTTAAATTTTAAACTTCAAATTCAATTTTAAATAAATTTATAGTTTAAACCTTTATGTTTAACATTTTGTTATAATTAACCCGTTTAGTACACACTAAACCCATGTTTTGAAAACCGGACCGGACCGGCCGGTTCAACCGGGAACCGGTCCCGGATCCGGTTCATATAGGTCAAAAAACCGGTATTTGTTTGAACCGGTAAAAACCGGTTCGGTTGAACCAGTAAAACCGGTCAAAACTGAAAATTTTAAAAAATATTTATTTTTTTCATTTTTTGTATTTTTTTATATAATTAAATATAATTATAACATCATCCGGTTTTTCCTGTTTTTGAGACCGGTCCGACCAGTTGGACCACTTGAACCATTGAACCAGTAAGACGACCGGTTCGATCTCCGGTCCGGTTTTCAAAACCTTGCACTAAACACATAATTTTAATTTATTTATTTTTTGCATGTTTTTTTCTCATAATTTTCATTTATTTCAATTTCAAATTCAAATAAAATTTCTATTTAATCGTTCGTACTTAACATTTTGTTTTAATCAACCCGTATAATATACGGGTCTCACAACTAATGTTGTAATATACAAATCAACAAAAATAGGTCGCTATTTCTTGTATTTAACCTTTTTAATCATACATACCTATATATCTCAAGAAACAAATATCATATCTACCTTCATTATACCACAAAATTCACATGAAAATATGTTACTATTTCTCATTTAAATACGATATCAGGGTTCCTTACGTATAAACTCATTCCCGACAATTCTTTCCACTTAGAAACTTCACCATGAACATAAGAAGAAACACTCCACAATGTTTCTTCATGCTTCATGTTCATAGATCTTATAGACGATTTCACTAAAGCATTTGATTTGGAAAATTGATGTCTTTTCATCTTTCCATTCATCCCACTAGAATGCAACCACCTGGACCCCGATTGGTTCTTTTGAAGGTCAACTCTAAACCCCGTGACATGAATCTCATTAATTTTAAACACGGGTTTGATTGTGGTTTCGGTGTGATCCCGCTCAACATGAATTAATGCAAACATTGGAATGCCAACGGGTTCGTAGTCTCGGAACGGGTCTCTGAGTAATAACCATAATGCTAACGTGAAATTACTAAAATGCCCATGATTTTCCGACCTTTTACACTCGTCCAATGATACAGACATGGCTAATAGTTCTTCGATGTCGGGATTGCTTGTTGAATCCGAGTTGACAGAGATGCTCGAGGGAGGTTCTTCGGTTGGGATACCGGATTGGATTCTTAATCCTTCGATTAAGAGGTGTTGAATCTTTTCGATTGCGGAAGGGGCAATTTCGTCCACTGAAACATATTCTGAATTGATCTCGTGGCAAATGAGATCTGATTCGGGAAGTAATTCATGCCTCCTGATTAAAATATTTCATTCGTAAAGGAATTTGTTTGTTCCACATACAACAAAAACCGCAATTCATTTTCCCACACAAAAAGGTGTTACAAGGTGGAACAGAGACTCGCTCTCGATCTCGATCTCTTGTTTGTACAAAAGACGAAAATGCCCTCCTCATCCTCATCATCAAAAATAGCCCTAGAAAGCCTGTTTAGTCCAATCCAGTTCAGTTAGTGCAACACATGCAGCCTTCGGCTGCATGTGTAGGATGGAACTAAATTGAACTGGACAGGACTAAACAAGCTTTCTAGGGCTATTTTCGATGATGAGGATGAGGAGGGCATTTTCATCTTTTTGCACAAACAAGAGATCGAGAGCGAGTCTCTGTTCCACCTTGTAACACCTTTTTCGGTGGGAAAATAAATTGCGGTTTTTGTTTTAAATACGAAAAAAATTCCTGATGAAAAAAAATTTCGAATTTCATAATAAAAAAATAGAGTCAACTAAAATGACTAACCTCTCAAGCACCTCCATTTCCAATTCTTGCAATCTCCTCCCTGTAATCTCTTCCATGGGCATCAAACGAGCAGCCTGGATGATCATCTTTTCACCACCAACTGCCGCCCATTTCCGCATTATATCCAAACCATTAGACCCCATTGCCATAGGCAACACAACTGAGCTAGAAACTTGCACAATCAATCTCTCACCATTTTTAGCTCTTCTAAAAACCAAAGGACTCATAGATCTCAAAAAACCACCATTTCCCATCTTCAAAAACGAACCCAAACCACCACCAATAGGCGGCAACTCCGGCAGCCTTTCCGGCGAACAATAAACCGGACTTCCAAACGCACCCGAATTCGTTCTTGGAGAATTTTGAAATGCCCTCTCGTTTAACCCCCATTCCTCCATTAAAGCTTCGGTTTCTAAGTTCTCAAGCATTTTAGCTTTCCTTCTACTTATCAAAGACTCCCCCACCCTGGGCCCCACGACTTCCACTTCATCAATTTCTTGAAATAGAAAAGATGAATTGAAAACATTGGAAGTGTCTCTTTCCTCTTCTTCAACATCGAGATCAAAGTCAAAGTTTTTAACGACAATTTGAGTTTCTTTCTCAAACTGTCGCAAAAGACGCTCTCTTGGAGACTCCGGCTCACTATCGGAACCAAGAAAGTTCATGAAATCGTTAACGACGGTTTTTGTTAAGTCGTCTAAGCTACGTGATCGAACAATTTCACTTCTTGAATTGTCTTCAAGAAATGGGTTTTTTTGAAATGAAAAATCCAATTCGGGTGATTCTGTTGAGAGATTTTGCAAAAATAATTCGAGTTCTTCAAGATTATCATCAAGATTTTCATCAAGAAAAGTCTCGGTTTCCAAATTACCGATTACTTTATCGTTATCTTCATCAACAGCAAATAATTCCTCAACATCAATTGTCTCTATACAAGAATTCTCAACAAATTCAACATTATCTTGATCTTTTTGAGCAAATTCAACACCTTTATCAATGAATGTAAACTCCTCATCATAATCAATTAAAGAACTCGGTTTCGGATCATCAAGTAAGTCATAAAGTAAAGAAATCGATGGCCCAGATGTCATATTGAAAGATAAACTTGATGCGTGGGTCCTACGCCTCGAGTTACTAGGAATGCTTTTGACCCTTTGAAGCATTCCATTATAACTCGCCCCATTTCCTCTATCTTGAATCTTACCAAGATTCTCACTTCCTTTATACGGAATCATTCCAAGATTCCCGTTTCCTTTATCGGGAATCTTTCCAAGATTCCCAGATAAAGAAAACCCAAAACTAACATTTATTATCGCGCCTTTTGCCTTACCCATAAGCTTAAAACTCGTTTTCCACTTTCCATTTCGGTTCTTTTCTTCTTCTAACTCCATTAAAGTTAGTGGAAGCAACCTTGTTAGATCGATCCAATGCTTCCCAAGATCTAAACTTGGAGCCCCAACTACTGAAACATAGAGTAAAGAAAGCTTAGGTTCATATTTAGCTACATTATCATGATCGGTTTTACCTATATATATCGAGCATTGATGACTCAATGTCTCTTCAAACCCTGCAAAACCTTCTTTAACATGTATCGAACGAGTTTTTAAAACCTCGTGTTTTCTTTTCCAACAAACACATAAGCTAAGATCATTGAAGTTTATTGGCAATCCTTCTATGGAATGGACATGGAGAAAGAAAGAAGAAGTTAATCTATGATTTCGAATATGAGTTAGGGCTTTTAAAGGCTTCCATTTCCATATAGAAGATTTCTTCTGATTTGATAAGACATTGTCGTTTACATACTTTGATTTTCTTGGGGTTTGATCTATTGAAGGCTTTGGTGGGTCGTGTAGATATAGGGCTTTGCTTATTTCTTCTATATCGTGCAATAGCCTTGAGCTTCCAAAGTCATCAATGGTTATCTTTGAAGATTCCTCCTCATTCGGCAGCATCATTATCTTCACATAAATTCAACAACAATATCAATTTAAAAAGCTAGTTTTGATATCTTTAGAATTATGTTATTGAAGTATGCTAGAAATTTAAGCACCAAAAGCAGCTGATAACCACACTAAACAAACAAAGAAACTACAGTGCAAAGGCAATGAAAATGTAATGAAAGTTAGGGTGTACTTTCATCTTTTATAAGAGGGAGCTTGAATTAGCATTTTCAAAATGATTATTCCAACTTGAAGAATCAAAATCAGATAATTAAGTGCTTGAAGTTGCGATAGTTAGGTAAATCTACATTCAAATTTGCTAAAAGTACACATCCGAAACCCCCATAATTTGCTACAGAATCCGATTAGCTAAATAGTCATCTGAAGTCTGAACCCTCCTGGTTTTCTACCCTTTCATTCCTAAAAGAAGCTACATTTCATTCAAATAATCCGACATGAATCTCTCTAACTTTACCCTTACATAGATAAACCACAAATATCATCAAATATACGATTAGATGGGGTTTCCATCAACAATAACAGTTAGATAAGAACTCGCAAAGGAACAAAAGATAGATCAAATCATTCAATTTCGAAGTTATTTATGATTATCGCTTCTCGATTCGATTTCGTTTTGCAAAAGCTCATACGAAAACACATAGCAGATGAAAACCCACTGCAAATCACTGGAATATATACAAGCAGTATGGTAGTTTTGAATTAGTTGTTAAGCAAACTTACCACGGTTGGAGGAGCTTGAAGCAACAGAAGAGAAAGAGGAATGGTGTGAAAAACGATGGATACAGTTGGGATTTAGGCATATGAACCTATCAGGTCACCTCTCCCTTTCCGACTTTTTTCGAGGGTTTCTGGTCTGAGATATTAATTTTGTCTGTATAGTCCTTATTTTGTGCCTTTTAAAATTTATGCCATCTAAATATCCACATGTTTTGAAAAGGTTTTTCAATTCTTGAATATCTTAAATAAATGTCAAAAACTTGTTTCCATAGCAAACTTGTATATTTATTAGGTGATCGACTCGTCTGAACACCGGCATGAATATTCGACATACATATATTTATATATCTTATATATAGATATACGATTGAAATTAAAGTCAAGAAATTATAAGACATACGAAACACAAATATTTATCTATATATCTATCGTATGTTGTGAGATACTCAAACATCATCAATCCAATCTTATTGACAAATATCGTATTTACAAACATCGAAGTACTTTATTGACATAAAATATATTTTATTTATTTATATTCAAACGTAAAAACTTAAATACATATTAAAACATTATTTATTTATAAATAAATAAATGCATCAAGATGTTTTTTTCTTCTTCAAAACATCATAATACATCACCTATAGACTTAATAAGAACATTGTAAATACAGTTTTGTTTTATAATAAAATGTTATTGTTAATTCCATGACCTTAGAATGTGTTTTATCCTTCATTTACCTCAAGTTGTTCCATTTCTTTTCTCTGATGAGATTGAAGTAAAGTGTTGCTATCTATCATTAACCTGGTGTGGTGCATCTGTTTCTCATTATAATATTCCAAAAACAAAGTCATGTTGTGTTTGGAGTCTTTCTCGGGAATTATATTAGTTTACATATGGAAAGAAGAATGAAAAGACAGAGGGGGGGAGGGAGAGGACACAAAAGAAAGATGAAAATGGTATAATAACAGCTAGAACGAATGGATTTAAAAGGGGCAAGAAAAAATAGTTTAAACAGCAGATGGTTCTTAAAGCAACCCAAATGTGACATATTAAGTAAATGTTTCATATAAATAGTAGTTAAGCTTCTTATAATTGCATTCAATCAACATGTTTACACTCTCTAAGCGTGTAGACACCAAAGTGTCTCATACAAACCTAGAAATTGTAGATACCATGTACCTTTTCTTGTATAAAGTTACGATTAGCATACACTATCACTTACATATCCCTAAACTTGAACTGCTACAAATTCAGTTAACAATAACATATCCACTGGTGGCAACTTTAATCCTTTGTAATAGAATTGAATTGGAGAGAGAAATTCAACATGCTTTGGAGATGGATTGTGAAAATATAAAAATGGTGCAAGACACATTGGGTGTAATACACATAGTTCGATAATAGAAAATAACAATACTCTTAGATTTTACTACCTCCCCTAATTTTGCAGAATTCACATTTATCATAAGCAACCATTGGAGTTTGTCGAGACCAAGGTTTTGAAAACCGGACCGGAGATCGAACCGGTCGTCTTACTGGTTCGATGGTTCAAGTGGTCCAACCGGTCGGACCGTTCTCAAAAACCGGAAAAACCGGATGATGTTATAATTATATTTAATTATATAAAAAAATACAAAAAATGAAAAAAAATAAATATTTTTTAAAATTTCCGGTTTTGACCGGTTTTACCGGTTCAACCGGACCGGTTTTTACCGGTTCGACCGGTTTTTACCGGTTTTCACCGGTTCAAACAAATACCGGTTTTTTGACCTATATGAACCGGATCCGGGACCGGTTCCCGGTTGAACCGGTCGAACCGGCCGGTCCGGTCCGGTTTTCAAAACATGGGTCGAGACTGATTAGAGGAAACAACAAGAACAGCAGGAGTGGAAGTAGAATGGAGGTTGCTTTAAACCCTTTTATGTGCGTGAGACTTGATACGAGTTTCTTCAGCAATCAACTCATGAACAACAGGATCCACTGAGGGAAGGGGGAGCGGTGAAGAATCGTTCCATGTAGACCTTCAAAATTAAAACGCAACGCCATCAAAAACTAGACCAAACATTGTTCTTCCTTCCTAACAACATAAGGCTCAAAATCTTTTAACTCTTTAGATTCAATAAGAGTCAATTGATCCCACAAATCAGACATAACAACATAGAAATCTTGAATATTCTGGTCATTTTGTTGAAGAGCAAGAATATTTATATTCCAACTGATATTGTTTAGCAAAGTTGGATTGAGTATAGAGGCTCTTTAAGTGATTCTAAACTTTCTTTGTTGTGTCATATTTAGCCAACTGCATACCAATAGACTGTATATCAGAATTGTTAATCCAAGTAATGACCTTGGAGTTATCAGTCTCCCAAGCATCAAACAACAAATCGAAATTCTCAGCTTGAGGCATTGAAGGTTTGGCTTTAGTCCCAGTGACATAACTCCACATATTCTTCCCACGAAGGAAGTTGTTTATAACATAAATCCAATATGTATAATTCTTTCCATCTAGTCGAGTACTGATTGACTGAACGGAATCATCATTTACAGTCATGTTGACAATGGATAAATAACCACAACAATAGATAACCAATCAGAGAATGAGAAGAGCAACAAACCAGCAGAAGCAACCAATCAAACAGCAACAACAAACTAACATCAACGAAGGAACATCAAACATATTGAAAACGAAATGGCTACAATAACCCTAGAAGTTTTCAAAGGAGCAAGAGATCGATGGGTGCCACAGATAACCGCTGCAAAACCTTCTAACAACGTATCAAACATCCGCTATGATGCATGATTATATTACAATATGATTATTGAAAGAGAGAAATTACACGGTTCTCAATGAAAAGCGAAAAAGCTACAAACAAGAAAATGGAGAATAAATACTAACTAAGACCAAACCCTAATCAGCTAGAAGCTAAAAGGCTCATAAACATATGGGCTAACAACATATGAGCTAACATTTTATACAAATGATATACTTCAAAGATATTTTTTTTTGTACTAAAAAACATAATGATATTTTTTTGAACGTTTTAAAATTTTCCTTACCCTTTTAAATCATTTATAGTACTCTACCGAATAGTGTTTACCGGTGAAAGTAAACCATAAAAAATGTCGACCAACCTCCTCTAATTCTAGCTTAAGAAAATTTTCATCTAGTGCCCACATGTAACTTCTAATAGCTTATGACCACCCTTTCCGTTTAGTTCTTCTGTCTTCTTTCTTAACGTCAACTGAAGATAAAAAAAAAAAAAACAAATATAACCTATGATTTGGTTGATGCATTATAGAAAGTGTCCAAAAACATGCAAACCAAAGTTCAACTATTCATGTAATTAGAGGATTATGTAATTGGAGGATCTAACAAGGATAATAAAGCATCAGATGAAAGTTGAAACAAGGATAATAAAGCATCAAATGAAAGTTGAAACCGAGACGTTCATCATCTTCATTTCTTGTGATCAAGCACAAAGTAAACTAAGATATACTTTACTATGTGATCAAGCACCAATTATATTAATAATATACATAGAGATAGCGAGACTAAAAAAGACGACTCTTCAAATCAGTTATGGGTTCATAATATAAACGTTAACGTGAGGGGGGTGAAAAAGACTAAAAACTAAAAAGCCCTCACTCACATGACATATGTGATGGCTTTAAAGTAACGGAGAGGCATAGACGATAACAACTACAGGGACCAAAAGTGCTGGATTTAAAAACCATAAAGACAGTCGACATTAATTTTCCAAAACTTGAAAAAAACTGTAGATATGTCCATACCTGAGTAGGGACTATTTCTGTCATTTACTCTATAAACAATTGAAAAGTTTGGTGAGATCAATTATTTGTCTAAATTTCACCCGCCATAAGTAAACTGTAATCTTATCTTCTCCGACCACTTTCTCCTATCTTCAACGCAAAATTCGCAGAAATGAGCAACTTACTACAGGTACCCTACAACGCCACCGTGAAGCTGATGCTAACTTCCCTTGAACGCAATCTGCTTCCAGACGCAGTTATACGCAGACTCACTCGTCTCCTTGTAGCCGGGCGTCTTCGAAACTGCTTCAAACCCACTTCTCAAGAACAACTCCAAGACCTTATGGCTTTTGTTCATTGTAAGATCATATATCTATCTAATCTAACTCTCTTATTTGTTTTCAAAACCCAATGTACCTTTATCTTCGAATTGTTCTACCGATTTCACTTAATTACCGCATTTGTTTCACTTTCACTTTCCCAAATTTGGGATAATTAGACATGTAGTTTTACGAATCTTCCTCTTAGCACTAAATTGGAGTTAATTATGGAGCAACAGTAGCTGTGTAGGGATTATTGAAGGAATAGACTGATTTCTAGGAATGTCAAAACCCGAATTTAGCAAACGATTTGGAAACCTATTTGGAAGGGTGAAGGGTCCGATTACAATATGCTCCGATTAGGGGGACTAATTATGTAACTGAACACGATTTTAGTGTCTTCTTTCCAAAATTGGGAAGAACATATATGATTCATTTATTTATTTGTGAAATTATTGGTTATCTTGCAGCATTAGAAGAAATGCCAATAGCTGTGAAGACAGAAGATGCTAAAACTCAACATTATGAGCTTCCTACCTCTTTCTTCAAACTTGTGCTTGGGAAGAATTTCAAATACAGGTATCAATCTCTTCATTTTTTCCAAATACTGATTCAAGATTGCATAAAATAACTAGCTAGATTTTATAATAAACAAATCATTGAAAGTATGTTGCATTTTTTTTGTAGCTGTTGTTATTTTCGTGACAAGTTGAGCACATTAGAGGATGCTGAGGTGGCAATGTTGGAGCTTTACTGTGAAAAAGCTCAACTGAAAGATGGGCATACTGTTCTTGATGTTGGATGTGGTTGGGGATCTTTAATTATATATATTGCTAAAAAGTTTAGTAATTGCAAAGTTACTGGAATTTGCAATTCAGTCACCCAAAAAGCTCACATTGAAGATCAGTGTGGGTAAGTCCTAACTTTTTACAAAATTTCACATGATTTATTTTCTCAACAATAACAAAAACATATCTTTTTTATACAGGAAACTTAGTCTGCAGAATGTGGAGATAATTGTGGCAGATATTAGCACATTTGAAATGGAAGGATCATATGACAGGATATTTTCAATTGAAATGTTTGAGGTATTAATAAACATGTTAAACTTCTTCTGGAAAAAAAAATGCTTATTGTTAATATGGCTTGATTTTTTATTGGCTTTCACAGCATATGAAAAACTATAAAGATCTTCTCAAGAAGATATCCAACTGGATGAAAGAGGATGCTTTTCTCTTTGTTCATTTCTTCTGCCATAAAACATATGCTTATCACTTTGAGGTAGGCATGCTAAACTTTTTTATTTATGATGAGTATGAGGGCATTAACGTCTTTTGTACAACGAGTCTTTGTCACTTCTTGTTTCGCCTTTTTCTCCCGTTGACATCGATACCAATCTTAAGGGATGTTTGTCTGGATAAAGTGTTGTGTTTCTTTTCTAGACTGAATTAACAGTCTGAACGAGACTAAATGACCGTTTTACCCTTACGTTTCAAATAAACAAATTTCACAGGATGTGAGTGAAGATGATTGGATAACTAGATACTTTTTCAGTGGAGGTACAATGCCTTCAGCAAATCTTCTCCTTTACTTTCAGGTTATCTCTCAAAATCCATTCTTAGTAAAAGACCAAAATACCCTTGTTAAAAAAATAATATCTAAATATACAAGGCTTCATAGATGTTTAATTATTTGTGTAGGATGATGTTTCTGTAGTTGACCACTGGCTTGTGAATGGAAAACATTATGCACAAACAAGGTAAACAAACAATGTGCCCGTTTTCTTACACTTAAGCTCCCAGTAGTTTCAATTCTTACATTTTAGCCCCTTTAATTTGTGAGATGGTTTTGTTTATGATATTAGTGAAGAGTGGCTAAAGAGAATGGATAAAAACATGGCATCAATAAAGCCGATAATGGAGTCAACATATGGGAAAGATTCAGCAGTCAAATGGACAGTGTATTGGAGAACATTCTTCATTTCAGTTGCTGAATTATTCGGTTACAATAATGGAGAGGATTGGATGGTTACACATTACTTGTTCAAGAAAAAATAATGGCAAAATCTTGAGGCTTTGTTTGTTAATTTGACTTGACAAGCTTTCTAGGGCTAATCCTGATGATGGGGATGAAAAAGGTATTCATGTCTTTTGCACAAACTAGAGATCAAGGGCGGGTGTCTAATCCCCTTGCTCCATCGTCAGTCAAAGTCAAAGTCAAATGCAGTACAATAAATTCAATCTTGTAATACAAGAAAAATGTGTGCTTTCTTTAAGTTTTATTGGTTTTCGATAATTTTTGGAAGTTTAGTGATGTGTGTAGCGTTTTGATTACAATAAAGTTTTGATTAGTTTTCCATTCGAATTGATAGTTGGTGTGTTTCAAAGCATGAGGATATAGGGTTATGTTCTACACAATTGAATCACAATATAAATGGTTGCATCGCTAACAAAAATCATAGACTATGTAACATAAATAGACTGGATTGGATTGGATAGAACTGGACAAGCTTTCTTGTCAAAATGATAATAACAATATTGATTTTGATCTTTTATATTATTATCGGTGTTATTAAGCATGGCAATTGTGGTTGCAATTTTCACAATACTAAAGTGATACCATAATAGTTTGCAAAATGCAATCTTCATTACCTATGAATGACCGAATATATACAGAACCATCACAACAATAAATGAGATATATACGGTCTAATAGTGTTTCCCTATTTTGTCCTAAAAAGTTGTATACTTTAAGTGGTGTTTGAGATTGTTTATTTAAAGTGTTTATTGATTTATTACGTTTTGACACCACTAATAAACAAAAAATTTATGGTGTGTTTAGTCGTGGAAAAATGAGCCGTTTTTCGGTAAAATTTTCCAAGAAAAATAAGAATTTTGAAAACGCGTTTAGTTCGTCTATTTTTCAAAATCTTTCACGGAAAATTTTCTAAAATTACAAAGAAATTGGAATTTTTTGGAAAACCAATAATTATTATTTTCCATATTTTTCTAATTCCAAATTTTTTTTTAAATATAAACACACACTCACTTCCACCTCTACCTACCCCCACCTTAACACCCCCAACCCACCATACCCCTACCTACCCACACCCACCCACTCTCAACCCAACCCCCACAAACACACACCTATAAACATACACACACACCCACAAACACACACACATACCCACCCAACACCACTACCACAATCACCGACCTACCATCACCATAACCACCACCACTACCCCATCACAATCGTTGCCGCCACCACCATTGTCTGTCATCACCACCGCCACCACCACCACCATCACCATCATCGACACCACCACTGCCCCCTACCGCTGCCCCCACCCCCACCCTACCACCACTACTGTTTTCTAAAAATGAAAACCGATCGAAATATACACATCTAAACACGTTTTCTAGTTTTCTAAAACTAAAAATGAAAAATGAATAAGTTTTAACTAAATGCATTTTCTAAATTTTTCAATAAAAATTGAAAATGAAAAACGAAAACCGAAAAAGGAAAACGGAAAACGGAAAACGGAAAATGAAAACTGGTTTTCAGTAACTAAACGCAACCTTAGTGTTTGGATAAAAGTCGGTAACTCTTTACTTATCTAAAACAACTTATTATTTCTTAGTTATTAAAAACATCTAAGAAAAGTAGTTTAATACCATTCACATCACAACCAAGATGCAAAGATCCTCCTTACATGAATAAACATCAAAAATTTGTCTTGGATCAATTCTCACACAATTCCCTTCATTAAAACAATGTCTAACGCAACTTGTAAATCTTGTTTCCAAAGCACGAGGATACAAATGTGATGGGTTTGAGCAAAACATCATTCTTATGGTGTACATGCAACCCTAATGCTTTGGATCTAGGTTTTTCTCAAGTTACACATGAAAACAATCTTCCAAAGCATAAACCCTAATCTAACATGTCTAAGAACGAAATTCATATGTAAATAAGGGTTTGGAATCTTACCTTACTTGTTATGTAGCAATAACAAGAACAATCCACAAAGTCCTTGACTCTTGAAAGCTTAGTGCCCCAAGTGTTGCACCTCTAACGAAGTCACAAACACCACTAGCAATAAATAAAAATATGAGAGAGAGGAATAGCCTTCAAAAACGTCTAGGACTCTCCAAGAAATCATTGGGACATTTTTGGGAGCCTTTGGGGTTCTTTTTACAGTTGAGGCTTCTAGGGTTATCAACTTGGAAACCCTAATTCCCTTGCTTAGGCCCTAAGCAATATATGGACTCCTTAATGGACAAGCCTTGGACGAAATATTTATGGACTCTCATAGAGATTTCGTCCACCTTATACCAACAAGGTCCATGAGCCCAAACTATAAATATTACTGATTTACATAATCAGTCCCTGTTAATTTAATCAGTCTCTTTTGATCACCAAATTAATTTATGATCAATACTAATTAAATAATATTGTTTCTCAATTAAGATATTATTCTTATAATATATTATTGAATCATAATAAATCATCTTTCTCCATAATTCATCATATTAGTTGCTAAGGTGAAGTCAACCCAAAATGACCATGCTCATAATCGGGTCAAATACATAGTAATGGGCTTAGATACTTAATCCAACAGTCTCCCACTTGGATAAGTCTAATAACTATTTTGCAAGTACGACTTCAAAACCTGATTAGCAATCGTAGCTTTCAAAAATCGTTGTCGAACTCTGATCTTATCAGCAACGTGTCATTTAGATAAGGGGTCATATATTCCTCCATTATAGATATCGTATAGACATGAGACATGGATTTTAATCATTCTCTCTGTCTATGTGTTGTTTCCCGATTTCCGATTTATGACGAATGACAACATACTGCAATTAAACACATCAACTTAGTCCAGGCTTGGCCAAGCGCTTAAGGTATCATCACTAAATCATCGAGGGGCCCATAGATATCGCTTTTATCCCTCTTAGGGTAAAAGGAACGGATAAACTTCGACTTAAATGTTCGCTTGTACTTACTCATCAAATCACACACAACAATATGTTTTATAACACCACGTTACTGGTGCGTTTACATATGTTAGTGTGCAACCGACTTGCAAACTGCAACTCACATGTCTCCATTTCAAGAGTATAATATATTATCGTCTCATAATCACCTGTGATAAAATCCATGAAGTGATTCACGTGAGCGTGGGTTTAATCCAATACTCAAATCTTATTTCATGAGCATTCATGAACACTACAGCAGACTTTTGCTATGTCTAAAACGCTTCAGACAATCTACAGTTGGATTCATGACAATCTTGCCTCAATACCTACTTCCAAAGTATGATCGACTGTGGATGGTTTTAATAATCTTATTATTCAGGAAGTCAAAACATGCGAAGTGAAACACAAGAATAATCGAATCCAATATGGCCTCAAAACTTTTGAGTATAAATAAAACACCTTTTATTTAATCACCATATCGATTACACATTATTCATTGTATAATGTTTCAGATAATCAACTTAATACTTGAATTATAACAATGGTTGTCCCATGCTCCAAGCATGCATACTATGTTTACCTATGGTCCTTACTTTGTGAAATAGATCAGTTGAACACATTTCCAATTAATGCTCATTTCACAATCCCTAATCCTTATTACTAGTGTAAGAATACCTAATTCTTGCCACTATTAGAATATGTTAGATTCTAACATTTTACGCATTGATCTTTTTGTATTGACATGACTCCAAAGTCACAAAGGCTTGGTCAATGATATTATAAAACATTCCATTGGAGATTGTTACAAGACAATTCCACGAAATCGAAGTCTCAAATTCAAAGTACATTCCTTTGAACATCCTTCTTGCATAAAAGTTTCTAATCTACATAGATTCTTAATATCCATCTCTCATTATGGAAACATTTCCATATTTTCCATATGAAGACACATTCTAAATAGAATCCTATCTATTCATAATAATGTTAATATGGTTCATCCATTACTATACTTCCAACTGCCCACAAGTGACCAATCCTTGGCGAACCTTAGATCGTCTTTGACAGTTGTTTAATTTACTTTAGTCATATTCGGTTCGGGTCCTTTTCCCTCTTAATGCCATAGGCATTTGGAAAATCAGAACGGACGAAGATTATAGCATATGCAATTGATCCTATACCCGAAGCGTATAGGATACGATACACAATGGAAATGTGATACTTTACCAGTCTTTTGCCATAATATTTCCATATATAGAATTCCCTTATGTCGAATCTTTTCAACATAACATTCATATATGTCCTTTGACTAAATTTGATTAAAATTTCTCGATCTAAGCTTTTAGACTTGAAATGAAGTATAATATTCTCTCCCTTAATTATAGCAAATAACTTTTCAACCTCTGCAACTTTGCGAATTGAAACTTTTGTTTTCTATAATTAATATTGCTAACTCGCAACACATAATAATCATGCTCCCACTAACATGATGATTATATCCTTATCATCATAACACTTATGCCCCCACTAGCTTTGACATGCATTCGTAAATCAGCTGGACTTTCTAGAAATCAATACTTATTGACTTTCTTACCAAAGTTTATATTTATGATACGTGATGCTTCGATAAGCCCATACACCTTACATTAGAAAGTTCATATGTATGTCTAAACTATTCCAGAACTTATATTAATAAGTCTTAAATGTCCAGAGTAATTGCCAAATCTCACAATTCGAACTATGAAGAGGGATGTCGTAATCATAATCGAATTTGAGAATGCAAGTTACACAATCACTATCTCCTTAAAATCTTTTTAGTGAAAGCGTTTCCTCACAATCATTTTCACGAAGCGGAGAGAAACCTTATCACTTGGATTTTATGGTGTATGCGTTCCTATCCATGTGAATTTTTCATAATCATTATCACAAGACAATGTTTGTGACAAATCCAAACTCATATGGACCAAACTTGTTCAATCATAGTTTATTGTCATCTGGCAGCACAAGGGTCTACCATGTCTTCCAAGCGGCTATGCAGCTCACCCTTACAGATCAATGAACTTTCATTGATTAAGGTGCTTTGCCTTTATGCATTCAAATGAGAACTCATAGAACTCACATGCATAGTCAACTCAACTGGAATGGCATAGAAACAAGAATATGTCAGCACGATAGGTTACAAACCTCAAGTCGTGTGCCAGTGTTTAACAATAGGTTTACTCTTGATTAGTTCTTGAAACCTTTTCAAGATCATTTAGACTCCCACTGACCTCTCGACATATAAGATTCTCTTTTCAAGAAACATTTCTTGACAAACAAATATTCAAGTGATAGTGCGGGTTCCAATCAAGACAAACACTTCACACAATTGGTCCTAGTTGGTCTTTATCTTGTCCAAGACATCACAACTTACCAATTTCGAATGTGCAAGAATAAGAAGACATTTTCTATTCCACATTTGATGAGTGTGTTATAAACTTTCTTAAAAAATGATGTCACTCAAGTCACAATCTTGGAGTATGACTCTAAGACTTGATTTTGGATCGAAGTATGATTCACCTTTTGATCTAACCATTCCAAAAATTTATGATTCCTCTTCTTAGCCATACTAGTGCACTAAGGTGTCCTTAGAGGATCAATTGTGACATGGTTTCATAATCACTAAGTTAATCATAAAACATGATACTTATTGCTCTCCTTTTTTTTCATATTGGAGACACTTTTCCAATGATTTAGAATCACACTTAATCTTGTAAGTTTAACTATGTTCACTAAACTTCTAGTAAATCATGACGAATATTTTATCGTTCTTTGTGGTGGACTTAACTAGTGCACCACAATGTGTACTAGATCCCCTAGTCCTTCACTTGACTCACATACTTTTGTGAACAAGGAATCAATCTTAATTTCTCAAATACTAAGGTTCTCATTCATCACACAATACAAGTTGCATGATTCCAATTTTCTGTCCAATTGAAACTTGAGTGATGAGAATCATCCTTATTTGTAAATTTTCGACACTACCACAAATAACATAACTAAGAATCACATCCATTTTCTGTTGGATAAGGTGTCTAAGTCCATAACTATTTCTGGTATGTACTTGACCCGACCCGGCATGGTTCATTTGGGTTGCATGGCACCATGCATTAGATAAGCTAAATTAGAGAAATAACACTTATGGTTTATTAATATATTATAAGTTCTAATATATTAATAATATTATTTAATTAGTTTGATCAAGAATTAATTTAGAATTAATTAAGTGATCAAAAGATAACTAATTAAATATATGGGTTGATTATGTAAATCATCCATAACTTATATAGTGGGCTAAGAGGCTCCATGTATTATTAAGTTGGGTTTCACCCATAGGATGCTCCATGGAGTTAATCCATGGATCATGGAAATGAAGAGTCATGTTACATTAGGGTTTACCTAATGCAACACACTATATAAAACTCATGTTTCTCCCAAAATCAGTTAGACATGCATACTTGAGGGTTTGGCTGATTTTTGAGTGTTATACTTTCTCTCCAAGTTTAATCCATAGCATTTGGTGTTGTGTGAAGCATTTGAGGCATCCCACTTGGGGTGCTAGGCTCACAAGGTTTCAAGGAATCAAAATCAACAACAAGGTATGCTATTCTATCTTTCATTTAAGTTAAAATGTTCCCCATGTATGCTAGATAGGATGAAGAACCTTGGAAATCAATTTTGCATGAATCTTAGACAAGCATAGATCCAAGGTTTATTAGGGTTGCATGTACACTTAGGAAGTGTTAGAATTCTCAAACCCATCAGTGGTATCAGAGCCTAGGCTTGTTTGTTTGTTATTTGTGCAAAAATGTGTTAAAAATCGAAATTGCTTGCTGTCTGAGTAGTGGACTCGCCGAGTCCATGGGGGGACTCGATGAGTCCAAGTGAAAATTCATCCTACTCGTCGAGTAGGTTCGTGCACTCGACAAGTAGGAGGCCCTGACAACAGTTTTTCGACTTTTGTTGCTGGAAATGGACTAGAAGCATTACCCTAAACTGTTTTGGTGTTTTAAAACTTGTTTTAGCTGGTGTAATGTTTATGTTAATCCATTTTCAATGGTAATTATCAAAAATTACAAGTTTTATGAGTAATTTATGATTCTTGAAATGTTCATATTCATGTTCTTGAACTTATGAAGATTAGATGATCATAGGAATTGTTTGTAACCATTAAAAGAACACAAGGGTTATAAAATGAAGAGTCTTCATTTTTAATACTCAATTATTTCATAAGTTATAAGAAATGAAAAGTTTTGAAAGTTTACAAAACTTGTCATCAAGTTTTGGAACAAGTAAAGCCATGATTAAAACTTTAGTTCCAACCCTTATAATTTTAAAAGTTAAAATTCAATCCTTATACTTTATAATATTATAAGTTTATATATATATACATATATATATATATATATATATATATATATATATATATGTATATGTATAAGATCAAGTCGTCTTACCGCTAGTACGCCTCATTCATGAAGCCGGTCTATAAGGGGGGTATAAGGTTGTTGCCTATAAAATAGCAACTTAATGGGCGTCCACTCTCACCCACCGCTTCCTTGATCGGTGGAGGGTCGTTAGCCGAACGGGTAGGATAAGGACTTATAAATTCTCATTAAAATTATAATGATAATTATAAAGTAACTAAATGTTTTAATTAAATTCCCAATCTTAGTTACTTTAGGAAAATGTGAATAAGGTGCTAATCCATGAAATTACACTTTACACTTTGTTTAAGTCGTTAGTGGAGCGTGTGTGGTTAACCGACACACTAACTTGAACTTAACAAGGTAGGTAAAAGGTGACTTAAAGTTTATTATAGGTCGATGGAGTGCGTGTAGTTAACTGGCACATCGATTTGGTAATAAACATTGAGGGTACCAAGTGATTTGCATGGTTACTTCACACCTCGTTTTGTGATCCTCGGTATCCCAGTGACAAAACTTGGAGGGCACACTCGAGATTGAAACATGCCTTTGAAAAGTTCATTGAATCTCAAAAGAATCTAGGAATTTCTAAGAACCAAATTAAAAAAAAAACTTAATATTTTAATATTTCGTTTTGGTGGAAATTGGTGAATCGTCATTCACCTACCCTTCAAATATGTTATTACTTAGATTACGGCATGCCTCTTCTAAGTATAATATATTGTGATTGGGTCCTAGCCTTAATAATACATTTGGGTGTTTTATTAAGGACTAAATTAATATCTAAACTAATCTTGTCTTTCTTCTTACTCAGATGTCTTCAAACAATGCTGCTTCTGGCTCTAATCCTAATGGCTCCTTTACCCTTATGAACTTGTGTGGGAAAGTCACTTTTGATGGATCCAACTTCAATGAATGGATCAGAAACACCAGGATGATTACCCGCTACGAGGACAAGGAATATGTCCTCAATAAGGAGCTTAAAGAGATCGATGAGACCACTGCAACTCCCCAGGAGATCGCTGACTTTCGGGCACATGAAAAGGATGCCACCAAACTTGCATGCATCATGATGGCCACCATGACAGCAGAACTCCAAAATTCCTATGAGGACTTCTACCCTTTTGAAATGCACCAAGACTTGATGGAAAGATATCATCAAAGTGCCCAACAAGAGAGGTATGAAATCATCTCCTCCATGATAACAACCTGAATGAAGGATGGTGAACCCATCACGGGCCACATGCAGAAAATGCAAAGATTTGTGGATCGTCCGCTGAAGCTTAATGTGAACTTCCCCGAGGAGCTTGCAATAGATATCATTTTGCACTCCTTACCCTCGTGCTATGATCAATTCAGCATGACATATCACATGAATAAGGAAGAGGTCACACTCAGCAGACTTCAAGGACTCCTAAAGACTGCAGAAAGTGGTCTTAAGGGTAAGTCGGTTGTTACTCCTACTCTTATCAACTTCGCCCCTGTCTTGGCAATCGGAAAGGGAAGGGTAAGAAGAGGAAGATCCCATCGAAGGGTACCAAGGGTAAGACCTTTGAAGGCTCCTCTTCAAATGGAACCAAGAAAGGTTTCATCACTCCTTCTTCTAACCCAAAAGAGGCTGAATGCTTCTATTGCCATGAAAAGACTCATGGGAAGCGGAATTGCCCAAAGTACCAGCAAGATGTGAAGGATGGGAAAGTTAAACCCAACCATGCAGGTATTTACACTATCTTATCTAATAACTCACCCTATTCTAACTCTTGGGTCCGTGATACCGGTTGCGGTATTCATATCTGTTCTGATTTGCAGGGACTAAGAAGAAGTGAGAATGTGGAGCATGGAAGAATAAACTTGATCATAAGGAATAGGAAAGCTTTACCTGTCACCAAGATTGGGGTTTATGCTTTATCGCTAAGTAGTGCGTTTAGTTTAGATTTGAATAAATGTTGTTACTCGCCAGAAATGGCAAGAAATATTATTTCCTTTCATGCATTGTATAAACAAGGTTTTACCTTTTCATTTGATAATGAATTTGGTTCAATTAATGCTTTCTTTAATAATGTTCTTTATTTTAAAGCATTACCTTGTTATGGTGTGTATGAAACTGTATCTGTTGTAGATAACTTAGGAAATAATGTATTGTGTATTGATTCTGTTAATGATAATAACTTGGATAAAGCATCATTATGGCATTGTCGTCTTGGACATATAAGCAAGAAACACATAGGTCAACTCCAAAAAGATGGAGTCTTGGAATCATTTGACCTAAAGTCAGATGATATTTGCGAATCATGCTTACTTGGAAAAATGACAAAGTCTCCCTTCACTGGTACTTGTGAGAGGGGTGAAGGTTTGTTGGATCTCATACACACGGTGTCACACCCCAAAACCGGAACGGCGGAAACGTTCTGGGGTGGATGACGTCATGTCAAGTATCATAACATATGCAGTATAGTAATCAAAGTGCAACAACCATTGCATTAATAGTAATATTTTTACATGTTTTACATTTCATAGATACATTAAAGTAATATAAGTAATAATATAGGTGCAGCTTGGTACTAAACTGTCTTCACCAAAAGCTCCGTGAATGTACCTATCTATTGTTAACCTGATAATACAAGTTATTTTGAAAGCGAGTATCAGCATTTTTATAAATGTTGGTGAGTTCATAAGTATTTAGTGTCATTTGTGTAAGTAAGCATTTTATCCAAAATAACTTTATAAAAAGCAGTAGTTTAGAGTCTACGGTGTATTAGAGTCCTTTCCAAAAAATCCTATATTTTCTAAATAAAAGCAGTCTTCTACCAAGACTCGACAGAGTTATGTTTTAAAGAGTAATTTTCCCTGAAATACTATCATTACCAAAATACGGTATTTGATTTTAAAGAAAATAGGAGAATATCACTAGTAAAAATACTAGGGGAAAATAACATAAGCCTCAGCAGAAAATACTGCTGACTAAGGCAAGGAAATCATAGACTCCAGGAAAGTATCGAATGAACGACACGCCTGGCTCAGTCTAACAAAAGGAGATACAGACCCCAGACAGTATCAAATGTATAATACGGCTAGCAAGGTCAAAAACAAAGAGTGATTCTAAGAGTGTGTTTCCAGCATACAGTGTTAATTAACGTTACCTTAAGGCCATGAATTATAAGGTAAACATGGAGATACTCGCAGCCATACTAATTGACACTAAAGTACTTGACGTCCTGCAAGCGTCGGTGTAAATATTACATTTGTCACCCCTTGGGTTGGTAGGCCGTGGATTGTAGCTAGCAGTCAGGGTACGGGGGTGTCAATCCCGTATAGATCTATACACACAATGCCCGCTATCCCTACAGGAGACTCTGGTTACCAACTCAACGACGGGGAGATCCATGTTTTAAGGATGCATCTCGTAATCTGAATTCTATTAGAGGCGCTGGACTAACAGTAGAGACTCACAATTGAACTGATCGATGTAAACCTTCATGTCTATACATGTATACATGATATATAATTAATGTTTAAACGACCTTCGGATGAATATCCGATCCCACCAGACCACATCCAAACGAGGAAAAGGAAATAGGGCAGACTAGCCTTCCTAATCCCTTTAAACATCATTTATATAACTATACAGGTACAGGCATGCATTTAACGACGTAGAAGCATTTAACTAAGTAGAAGCGTTTAACGAAGTAGTAGCATTAACGAAGTAGGAGCGTTTCACGAAGTAGAAGCGTTAATAAAGTAGAAGCGTTTCATGAAGTAGAAGCGTTAACAAAGTAGAAGCGTTTAAATAAGTAGGAGCATTTAACTAAGTAGAAGCATTTAACGAAGTAGTAGCATTAACGAAGTAGGAGCGTTAACGAAGTAGAAGCGTTAATAAAGTAGAAGCGTTTCACGAAGTAGAAGCGTTAACAAAGTAGAAGCGTTTAAATAAGTAGAAGCATTTAACTAAGTAGAAGCGTTTAACGAAGTAGAGGCATAACAAAGTAGTAGTATTTAACGAAGTAGAAGTATAAAAACATGGAAGAAATCTTTGATGAAAACTTTGGAAAACCTTTACGCTTAAGAAAATCATGACTTGGTATTCTTTTGTAAAACAAGTTTGAAAACCTTTAGAAACCCTTGAAAATCTTTCATAAACAAGTTTTCATTATAACTTTGATAAAACAATATAAGTAAAGAAAAACCTTTGTTTCAAATACTGTTGTAACTGGTTTTGAAGTAAAACATACAACGCGAGAGTCAGGTAAAGACGTTTTGTAAAACCATTTATAGTACCATAATTGGTAAAACAGCTAACAATGTAATAAATCTTTGTGCATGCGGGTTATCAATCACATGTGATTGATATGATAACTGGCATGTTTTAACTTGTATTCCCCCCCCCCCCATAAAAGCATGTAAAAACATTTAAAAGGTTAATTCAGGGGTATGAACTCACCTGTTGTAAGCGGATCGAACGAAAGTGTCGGTTGGGTGCTTGGTGTCAAGTAAAGACTTGAACACACTTAATGACCTATTAACATATGATGACATATGTTTACATACAATTAGTAAATATAATACTAATTAAACACGTATACGCATCCTAAAATGCGGAAAACACTTTGGTCAAGTGCTAGGAGTGTCCCGGGTAACATCCAAGGGTGTATATGGCCTAGATAGGGAGTTTACTCTTCAAGAGTAAACTCTTTATAGAGTTTATGGCCCTAAGACCTTATCCCCATGAGTTTACGGCCGTAAACTCATGGATGGTATGTTCTTTGATGTATTAAGGTCTTATAACACTTGTGGAATTAGGCTAGGTTCAATTATAGAGCTTATGAAGGGTTTAAGGCCTCAAAATGGACTATTTGAGGAGTTTACGGTCCATTGACACTCCTTGAGGAGTTTACGGCCGTAAAATCCATGGTTTACGGTAGTAAACTCTTGGACACCTTCCATTCTTTGATTTCAAGGTCCTTAGCTCATTCCTAACAAGTTCTAGTGAGGGTATAAGGCTTTCTAGGGGGTTGAAACTTCATTTGGCATGTTTTAGGGGAGTTTACGGTCTAAGCATATGCTTGGGCCGTAAACTCTATTTTGCCCTCCAAATGGTGATGTTTGGGTGTTCCAAGTCCGAAATGGTAAGTCCCTAAGTCATATCTTAAGCCTAAATGAGGTTTGGAAGTGTTTTAGGCTTGATTTGCATGCTTAGAGGGTGTTTACGGTCTAAGCATATGCTTGGACCGTAAACCCTCTTTTAATCCCCTAAACTTGATGATTCAAGGCTCAAACACTTCTAGGTTTAACCCAAAACTAGTTTCTAAGCCTAAAGGAGGGAGTTTTGGACATTTTGGCACCATTTTAGGTGTTTACGACCTAAGGAGGTTCTTAGTCCGTGAACTCCTTTTTGTTGGCTTTCTTGAGTGATTTTTGAACTATAGCAACAAGCAATGATGTTTAGAACAAGTTAGGGTAAGGGAACTTACGTTTTGGAAGCGGAAACTTGCGATTTTGAGGTGAAATCGGACTTGAGGAGAGAGAGTAGAGAGAGAAAGTGGGTCTAGGTGGTAAAAGGGTTCTAAGGAGTGTCCACCCTCCCTTATATAGGGCTTGGGTGTTGTACCCGGTATACGACTACCCGATACTTATGTTTAACGAGGGTTAAAAATTTTCCCCGGTTAAATGGTCGTAATTAAAAATAAACTTTTTCCAATAAAACGGAAAGATAATTTACGAGTTTATTTTTGCTTGACGAATATTATTTAAAATATTCCAACGGGTTTAATTCCGGTCATAAATATTTTCGGGATAAATTTGGCTAATTTTTTACGTAATTAATTTCGACGTTAAAACTAACGGAAATTTTTGGGTTGTCACACACGGATGTGTGTGGACCCTTCAAACATGACACAAGGGATGCTAATCGTTATTATTTGACTTTTACTGATGATTACAGTAGATATGAATATGTCTACTTAATTAAGCATAAGTCAGAGACTTTTGAAAGGTTTAAAGAATTTAAACAGGAAGTCGAGAATCAATTGGGCAGGAACATTAAGATGCTTCGATCCGATCGAGGTGGTGAGTATCTTAGTTCAGAGTTCCTCGACTATCTTAGGGAATGTGGGATTGTCTCACAATTGACACCTCCCAGGACACCGCAGTTGAATGGTGTGGCTGAGAGGCGTAATCGAACCTTGTTGGATATGGTTCGTTCCATGATGAGTCAAGCTTTGCTACCAATCTCATTTTGGGGGTATGCCTTAGAGACTGCCGCCCATATCCTTAATCTAGTCCCTACAAAGAAAGTTGCCAAAACTTCTCATGAGATGTGGACTGTTAAAGTACCCAAACTAGACCACATCAAGATTTGAGGTTGCGAGGCTTTCGTGAGACACGAGACTCATGATAACTCGAACCTTGAAGTGAGAGGAGTATTTTCATCAGCTACCCACATAAATCCTTTGGTTACCTCTTCTACAGACCTAGTGAGAATGTGGTCTTTGTAGCTAGGAGGGCTTTCTTTCGAGAAAGAGAGTTCATAAGCCAAGGAAACAGTGGGAGGCAAGTTAACCTTAAAGAAATTCAAGAGTCAAGTGGTGAAGGAACTTCAAACCCTAGCACTCAACTTAAGGAGGAAACTACTGGTGAGCCAATTGACGAGTCTGTACCTCTGAGGTGTTCCACGAGAGTTAGGAATGCACCTAAGCATTACTATATATTCCATGTTAATGCAGAAGGTGATACACTTATTAGTGATGAGACACTAATAGGGCTGGATGAACCTAATAGTTACGCGGTAGCCATGGCAGGCCCTGAGTCATCCAAGTGGAAAGAGGCATTGGACAGTGAGATACAGTCCATGTATGACAATCAAGTTTGGAACTTGGTTGAGAATGTACCAGATCGTAAGACTGTAAGGTGCAAATGGATCTTCAAGAAGAAGACCGACATGGATGGTAATGTACACACTTATAAGGCACTACTGGTTGCAAAGGGCTTCTCTCAAACTCCGGGAGTTGATTATGATGAGACCTTTTCTCCAGTAGCCAAGATTAAGTCTATTAGGGTTATGTTAGCCATAGCTGCATTTCATGACTATGAAATATGGCAAATAGATGTCAAAACCGCTTTCCTTAATGGAAAGTTGGCTGAGGATGTTTACATGAGTCAGCCAGAGGGTTTTATCAATACAGAGTACCCTAATAGAGTGTGTAAGCTTGAGAAATCCATTTATGGATTAAAGCAAGCACCTCGCAGATGGAATCTTTGCTTTGATGAGAAAGTCAAAGAGTTTGGCTTTTCTAGGAGTGAAGATGAATCTTGTGTATATGTCAAGGCTAGTGGGAGTATAGTTAGCTTTTTGGTATTGTATGTGGATGACATACTACTCATAGGAAATGACATCCCAACTCTACAGGAAGTTAAGTCCTGGCTTGGGAAGTGTTTCTCTATGAAGGACCTAAGAGAAGCTGCCTATATTCTAGGGATAAGGATCTTGAGAGACCGGAGTAAAAGACTAATTGGACTTAGTCAAAGTACTTACTTGGATAAGGTGCTGAAGAGATTCAGCACGCAGGACTCCAAGAAAAGGAGAGTTACCTATTCAGTGTAACGCCAGATTGAGTAAGACTCAAAGCCCGAGTACTGAGGCTGAGATAGCAGAAATGAGTCGAGTATCTTATGCTTCGACTGTAGGATCGATCATGTCTGATATGACTTGCACTCGACCTGATGTAGCCTTTGCTTTGAGCATGGTTAGCAGGTATCAGGGGATCCCTGGCAAGGCACACTGGACTGCGGTAAAGAATATCCTCAAGTACCTACGGAGGACTAAGGACTGGGTCCTTACCCTCGGTGGGAGTGATGACTTGCGAGTTGTAGGGTATAGTGATGCTGGCTTCCAGACTGATAGGGATAATTTCCGCTCTCATTCGGGTTGGGTCTTTACCCTAAACGGAGGAGCAATCACTTGGAAGAGTTCCAAACAGGAGACAGTGGCTGATTCCACTTGTGAATCAGAGTATATAGCAGCTAGCGAGGCAGCAAAAGAGGCAATATGGCTGAAGAACTTCATTGGATACCCTGAGGTTGTACCAGCTATAAAGGAGCCTATGGAAATTTTATGTGATAGTGAAAGTGTTGTTGCCTTAGCTAAAGAACCAAGGGATCACGGGAGATCCAGACACATCGACAGAAAATATCACTTTATCAGACATCGCATAGAAGAAGGAATCCTCATGGTAAAGAGAGTATCATCAGATGAGAACCCAACAGATCCCCTCACGAAGGGACTGGGTCGGGTTAAGCATCTTCAACATGCTCAGAGCATAGGGCTAAAGGATGATATTAGTTTTAGTAGTTAGATAACTTTGGAAATTTGTAAAGTGTAATTGACATTTGATGATGAATAAAAGTTGTGTTTATTTATGAGTAATGTGTTGCTATCTTCTGTCAATCATTTACTAGAATTTCTTTTGCATGTTTTGACTTCCAGAATATTATGTTTTGTTTTACATATTATTCAAATTTTCCATAGTCGGTCATATGTTGGAAGTAGATATAAACTAAGACTGTCATGAAGTTGGTTGTAGGTGTCAAGTTTTAGGACAACACTTCATGAGTACTCATAAGTTCTGAGTATTGGAATCAACCCACACTCACTGGTATCACTTCATGGAATTTATCTCGAGTGATCGTGAGATGGTAACATCATATAAGTCTTCAAACCTAGAGATATGATTTGTTGCCTATGAGTTGGTTATGCATTGACTGTACAAAAACGCATTGGTAACTCGATGTTATAAAACGTGTTTTTATGTATAATTCAACGAGTAGTAGAGCAAACATATGATTCGAAGTTTATCTATTCTTTCTTAGATTAGAAGCTGATATCTGGGCCCCTCGATGATCTTGTTTTGACCTATGTACCGAGCCCGGTCAGAACTAAGTTGATGTGTTCAATTAAGTTCTTTGTCAAACAAATCGGAAATCGGGAAACAAACTGTTGGACAATAAGAATGACATTGATCCATGTATTTGTCCGGTTGATATCTAGAACAGAGGATTATATGATCACTTATCTTAAATGGCATATCATCATCTTCTCAGTTCCGAGAGACCTTGAAAGAGCTACGATTGCCGATCGGTTCCTAAAGTCATACTTGCAGTTATAGTTATTAGACTTATCCAAGTGGGAGACTATTGGATAAGGTGTCTAAGTCCATAAATATTTCTGGTATGTACTTGACCCGACCCGGCATGGTTCATTTGGGTTGCATGGCACCATGCATTAGATAAGCTAAATTAGAGAAATAACACTTATGGTTTATTAATATATTATAAGTTCTAATATATTAATAATATTATTTAATTAGTTTGATCAAGAATTAATTTAGAATTAATTAAGTGATCAAAAGATAACTAATTAAATATATGGGTTGATTATGTAAATCGTCCATAACTTATATAGTGGGCTAAGAGGCTCCATGTATTATCAAGTTGGGTTTCACCCATAGGATGCTCTATGGAGTTAATCCATGGATCATGGAAATGAAGAGTCATGTTACATTAGGGTTTACCTAATGCAACACACTATATAAAACTCATGTTTCTCCCAAAATCAGTTAGACATGCATACTTGAGGGCTTGGCTGATTTTTGAGTGTTATACTTTCTCTCCAAGTTTACTCCATAGCATTTGGTGTTGTGTGAAGCATTTGAGGCATCCCACTTGGGGTGCTAGGCTCACAAGGTTTCAAGGAATCAAAATCAACAACAAGGTATGCTATTCTATATATCTTTCATTTAAGTTAAAATGTTCCCCATGTATGCTAGATAGGATCATGAACCTTGGAAATCAATTTTGCATGAATCTTAGACAAACATAGATCCAAGGTTTATTAGGGTTGCATGTACACTTAGGAAGTGTTAGAATGCTCAAAACCCATCATTTTCAATATTACTAATAATAGAGACATACAAACACCAATTTTCACAAATGCCATTGCAAGGATAAATAAGACAAAACAAATTTATTTTATTTATAAAAGTGTGGAAAAACTTGTCCTTACAATGCAATTACAAATGAAAACTATGTTACTAAACGTTTCTAAGCAATCTATCATAACTCTTAAACAACAACTCAAAATTTTGATCTTCGAACCATGCAATTGAAATCCATTTCTTCGTGATCAGACTCAGCATACTTTTCCTTTAAGCTTCCTTTATTTTCTTCAATCCTACAAAACATCAAAATGCAACCATGTATTAAGAATCTACAAATAGGAACTTAATAGAGTTAGATAGTGGATTTACCTAAAGCATAGTCATACATCTTGACTCTCTCATCTTCTCGATCCTTCATGTAGATACGACAGTTTCGCATCTAATGCCCTTTCACTTGGCAGTAGAAGCAAACAGACTCTTTTGGAATAATACATGGGACAATCTCAGATTCAGCCTTTCTCTTTACCATCCAGTCAAACAGTTTGACCTTGGTCGATCCCTTTCCATTGGCAAGAGGAGACTTTTCTAGACTTCCAGTGTTGCCATCATCAATATCCATGGAAGTTTGGTAGGTTGACCTACCATTCAAATTTGTTTTACCAGTGCACCAAATCATTGTTGATTCAGCAGAAATAAGCAAATATGTAAGATCAATGAAGGTCACATCGTGGTCCATCAAATAGTAATCATTAATGAACTCCCTATATGAGTTAGGAACTGATTGAAGAACCAAGTCAACAGCCAACTTCCTTGAAACGTCGACATCCCACATTCCCAACTTGTCAATGTGCAACTTCATCCGTAGGACGTGAACATATAGACTTTACATCTTCGTGTTTGCTTGCCAATAGGGCTTGAGTGACCTTGAACTTTTCAAGTCTTCGAACACGTAGGTTAGGGAGAATAATTGGAGGAGGTGGAGGAAGTGAAGAATAATTTTCATTTCCACAATCCAATCGTGGAACATCATCTTCATGTGGAAAGCTTTTTCCAAAGGATTCGGGAAGACCATAGTCATTTGACATCTACAAAACGGGAGAAAATTCAAGTTAGCTAATAATAATCCTTGATATAACACCCAAATGAAATATCAAGGCTAGGATCCAACACAATATTCTACAATTAGGAAAAGGGATGACGTAATCCAATTGCAAAATATTTGAAGGTAGGTAAATGTCGATTTACCAATTTCCACCATGAAAAACGAAAATTGAAAATTAGGTTTTAAATGAACTGATACTCCTAGATCTTTTGAGATCCATTGAACTTTTCAATGACATGTTTAATCTCGATTATGCCCTTCATGTTTGTGAGTGGGATGTCGAGGATCACAAAGAAGTTGTGGATAAAGCATAGGTTTTTTAGGGTTTTCAACCGATAGTTGACTACTTAAGGTGTATTGTATTAGGTTCTGAACTTAAATCAAGAGTTTTGATTCAAACGGATGGTTTTGATTAAGCATAGAGTATGATATTCAATTTAAGTACATGCCTTACAATAGCTGAATGTTTACATGAGAATAGAATTTCCTAGCTAAAATGCTAGTTGTGACAATTCCGGTGGTCGGCTAGCAATGAAACAGTGGGACGGAAACGACGATTCTCGGTGATCTTAGGGCTCCAACAGCGACATCAGCTCCGGTCGCCTACTCCCGACCTCCCTAACGGACACAGCTCCCCACATGAAACGCACACTGGCGGCAGATGGAAGATACGACAGTGGTGGTGGCGCTCCGGTTTGTGAAGTAGCGGGTGGATGAAACCTCTTGTGGCAACGACTAAAAAAGGAGAAGGAGAAGAACGGAAGTCCGAAGGTGTTGACGTCAGATGGTGGTCGGAGACAACGTAGCGGCGACGTCGACGAGGAGGCATAAAGGGTGGAGAGGTGGCGGTTGGGGATAGTTGACATTAGGGTTAGGTTTCGTTTCTTTATATATGGAGGCATCCGGTTAAGGATCTTCCCCATAATTACAAATTCAGTCCCTCCCTTCCCCTTTTCTTCAAAATGAGTTCATCCCTTTTAACCCCAACCATCTAAATGCCCTTCAAATCAAGTCCAACATTTTACCAAGCAGCCCCTGACTTTTGAAATCCTTTTCAAATTAAATCCAAAACTTACACTCTTAACCCCCAACTTCTAAAATTGTAACATTTGGCTCCCGAAAAACCAACACCCCACTAAAATTATGGATTTTAGGGCTACTATTCATTCATTAATTCATTTATTTATTTATTTAATAAACGGGGTGTTACAATAATCTACTTATTTATGTTTAAATCCCAACACTACTCAGCCCATGTGACGTTCATCTGCAATGACTTCAATTCGAGACATAACTTCATGTTTGCAGCGAGAGATTAGATGGCGTTTGGTTGTTCATCTAAAAACTCCTTATTAACTTATTGACTTCTTGAAAAGTCAATAAGTTAAAAAAAAAAAAAAAAGTGTTTGGATACCCAATAAAAACTTTTAAAACTCATTTTTGGTTAGCCTTTGAAAAGAGTTTTCAAGATGTAACAAATTGTGACTTTTTGAAATGATTTTTAACTTATTAGACTAAAAAACAAACAAAAGACAATTTAAGCCAAACGCTTTTTAGTTTATTGACTTATTGACTTTTGTTACTAAAACTCTAATCCAAACACTTTTTTAAAACTCATTTTCCCACCTTCATAAGTCAATAAATCATTTTTGACAAAAAAAAAAAATTTAACTTCAACATGAAATCACAAACATCTTCTTAGGTGTTGTTTCTTTTTTGGAAAAAACATCTTCAGACCTCTTATTGATGTGCGGCGCAACACTTTTCATCTCGCAGTTGTTTGTTTTTTAGAAGTCTTCGGAGTAAAAAAAACATATGTACGTGTGCTGCGTTGCGCAACACTTATATTGATTCTTCTAACTTTTTTTTTTCTTGCTGAAATCTTATTTCACCTTTTTTTGTTTATACTTGTTGATTTTTTTTTCATTTTTTTATATTGTATAATGATAATTTCTTGATGAAATATCATTATTTTTTGCTAAAAGATCTTTATTTACTGTTAAAATATCATTATTTTTTGCTGAAATATCATAAATTCTTGTCGAAATGTCATACACTGTTAAATTTTCGGTATTAAAAAACTATTTTCAGTTTATAAAATCAATTTATTTTAATTTTTTAATATCTGCAGCAACATTCAGATGTTAAAAAAACAAACACGCTTCTTATTACAGTTTGTAGCCGTTTGGTCCACCTCTTTTATTGTAGAGGTGATTCGTAGACTTCATGAATTTTTGTTTTAAAAAAACAAACAGCGTCTTAGTCAGTGCGTGAAAATTGACCGAAACATTTGTTAGAAAAGTTCCATTTCCAAAATAAATTTCATAATTGTTCTGTCAATCCCTTTCTTAAAAAAAAAACTTATATTTGATATTTATAATCATTCTAAGTCTTCCGTTAAAAGAAATACTAAAGTTTAATATTGTTTTTTTTTCAAGCCCAATAGCATATCTTAGACTTAGTTTTTGTGTCTGACATTCAACCAATTTCACATGATAACTATTCAGCCCTATTAAAAGCAATATCTATCCCAAAATAGTCTACTACTCTAGGTCCAAATATGTAATTGATCAAACATTAAACTTTTTATTATTTTTCTTTTCTAATTTGCTAAAAGAAAAATGAAAACAATTGATCCTTTTTGACAATAACTATTTTAATATTTTTCTTATACATTAATAAGTAATTTCTTTAAAATAATTATTACTTAAAACTTATTATTTTTGATGGTATTCAATTTAGTTATTGTTGTTTTCACAACTTTTAGAAAATGATAAGTTAAAATTTCAATACAATTAAACATAAATAACTAAATATAAGTTCATTATGAATTTATGATTATAGATATACAAATGGCGGAAAAAATATTTAATTAAATATTGTTATATCTTAAAAACTTGATAACTCAAAAAATGTTATCCCTTTAACCCCTAAGACTACGCGGTATGGGACGCAACGAGAAGCAACAATGCTGAGGTGGAAGACGGAAACGGCGTCACGACGCAGGGAGCACTGCCCCCCCCCCCCCCCCCAACTCGTTAAAGCTCATTATGGCGTCATCGTGGGCGTTACAACGGATTGCAACATATTAAAATTCGAACGTTATAATCACTTGACCGTTTGGGACGCAACGAGAAGCAACAATGCTGAGGTGGAAGACGGAAACGGCGTCACGACGCAGGGAGCACTGCCCCCCCCCCCCCCCCCCAACTCGTTAAAGCTCGTTATGGCGTCATCGTGGGCGTTACAACGGATTGCAACATATTAAAATTTGAACGTTATAATCACTTGACCGTTTGCAAACGGTCAATCTTAAATAAAAAAAATTTACCTTTTTGTTATAAATACTAATTTTAAATTTTAAACCTTTCTCTCATTCTCTCTATATCTTATACACATATTTTCTTTAAAATTTTAAAAAACGAAGCAAAACCCAAACACCCCCCCCCCCCCCCCCCCTCTCTCTATCATCAAACTCAAACATAACCTTGCATCTTGGATTCGCGGGTTATGAAATTTTTTTAACTTTTTATCATCTCTATTAGGTCAAAAATTATGGTTTATACTTCGTTTTTTTAGACAACTGTATTTTTCTATAGTGTAATATGTGTTTGCGGTTGTGTTCACGGCCAGGTTGGTGTGTACCCCCGTAAACGAGTTTACAGCCATAAACTCGTTCACGATCGTGAACCCGTGTACGTCCCATGTTTCATATATATATATATATATATATATATATATATATATATATATATATATATATATATTCTAATAAATAAATAGTTTTAATCTCCTTTTGCCAAGTGTCACTCTAATACAACTTCTCATTAATATTAGGTAATGTGTCATGTAGATGTATTACGCAACTCATTTCAAAATTCAAATTTATATTTTCTATTTATATATTAAATTTGAAGTTATAATAATTTTAAAAATTTGATATATCTCTTAATTAATAATTTATTTAAAATGACTTATTTAAGATAATTGATTAATAATTATAAATTTTTATTATAAAAATTTAATTAATTTTATAACCGTGGTTCCCACGGGTTGTAAGCTAGTATGTATATATATATATATATATATATATATATATATATATATATATATATATATATATATATATATATATAGGGTTGAGATCGGTTTTGAACTCAAAGTTTTCCGAGAACTAAAAGTGGAGCATTGGATCAAAAGTAATTCGTTAAGGACATGATCGTCATCTTACCAATCTTATTTAATGTTTAATTTTTTTGTGTTATTTAACATATTAATATAAATGTCTAAAAATTAACAAAATAACACAAAATTTTGGATTTATTTTTTAAAAAAAAAAGTAATTTTCAATTTTTTTTAAATGGAGATTTTTTAATTTTTTTCAAAAAACATGAATTTTTCGAAAAAAATGAAAAAAAAATATTTCTTAAAAAAATGCATCTTTTTTTCAAAAAAAAAACTGCATTTTTTCTAGAAAAAAAAAATTGTACTTTTTTTTTCAAAAAAACTGCATTTTTTTTTTCAGAAAAACTACATTTTTTTCAAAAAAAATAAAAATAAAAACTGCGATTTTTATAAAAAAGTGCAATTTTTTTCAAAACTGCATTTTTTAACAAAAATCAACGTTTTAGGTGCATATATTCATATTTTTTCAAATGCATATATGCATATTTCTTATACTATAGTATTCTTCATTAAATTATTAAAAATCTCATTTTTATTAATCAATCTATAAACATAATACAAGTATTTTATTAGATACAAAGTAAAATATAAAACACTACAAAGATTCACACTGTTATCATTTCTTCATATCAAGATTTCCATATTTTCTTTAATTTATCACTTTTCACCTCTTCAATATTTTCAACAAATTCTTCAAAACCTACAAGAAAATTTTAAAAAAAAAAATGATTAATGCAAGAACACTCAGAAAAATGCACAAGTATATATCATGTAAGATTCACATGTGATTATATCATGTGAGATTCAAATGCGATTATATAATGTGATATTCACATGGGATTGTATCTTTTAAGATTCAAATGTGAAATTCACAAAAAAAATAAAAAAATAAAAATAATTAACAAAGACCACTCACACAAAATGCGTGTGTGCATATTAACGTAATTCATATGTGATTCACTAGTGATTTACATGTGAATCACATGTAATTCATATGTTATTCACTTGTGATTTACATGTGAATCACATGTAATTGATATATGATTCACTAGTGATTTACATGTGAATCACATGTAATTCATATGTTATTCACTTGTGATTTACATGTGAATCACACCCCAAAACCGAGAACGGCGGAAACGTTCTGGGGCGGAGGACGTCATGTAATGTTTCACAACACAGTAATAGTAAACAAGCAAACAACATCATCCATTGCATTAAATATATAATTTTAATACAAGTGTGTTCTGTACAGTTATAGACACCAAAAAATAATGTAAATCAAAATAAAGAGATGAGTCCTGAATGCGCTCCATCTTCTCAAAAGTTGGTCTCGGTACTTGTCTACTGATGACCTGAGAATACAAGTTATTTTGAAAGAGTTTATCAGCATTAATACTGGTGAGTTCATAAGTATTTTAGTGTCGGTGTTTGTTATCAAAAACGTTTGAACATGTCCCAAGTGTAAGTTTGTAAAATGTATGTAAATGTTTGTAAGTGTTTGTAAAAGTTTGAATCTCTTAGAAAAACCTATATTTTCTATTAAAGTAGCCTTCTACCAAGGCTTAACTGTTTTGTATGTTCGTTTGTTGTAAAAGTGTGTAATTTCCCAAGTGTAACTATCATTAACAAAATATAGTTTGTACATTTATGTTTAAGTGAAATAATCACTAAATGTATGTAATGGGTAAATTAATGTAGTACCGTAGTGTTGTATTATAGGAACTACTGTTGTACTAACTACCTTAAACCGGATTTATATTAAGGTATCATGTGATTAATTGTACCATATTATCGACTGAGTAACAACGACAAATGTAGGTCGTAAAAAGGTATGACGTTTGGCACCCGCAGACCTGCATGTCCGGCTGTAGCTAGCAGCAAGGTGTAGGATAGTCAATCCAGTATAAATCTATACGCAAACTCACGCTCTCCCTCCAAGAGACTCTGGTTACAACTCGGGCCAAGACATTTAAGGCATGCCCGATACAGTGGATCACAATTGTAAACGTATTCATGTATAGGTAATGTAATGTTACTTGTTCTAGTATCGTTGTATATGTTCTCTTCCTAATATAGTTGTATATGTTCTTCTCTAGTTTCAATTTCAAAGAGCTCTATTCTTCTCTAGTATAGTTGTATGTGTTCTTCTCTAGTATAGTTGTATATGTTCCCTTTCTAGTATAGTTGTAAATGTTCTCATAGTAATAAGTATTGACTCATGAATGAACTGACTCATTGATCTAGAAATTGTAGTAGTATGATCCTGTGTTACTCCGATGGTAACTTACTAATGATGTAACTGATACGCATGAATATGGAAGTACTTTTATGTCTATATATGCACATATGATATATAATTAATATTGAAACAACCCTCAGACGGCTACCTGACATCCCACCAGACCACATCTAAATCGAGGAAAAGGAAATAGGGCGGATGGCCTTCCTAAGCCTTTTAAACATTTCTTATATATCAATGCATATATGGACATGCAATTTATAAGAAGTATAACAAAGTTTAAATAAAAGTATTTGCTAAGAAAAGAGTTTGTAAAACATTTTGAAATAAAGTAGCTTGATAAACATTTTGAAACAGTGATGAAATCATTGGTTTTGTAGTTATTAATCACATGTGATTGATGTAATAACTATAAGTATCCAACTTGTATTCCCCCCCCCCCCCCCATAAAAGCATTTAAAACATTTAAAAGTATTTCAAAGGTTAATTAAAGGGGTATGAACTCACCTGTAGTGAGTGGTTCTGATGACAATGTTGGATTTGATGCTATGTGTCAAGTGGTGACTTGAGTACACACGCGAATCCTATTAAGCATATATTGTACATACGTGATTATAATTAGCATTATGAACGACTAACTAATGTAATGGGGACCACCTTAGGGACTAGCAAACACTTGTAATGAAGTGTTACAATCACATATGATTGTATGAGGGTTTATAAGGCTATACAAGAGGGTGTATGGCCAAAATACACACTATATGTGTGTGTGCGGCCTAGTGTGCGGCCAACACATGTGTGCGGCCCTGTGTGCGGCCATGTGTGCTGCGAGATGGTGTGTGTTGCCAGAACATGGTGTTCTTGGTACCTTTTTATGAAGATCTTCAAGGAGAATGGATGATACTTGAGAGGATTTCGTGTTCTATGTTTGAAGAAGTGTTCAAAAATGACTAAGTATGGTATATATAGGTGGAGTGTGCAGTTGGGAAGGGTGTGAGGCCGCAAACACAAGTGTGTGGCCGCACACTCAAGTGTATGGCCGCACACTCCATGTGTTGGAGTGTTTGGCCCGGTTTTGATTCCTACACTTCGAGTTAACCCTTTTTAACACTCCTACCTTGATTATAACACATTTAGAACGCTTCATTAGTCTCTAAAGGGCACTACCATATAGTAAAATAAGTCTAATATTGGAAAGAATTGAAGAGTGTATGCGAGAAGTTTTTCGGGTTGTCACAATTACATGTAATCATATGTGAATTACTTGTGGTTTACATGTGTCACACGTAATTCATATGTGAATTACATGTGATTTACATATGAATCATGTGTGAATTACATGTGAATCACATGTAATTCTTATGTGATTTACATGTGAATCACATGTAATTCATAATTGATGGGTTTTGGTCATAAGACATCCTATGTGCTCATACAAACCCTAAAGCTTGGATCTAGGTTTCTCTATTGTACATACTTTGATTCCAAGACTTGAACCCTAATTCTAGCATATGGAAATCAGAATTCACATGTAAATAGGTTTAAGAACATACCTTGATTGTTATGTAGCAATAACAATCCAATTCCTCCTTGAATTGACCTTGGAAAGCAGAGAGTCACAAGTGTCACTCCTCTAATGGCTTACAAACACCATAAGCAAGTGGAGAAGGTATAAGGAGAGAGGAGGGAGGTTAGAATTCGTATTTGGGACCTCTTGGGAAGGGATACCCGAATTCATAACCCTAGGGGTGTTTATATAGGTGTAGAGATAGGGTTTCAGTCATTATCCTTATCTAGTTGATTATCCATTAAGCAACCAATAAGATAATCCTTGAATCCTTATCATACTTGAATTCTAAGGCTTTGCAACCTTAAATTCGTTCACCATACTCATAAGATAATCCTTACCTTATTTTGTAACTATCACATAATTACAATTCAGCCCCTCAAGTTTAATTAATTACACTTGATCACAAAATTAATTCTCAATTAATTATTGACCAATATTAATTAAACAAATATGATTTCTCCTTTAATATATTATCCTTATAACATATTAATAAATCATATTATCCTCTCTCTCTATATATATTTCTCCAATCAAGTTGCTTTGGTGAAGGCAACCCAAAAGGACCATGCACCATCGGGTCAAGTACATACCAAAATAGTTATGGACTTAGACACTAATCTAACAGTCTCCCACTTGGATAAGTCTAACAACTATTCTGCGTATGACTTCGAATCCCGATCTGCAATCGTAGCTTTCCAAAGCCGCTGTCAACTCTGATCATATCAAATACGCGTGTCCTTAGATAAGGGATCATATATTCCTCCATTCTAGATATCATATGAGATATGATTTCAAATCATTCTCTTTGTACTCTATCTCGATTCCCGATTTATGACGACTGACTAATTGAACAAATCAAATTAGCCCTAGCCCGGCCGAGCATTTACGTTTGTCATCACTAAACCATCGAGGGGCCCAAAGATATCGCTTTTATCCTACTTTGGATAAAAGGAACGGATAAACTTTGATACAATGCTCGCTTGCACTCACGCACCGAATCACACACAACAATATGTTTTATAACACCAAGTTACTGGTGCGTTTACATATTATCAATGTGCAACCGATTTGCAAGATACAACTCACACATCTCGGTTTCAAGAATATAAGATGTTATCGTCTCACCAATCACTCGTGATACAATCCACGGAGTGATCCAAGTGAGCGTGGGTTTAATCCAATGCTCAAATCATATTCATAAGCACTCATGAACGTTGCAGCAAACATTTGCTTATGTCTAATACTTTTCTAGACAATCCACACACCAATTCACGACAGTCTTCATTCATATCTACTTCCAACATATGAACGACTGTGGCCCGTTTGAATAATTCGATTATTCTTAATAAACTCAATTATTCTGGAAGTCAAAACATGCAAATGTGAAACACAAGAATAATACTAATCCCATATGGCCTCAAACCTTTGAGTATAAATAAAACACCTTTTATTTATCACCATATTGATTACTCATTATTTGTCGTTTCGGGTAATCAACTTCTTACTTGAATTCCAACACTTGTCCCATGCTCCTAGCGTGCACACAATGTTTACCTATGGTTCTTACTTTGAGAAATAGATCATATTGAACACAATTCCAATCTTTCTCATTTCACAACTCCAAATCCGTTTTTCATAAGTTAAAGAATATCAAATTCTTGCTACTTATAAAATATGCTAGATTCTAACATTCTATGCAACTATCCTTTCGTAATGTCACTGCACCAAAGTCACCAAGACTATTGCCAATGATATTACAAAGTCTTCTATCGGAGATTGTTACAAGACAATTCCATAGATGTGATGTCTCTCACTCAAAGTACTTTCTTTGAACACCCTTTTGCATAGAAGTTTCTAATCTAGTCATAGATTTCTCAATATTCAATTCCCAATATGGACACACTTCCATATGTTCCATATGACAACTCATTCTTAATAGAATCTTATCTATTCGTAATGATGTCGATACGGTCCATCCAATATGGAAACATTTCCATATTTTCCAATACTATACTTCCAACTACTCACAAGCGACCAATCTTCGTCGAACTTGGATTGTCCTTTGATAGTTGTTTAATTGTTTTAGTCAAAACCGATTCTAGTCCCTTTTCCCTCTAAATGCGCTCGACATTTGGAAATTTTTAGAATGGTCAAACATTAAAGCATTTGCAATCGATCCTATACCCGAAGCGTATGGGACACGACGCATAATGTTTTATTTGCTATGTTCTCAAAATTCGAATTGTGAAGAGGGATGCCGTAATCATAATCGAAATTTTAAGAACACACTTTGTACCTTTGACTAAATTTTATTAACATTTCTCAACCTAAACCTTTAGATTTGAAATGAAGCATAATATTCTCTCCCTTAATTATAGCAAAACAACCTTTCAACTCTTACAACTTTGCAAAGTATGACTCTTGTTTTCTATAATTAATATTGCTAACCTTGCAATACTTTCCTTAATAATCATACAATCATAACATTTATGCTCCCACTATCTTGATGATTATTATAATACATAACACTTATGCTCCCACTAGCTTCGACATGTATTCTTAAACATCTTAACTTCCAGAAAGACAATACCTATTGAATTTCTTGAGTCCATGTTTCTAATACATAGTGCTTTGATAATCTTTTATCAAGGTTTCTTGAACTTATACACATTTGTCTTCAATAGTCCATATGTGTGTCTAAACAATTAAGACTAATTGTCAAACCTCACAATTCAAATTATGGAAAGGGATGCCGTAACCATAATTGAATTCAAGAATGCAATTTTACAATCACTATCTTCTTAAAATCTGTCTTAGTGAAAGCATTTCCTCACAATCATTTTCATGAAGGAAGAAATCTTATGACACTTAGATTTGAGCGGTGTATGTGTTCTTATCCATGTGAATTTGTTAAAACTAAAGTTTACGACAAATTCAAACTCATATGGATCGAACTTTCTTAATCTTGATTTCTTGCCTCATGGTAGCACAGCTGCCCACCACGTCTTCCAAGTAATTAAGCATCTCACCCTTTCTTATCAATGTATCTTTCATTGATTAAGGTGCCTTGCCTTTTATGCATTCAAGATGAGAACTCATAGAACTCATATGCATAATTAACTCAATTGGAACAACACATAATCAAAATAATGTCAATACGATAGGTTGTCAACCTCAACTCGTGTGCTAGTGATGATTGGTAAGGTTTATTTGATTTGTTCTTGAAACCTTTCAAGACCATTAAGACTCCCACTGACTCCTTGACATATACGATTCTCTTGTCAAAACATTTCTTGACAAACAAATATTCAAGAGTTAGTGTAGCTTTTATCAAAACACTTCATAAATTGGTCCAAGTTGGTCTTTGTCTTATTCAAGACATCACAATCTTACCACATTTAATGAAAGTTACAAACCTTCTTAATACTTATCACTCATTGTCACAATCTTAACTTTAAGATTTATCATTGGAACGAAGTATGATTGACTTCTTGATTTAACCATTTCTTCAATTCTTGATTCCTCTTCTTAGACATACAATTGTACTAAGACTCACTTAGAGGATCAATTGAGATATGGTTCTTAATCATTAAGACCTATCATAAAGCATAAAAGGTACTTTCCCATCTTCTTAGAATGGAGAAACTTTTATCTTTCTGCCTACTTGATTCTTCTTATTCGTTCTGCTATTGATCTAAACCCTTTAATCAATTCAGAATTACACTTAATCTTGTAAGTATAATCATATTTACTAAACATTTAGTAAATCATGACGAATATCTTGTTACTCTTATGGTGGACTTGATCAACACGCAACTTTGTGTGCTCGATCTCTTAGTCCTTCACTTGACACTTTGTCAACGAATCAGTCTAATTTCCAAATACGAAGTTTCTCATTCATCGTGCATCCACGTTGCATGATTCCAAGTTTCTGTCCAATTGAAACTTTGGGCGATGAGAAACTCTCCCTATTTGGTAAATTCTTGACATTTCCATAAATAACATAACTAAGAATCATATCCATTCGTTGTAGAAATATTCGAACATCAATTTTCATAACGATTTCATTGTAAGGAAATAAACAAATGAATAAATACGTCAAACAAAATTTATTTTATTTATAAAAGCAGCGGAAAAATTTGTCCTTACAATGCAAAATCCATTGAAAACTATGTACAAAAGAAAATTTCTAACAACTCTATCATAACTTTCTAAGCTCGAAATCTAATCTTCAAGTCCATGCGACCGAGATCCATCTCTTGTGATTAGATTCATCTTGCTCTCTTATCAAGCTTCCTTTCTTTTCACCGACCCTACAAAACACTCAAATGTAATCTTATTACATCATGTATTAATAATCAATGAATAGGAACTTAATGGAGTTAGATAGTGGATTTTTGCCTAAAGTAGATTCATACGTTCTGACTCTCCCATCTCTTAGATCTCTTAGGTAACTAGGGCAACTTCGTCTCCAATGCCCCTTCTCTTGGCAATAAAAGCAAATTGACTCTTTTGGAATAACACATGGAACTACTTCAGACATTGCCTTTCTCTTATGATCAAACTTTTCGATCATTGTATGTCTTTCGTTGCCATTGTCTATATCCATAGAGGTCTTGAAGGTAGATTCACCAATCAACTTTGCTTTTCTATTGCGCCAAACCATTGCTGACTCGGCAGCAATAAGCATGTAGGTGAGATCTATAAGGGTCACGTCGTAGTTCATCATATAGTACTCTCTCACGAACTCACTATATGAGTTGGGAAGTGACTGAAGAACCCAATCAACAGCCATCTCTTCACTAACAACGGATCCCATCATTCTTAGTCTATCAATGCACGACTTCATCCCTAGGACGTGTGCACACACCGACTTTCCTTCTTTATGTTTACTTGCCAAAAGGGCTTGAGTGATATTGAACCTTTCAATTTTACAATCTTGTGGGTTAGGGAGAATAATTGGAGGAGGAGGAGGAAGTAAAGCATGATTTCTTGATCCTCGATCGAATCGTGGAATATCATCTTCATATGGAATGCTTGTTCCACGGGATTTGGGAATACCATAGTTGTCGAACTTTGACATCTACAAAACGGGAGAAAACGAATTCAAGTTAGTTGATAGATTGAGTCCTTGGTAGATCACCCAAATGAAATTCCAAGGCTAGGACCCAACACAATACGCTACAACCTAGAAAAGGGATGCCGTAATCTAGTTGCAGAATATTTGAAGGTAAGTGAATGACGATTCACTAATTTTCACCATGAAAAACGAAAAAAGAAATTTATGTTTTAAATCTATGAAAACTCCTAGATCCTTTGAGATTCTTTGAACTTTCAATGGCATGTTTAAATCTCGATATGCCCCTCATGTTTGTGACTGGGATGCCGAGGATCACAAAGCGGGTGTGAATAACCATGCAAACTTACATGGTGCCCTCACATGTTACAGTCACCTATTCGATGTGCCGGTAAACCACACACGCTCCACCGAACTATGACAAACATTGAGTCACCCTTTGCTACCTTTGCTTAGAACCATTTAGTGTGCCAGTTAACCACACACGCTCCACCAACGTCTTCGCAAGGGCACAAAGTGTAATTTCATGGAATTGCATCAATTCACTTTTGCCTAAGTAACTAAGATTGGGAATTTTATAAAACATTTAGTTACTTGATAATTCATTATACTTATAATGGAAGGTTTCGTCCTATCCTACCCGTTCGGCTAACGACTCTCCACTAGTCAAGAGTGCGGTGGGTAAGAGTGGATACCCATTCAATCGCCATTTTATAGGCAATTTCCTTAAACACCCCTTATAGACCAGCTTCGTGAATGAGGCCTACTAACGGTAAGACTGACTTTTAGTTATACATATATATAATGTTAGACTTTTAATGTTATATATAGTATAGGGTGTATTTTACACTTTTAAAATATTAGGTGGTTCAATTTAACAATTATACTTTTAATTTACTTAAATTGTAAACCTAAACTTTTATGGATTTATTAAACCTCTTTTAATTATACACCTTAATTAATTAATAAAACCATAAGGGTGTGATTTGAACTTTTTCAAAACAATACTAGAGTTTCAGAATTTAACATTTCTAATTAAACTTTTAATCAACCTTTAAATTCCAAAACTTGAGGGCAAGTTTTGAAACATTTCAACCATAAGGGTTTAGAATTTAAATATGCATCAAAATTAAACTATTTAAATCAAAATTTAAATTCCAAAACTTGAGGGCAAGTTTTGAAACCTTTTTCAAAACATTAAGGTTTCAACTATTTAAATTTCAAAACAACAAAACTTTTGGGGTTCAAATTTAAACTATAAAACCTAAAGGGCCAAATATGAAACTTTTCACAACAACAAGGATCAAATAACAAATAATTCAAATTAACATTTAATCACATAATTATCCATATTTGATGATTTCTTGCAAAATAATTTATCAATTTACTTAAAATAATTAATCAATTATCTTATAAGGAAACAATTATCCTATTAATTGATAAATATCTTCAATTAGATTAAAAATATAGTCAAATATATCATATAATCGGATTAATATTAATCTAACATGATAAGGTAATTATCCATAAGCAAAAACAGCAAGAAATCCCGAAGTACCCTCCTTCTGACGAGTTGACTCGTCGAGTCAGCCTTGGACTCGTCGAGTCACCTTGGACTCGGCGAGTTTAGCCATGGACTCGGCGAGTCCAGCCTCCAGAATGCAAAAAAAATCGAATTTTTCAGTTACAACAAGCATCAATACAATAGAAACCAATCAAGTCTCTGATACCACTGATGGGTTTTGGTCATAAGACATCCTATGTGTTCATACAAACCCTAAAGCTTGGATCTAGGTTTCTCTATTGTACATACTTTGATTCCAAGACTTGAACCCTAATTCTAGCATATGGAAATCAGAATTCACATGTAAATAGGTTTAAGAACATACCTTGATTGTTATGTAGCAATAACAATCCAATTCCTCCTTGAATTGACCTTGGAAAGCAGAGAGTCACAAGTGTCACTCCTCTAATGGCTTACAAACACCATAAGCAAGTGGAGAAGGTATAAGGAGAGAGGAGGGAGGTTAGAATTCGTATTTGGGACCTCTTGGGAAGGGATACCCGAATTCATAACCCTAGGGGTGTTTATATAGGTGTAGAGATAGGGTTTCAGTCATTATCCTTATCTAGTTGATTATCCATTAAGCAACCAATAAGATAATCCTTGAATCCTTATCATACTTGAATTCTAAGGCTTTCCAACCTTAAATTCGTTCACCATACTCATAAGATAATCCTTACCTTATTTTGTAACTATCACATAATTACAATTCAGCCCCTCAAGTTTAATTAATTACACTTGATCACAAAATTAATTCTCAATTAATTATTGACCAATATTAATTAAACAAATATGATTTCTCCTTTAATATATTATCCTTATAACATATTAATAAATCATATTATCCTCTCTCTCTATATATATTTCTCCAATCAAGTTGCTTTGGTGAAGGCAACCCAAAAGGACCATGCACCATCGGGTCAAGTACATACCAAAATAGTTATGGACTTAGACACTAATCCAACAATAATTACATGTGAATGTGATTCATATGTGATTTACTTGTGATTTACATGTAAATCACATGTAATTCACATATGAATTACATGTGATTTACTTATACCCATAACACCATGATTCAGACAAATACAAAAATTCAATAAAATTAGAACATGAACCATTATCAATTATGATTGACATGATAGAAGAGTTGTTGGATGACACTTTGAATCATTTCCACATGGAGATCCTTGTTCTTCTTCCTAGTCTTGTTCTTCGATTTTTACAGTTGAGTTCTCATGTATATATCATTATATATTGCACTACTTCCCGTGAATGCAATCTATAAAACATGCTTCCTTCCATGCATCTCCAAAGGTCTGTAATGTAACAAACATGAAAATAAAAAGAATCCCATTAATGACTCCATCAATACACTCAAGAAAGACTATATATGTATATTCACCTTTGTGTCATCAGAAACTCCATCTCCAACATCACCAAAGCTATCAACATTCATAAGAACCCTGACACCACGTTCATCACCTGACCATTATGGCAAGTTAGAATCATCTTCTATTTTTAAACTTTTATCCTCAAGCATGTCCAAGGAGTCAAAAAATTGCTTTCTGCATACTCACAAACCAACAATAGAGACAAGGAAAGAAAAGAAATAAATACAAGAGTGCTCATGATTTTGTTGTTGTTTGTTTAGATTAAATCATGTTTTGAGTCACCCAATAAGCCTCAAAACAATCTTTCAAAGTCCTTGTATGAGAATTGGTGGTGGAAGAAATCCAAGTTCCTATTTATGCAACCTACTTTGTTTTCCACCAAATATTTTGTACCTTGATGAGTGGGTTGTGAGTGGGATTGATATTTTTATTGTTTGACATGCCACTTCTGTTAAGAGGCTAATTTTTACCCTTATGGGTGTTCTTAGTGATGGCTTAATGTGTTAAGTGGTCAAAAAGCCTTTGAAATCCAAAACTGGAAAATTCTGCAAAAATTACAAATATGTCCCTGTATTGGAAAAATTATAGAAGAATCAATAGGAATCGAATTAATGATCCGTAAACTTTCAAAGTTTCCATTTTGAATCTAGTTTATTCATTAATTTTTCCGTAACCTGTTGTTGCTTTTAACTTAGGTGAAAATCATATTTTTCACCAGTTGGTCAGAATTTAGCTGCATTGATATGCAGTTTTGTAAAAATCATATAAAATTGTAGAAAAATCTTTTGGACCTTCAAAAGTACATTATGAAAAGATAAAAGTCTGAACTTCTGGAATATGAAATAAGAATGGAAATTATATAGGTTTCAAGTGTGCTAAAACAGCTTTAAACAGTGGCTGTTTTGGGTCCAAAACTGAGAATTTTAATTGTTAGTTGATTTAGGTGTTTTGGCTCATGATTTATAAGTTGTGAATATTGTTTTTTGATGTATAGAAATCAAATGAAGACGTGATATTTTAATTTATATGTATTAATTAATTAATTAATATAAATCAAATGGTTGAACTAATAAAGCCAATTGCATGCCAGATGTGTTTAAAAGATCTAAAGTGCAAGGAATCTAAACAAACAACAACAAAATCAATCTTACATTAAAACATTTCACAAGAAAAGTAGATGAAAGGGAAATACATTAAGACAACATGTATCACCTGATTAATGGTGCACCTCATGTACCTAGGGCTGCAATTTCCAGTATCCTTTTAATTAAAATCACTTGTAGCAGGCTTCAATATCAGACAAAAATAAGAATATAAGATTAAATCAATTGAATTCAAGCATAAATGAGATTTAGAGAAGTTATGAAAACATTATCCGTACATTTTTAAACAAAATTTTTGCTTTAATTTTTTTTAAATAAGTTAACTAACTTATAAATTATCACATTTTGGATATAGCGCATGATCTGGTTGGTAACTTTGTATCCATTAAGACTTTGAACCATCTGTTCGTCTGCATTCTGCAGTATTGAATCCTGAGAAATATCCAAATCCAGTAAAATGGAGTTCATTAGTAAAGTAACCAACTAGTTTTCAGTAACAGATGGAGATGAAAGAAAGATAGGAAAGTTTAGTTACTTCAGGTATGACCCAAAGTGAAAGTTTTGCATAGAGAAGATATATAGATACACCATTCAACTTGAATTTCATCATATGAACGTGAGCCTCAGGTACAAGATGTAGTTCTGTGACATCAGGAATATTTGAGAACATTCTTTTTAATTAAGATGTTCTCTACCTAATTGTTGTGTTTATAGAAGTATAAGAAGTGTGGTTAAATTGTGATGTTTTTATAACTTGGATGGTCATTTAATTCAAATATCATTTGTAAACATATGGAAACTTGAATACAAATATATCATAAAAATCTGCAGAGTGTTCAACTATGAGAAATCATAAAAATCTCAAATTCTATTATGTCAAAAATCCATAAATTAACCAAATATTTTCCAACAATCAAGAACAAAAATGACATGTAACTTAGTTTACAAACAAACAGACCAAAAAACGAATAATAATAAAATAAAATATAAAGATATTTGGCCTGACTAACCGACAACCAAAGCAAATGTAGGATCTTGAACTTTAAGTCTGCCATTTCCTCTCTGTTACAAACACATCACATAATCAACACATAAACAACATAAGTGGAACCTAATAAATAAACATGATGAAAAGTCTGAAATGAGTGTTCCTGATCCTCACTTTCACAATTTTGATTCAGATGGAATGGAAAATTCATTTCAAGATTACCACATGTGGTTTGCATATTATGATGATGTCATGCCACGATTATATGCATTGATTCAAATGAAAATGAATCAAAATCAAAGAATTCCAGCCACACAATGTTACATAAAACCTAGTTAAATCCACACATTGTTACATAAACCTTAGTTAAATCAACCAAACTGAGAGTATCAATTTAGATGAAAGAAGAGAGATCATTCTACAGATGAATTGATTTCATACCTAATTAAAAATTGAATAATACAAGTAGGTAAGGATTAATGATACCTGATGATCGAAGTTGCGTGAATTGACGAAGCAACTTTGATTAGATAATTTTGCCACTTTTATTCCAAATCTACTGCAATCGGTAAGGAATGAGAGACATCGATTATGTTTTAGGTCAAATCAACGATTCAGGATTGTGGAGGATCAGATGCGGTGTTGGTAGACTTTGGCAATTGAAGACGATGGTGAGAATGGCGCGACAACTGAAGATAACCATTTCTATTCCAGATATACGGTGGTAGATAACCAATGAGAGATATAACAAGCGTTTTAGGGAATATCAATGACAATGATACAATTGGTGATTCACAGGAGTGCGGAGGAGAAAAGGTGGAGGTGATACACACCGGCGACTGAAGACAATAATAAGAACACGACGAGATTCAACGATTTCATCTCAAAATTTGGGATGAAGAGGTGAGATTCAACGATTTCATCTCAAAATCTGGGATGAAGATGAACATGGGGGAAAGAGAATGACGATGAGAGAGAGTTGTATTTTCAAAATTAATTTTGATTAATTATTATGTATGTTAATTTTTATTCCTAAACTACCCTTGTAATTTATTGTAAAAAGTCAATGTTACCATTGAAATTGTTAATAATTACAAATATGCCATGTTTGATCTAGGCCATTAAAAGTTTTGATCTAACGTTCCACTTTTAGTTCTCGGGTTCTCGGGAAACTTTAGGTTCTCAAATGATCCTTGCTCTCTCTCTCTCTCTATATATATATATATATATATATATATATATATATATATATGTGTGTGTGTGTGTGTGTGTGTGTGTGTGTAAGGGTTAAGGAGTAGTAAGAAGAGTGTATGGTCAAGGGGGCTAAAGTGAAAGAGAGCATATTACAAAGAGGGAAAGTTAGAGAGAAGAGAGGAGCTTTAGTGTGTGTGAGAGAATCTAACGTGTATGGAGCATCACTCATATCTTTGAATACATCTTAGATTCAAGTTACTCTTCTTCTTCTTCTTCTCTTTTATTTTGATCTGACATCATCCGTTTGATTGGGATTTCGCACCATCAAATGGATCTGATTGATACACAAGCAGATTGGGGACTTACAAGTGGTATCATAATTTGGTTGTATCAATCAATTTTGTCAGATCTGGAGCTTATTTGATCTTATGTTTGAAGGATTTCCGCGTTTTTGGATAAATATTGGCAAAATAAGGGGGTTTGTTCTTCGCATTTTTTCATAAAAACGAGTTTTTGAGCAAAAATGGTGAAATACGTCATTTTTTCGCGATCTGTTAAAGGGTTTACGGCCTCTGAAGGGCTTACGACCTCGGAGTTTATGGTCGTAATCAGCGAAGGGGTGGCGGCGTGTAGAGTCTTCGCAGCAGCAACCATCGCCTATACTTAAAAAAAGGGGGGAAGGCGATTTTGGGGGTGCAAGGAATCGAACTCAAGACCTCTAACTCTTCAAACACGCACCTTACCAGTTGAGCTACAAAGCAACACATTAAACATGTCACTCGTTTAAACGATATAGCTTTACAGCAGCAAATATTCAAAAGGAAAATAGGGTTGCCAGGTTCTGAACCCTGGTCCCATGTTTAATCCTTCCCTCCTCCTTACCAGTTGATCTAGCTTGATAGATGGTATATGGCTTCCAGATTTATTTCAAATACAATATCTTCGATTCCAATTTCGCATTTTTAACACTTTCAGCCCAAAAAAATTCAAATTTTTATTTTTAAAATTCCATTTTTTTCAAAAATTTTTAATCTTTTATTTTTAACTTTTTACTTAAAATTTTGACTTTGACTTTAAAGTTTGACCTTTGACTTTCTCGTTTAACCTTCAAATTTTCAAATTTAGCTTTTCGGTTTGACTTTCAAGTTTGACTTTTTGAATTTGACTTTTAAGGTTGACTTTTGAGTTTTCAAGTCAAATGGCGTTTTTGGTAAACAATGAGTTCTTCAAACACCAAAGTCAATGAAATTTCTTGTTCTCAAACATGCATTGATAATGTTAAAAATTTACTTGAGCATATCGAATTATTACGTAGAGAGAACGAGGACCTAAAATACGAAGGATATCAACTCAGGAAAGGAGAGAAACCTCTAAAAGCACAACTAGAAGCCAAAACAAACGATTTTAGAAAACTTTAGGAAGAGTATAGCAATAAGTGTGCCAATTATAGATTTGTGACTGAACAACTTGCTGAGTTAACTGCTGAACTTGACACATTAAAAAATAAGTTTGAAAATACAGATTTTAATTTCAGAAAATTTGATGTGTCAAGTGAAGTAGTTGCGTCCATGATATAACATAGTTTAAAATTCAAAGATAACCAACAAAAGGGTATAGGGTATGATAAAGTGCCTCATCCTTTTAATCACACCTATCAGTATAACCCTTTGACCAAAGAAGAAATGGATAGAGAAGCACATCTCATATATGGCAAAACTTTTGTATTTGTGCCGTCAAGTGGTCCTCAGATTGAAAATATTAATGCTTCTACTTCCTATGCAGATCTACCACTAAGTCATTGCAAGCAAGCAGCTGAAGAGAGTGTGTCTGATAATAATTATGTGTCAAAGTCTGAATACTCAATTTTTTTTGATATATTCGATGATATCTTTGATAATTCTACCGTGGTTGTGCCAGAAAGTGTTGAGTTGAACGATTATAATGCTTCTACTTCATGTGCAGGTAAAGTAGCAGAAGATGAGAACAAGGAGAAAACTATTGAACAATCCAATGACTCCTTGAACTCTGAATCTGTTGCTTCTAACTTAGTTACTTCTGATCAACCTGCTGCTGGAAAATACAAGCCACCAAAACAAGCAAAATCGACGACTTGTTGCAATTGTGCTTGTGGGAACAATAAGAAACGAGGCACGAAAAAGCCACCAGGGCAGGAAGAAACAACTTCCCAGTAAAGAAAAATACTTGCTTTCACTGTGGAACACCTGGACACATTGACAGAACTTGTCCAAATCGCACATACGTTCCCTACTATGCACAAGGCTGGTAGAACGCGCAAAGTGGGAGATTCTACAAAAGAAATCATTCGAGATCACAATCGCACAATGGTGACTGGAACACGTAGAAGGCTAAGAATCAAACCCACAAGGCCAAGAATTCAACTCCCAAGACCAAGAATCAAAATCCCAAGGTTAAGAAAGGAATGTCGACCAAAAAGGACAATTCAAGAGATGATCCAACGAAACCAAGACCGGATAGGTTAAAGTCATCTCGGCAATCGACTTCAAGTTCAAAAGCAAGTGCCGAGACACCCATCCACTCGAAAAAGAAATGGGTCAAACCCAACTACAGATGGGTACCAAAGGTTCAATCTCCCAAATCTTCTAATGATTTTAATATTTCTTCATCTTATGTTTGTGATAAACAGGATATGTCATGGGAGAAAGTTCCTTGCATAAATGACAAAGGTCAACCCAGTTTCAAAATGGATTGGGTTTCAAAGACCAACTGATCCCGCTTTGTGTCGGAACAGCTATGGAGACATATCATTAGACTTCAGTTTGTTGGTAGTGGTTGTTCCAGGCACATGATAGGGGGCATCTCTCATTTGTACAACACTCAGAACATTGTTTGAGAGTATGTGTCCTTTGCGGGAAAGTAAGAAAGGAGGGGATCACACATTGGGGGTTGTGCTTAATGACATGAAGAATTTTCATATCAGTTTTGAGATTATGCGTGCTGTTCTCAGACCTTCTGGATGCAAGTTCAATTGGTGACTTACGGTTTGATTTTTCATATCGATACTCCTGAGTTTCTCTTTCATTGATTCATTTTAAAGACAATTTTCTTTATTTTCTTATAGTTTTTTGTTAGTTTTGTTATTCGGGAAGTGATATCAAGAGAGTGATAACAGGCAGTCTAACCAGTGTAAGGGACTGAATATGAATTGTCTAGACTCTGCGTTCAATGTGCTGGTAGGCACGAAGGATTTGACGGTGTGGATTTAGATAGAATTGTTTGGACTGACCATACGACGCTTGGGTAGATTGAGCAGTGAGATAAACACGGGAACCCACGGGATACACTAAATTAATACTCACCTAGAACAGTGGTTCGACTTTTCTTTGATGTACGAACTTATGTCCTTAATTTTGGTTCTGATAGGGCGACTGGGGGGTTCTTATAAAGTAGGTCTGTAGGAAATAATTTTCTTGCTTTCTATCTGGTTAGTCATATGTTGCTTCCTCTGCGTGATTGGAAGAGATCCGACCTGGAATGCAACATATACAACTGTATTTCTACGCACCTCCTTATCTATGAAATTCTTTCTATTTGTTAGTCATATGTTGTCTCCTCTACATGATTGAAATGATCCAACCCGAAACACAACATATGCAATATTCTAACTCTCAATCCCTCTATCCTAGTTAGCCATATGTGGTCCCCTCTGCGTGATTGAAAGAGATCCGACCTGGGACACAACATATGCATCTATCTCTAAATTTGTCTTCCTCCTTAATAATTGTTAACTCACCTAAAGTAAGGAGTTCTTTGGAAGTTCTTGATAATCAGGGTATATCGGGAAGTGCGGAACACGTTCTAGTGCAACTAAAATTGAACTATTTAGAGGTTGTTTGTAGATCTCGCTGCTTAATTTAAGTGTACAACAATACCCGTGGTTGTCGTCAGCTGAATGGTTTATTTAGAATAGTTTATCGATATCCATCGTGTTTAAGTGGACCACAATACCGACATTTGACCAAATCTATTCATGAAGGTGAAGGTACCAATAAACAAGTTAAGACTGTCTCACAACTTTGATCCCAAATATTTTTTTTTGTTTTTGTTACATTTGTTCATAGTTTTCCCCCTATACACAAATTTATGGGGAGAATTAAAAAAAATCAAACAAAAATCAGAAAATTCAAAAATCAAACAAAAATCAGAAAATTAAAAATCCAAAAATAGTGTTGTTTCTATTTTATTTCCTGTTCAGAAAAATCAAAAATCCAGAAATATTTTTGTTTCTGTTTTTTTCCAGAAAATATAAAAAAAATACAAAAATATTTTGTGCTAAGTTTTCTTTTAGTTTTGTTTTGCCTTGAAAAGTGAATTCAGATGTAGATGAGTCTCATGGAGACTGTATCGAGATTTCTGAGCCAAGGCTTCGTCCGTGATCATTGAAGAATTCTCATTCGAAGGAGCAAGAAATGAAGACTATTCTTTCAACATTCAATCCTTCAACCCCAGAAGCAAGGTGAAGCTGACTTGAAGATTATGTGACAGATTGCATTGAAGCCTCCTCAACCAATTTGCTCCTATCTATATACCTGCTGAAGTGATCCAGAATATTCATTCTCTCTGTTATCTTTGAAGATTCTCAAGCTGAAAGCGCTATTTTTCAAGAATCTCTACAAGAAGCCTCCTCACCCAACGTGCGTTCAAAGCCAAATTCTGAAGAAAAGCCCAAGTGCTCAAGATGAAGTCATTTATTGAAGATTTATCATGTTCATCTTGAAGTCGTGAAGAAATCGAAGATAAATGCTGAAGCCAAGCTCCCAATGAATATTAACAAGAAAAGCCAACTATTTTTAGGGGAGCTTGTTGGGTCAATTAGAAAAGAAATCTATAAACCAAGGGGGAGATTGTTGGGGCTAAGATTATGGTTTATACTTTGTTTTTCTAGACAACTGTATTTTTCTGTAGTGTAATATGTGTTTGCGGATGTGTTCACGGCCAGGTTGGTGTGTACGGTCCATGTTTCCTCTCTCTCTCTATATATATATATATATATATATATATATATATAGGTGTAAGGGTTAATGAGTGGTAAGAAGAGTGTATGGTTAAGGGGGCTAAAGAGAAAGAGAGCATATTGCAGAGAGAGAAAGTTAGAGAGAAAAGATGAGCTTTAGTGTGTATTAGTGTGTGTGAGAGAATCTTATGTGTATGGAGAATCACTCATATCTTTGAATACATCTTAGATTCAAGTTATTATTCTTCTTCTTCTCTTCTATTTTGATCTGACATCATCTGTTTAATTGGGATTCCGCACCATCAAACGGATCTGATTGATACACAAGCAGATTGGGGACTTACAATCTCAAGGCTCACCACAAATCCCATACCAAGGCGCCGCTTTCAATCCCGCTTCGCCACCACTGCAATTTCCCAACTCACCTTACCTTCAACAAAATTTATTTGGTCAAAACCAAAATTTACAACAAAATCTTTTCCCTACTTTTGCTTCGATGCAACAAACAACCAACGATCCATCGCCTACAACCAACCAACCAACCATCGCCTACAACACAACCATCGGTTCAAGTGGAAGTGAGAGGTAGTAAGAGAGGGAAAGGGAAAGGAAAATCGATAGTTGTTGAAACAGAAAATGCAGACGTTCCACAATGGTGGACAACGAAGGAGGAATATGCTTTGACGACGACTTGGTGTGCTACTTCAAAAGACGAACTCCGCGGACATGGAATGAAGAAATGAGCTTATTGGGGGGCGGTGCTCAACAAGTTTCACGCTATTTTAAAGAATAATCCATATTGCAACAATGACATGTTGAGTAGCAAATTGGGTCAAATAACTAAGTGGTGTAGCAAATTCAACAGTATTTATAACCGGCTTGAGGCGCAACAGCAAAACGGAACTAACGACTTCGATTTGTTCAAATCTGCTAAGGAATAATATCGGGTCGAAAATGGGACATGTTTTCTACTTTGAAAAATCATGGGAGTTGTTGCGAGTGGATCCAAGGTAGAATAAAATGCCTACATCGTCGGAGGTTCAATCCAAAAGGTCTCGCATTTCGAGTTCAGTTGACGTGTCGGACGCACGGACTCACATCGACCTTAACGCCGACACCGATGAGATCTCGGATGATATCGAGGAGATATCCCCACCACGACGACCGCTCAGACGCGACAAAGTGAGGTGCGCTGCAAGGTATGCGGAGGAGGTTGAGGCGAAAGCAAAAGAGGCGGCGGAAATGAGAGCGAAATTCGACGAACACAATTTATTAATAAAAGAAAAAATGACTTGAAACATCGTCATTTGGAGTTCCTAGAAAGGCAGACACGGGAGAAGCAGGAGCAAAAAGAGAGGGAACTAATGACACATCAGTTGTTAATTCTTCGGGCGAACGAGGATGGTTTGGCGCCCGAGGATCTAGCGGTGCTACAAGCAATGAAAGAACAAATTATGAAGAAATATTTGGGTTAATTATGATTGTTGTGTTGCTTTATAAGTAATTTGAATGATATTTTAGTTATGATTTTAGGTTTAAAATTATGTTTTTTAATTGTAATCGTAATTTTAGAATTTAAATATTATGTCTTTTTTGTTTTTAAAATTTTATGTTTTATAAAAATATATTAATTTTAATGATTAAAAAAACATAAAAAGGAAAAAAAGACTAGCAAGGAAAAAACGAAAAAGAAAAAAAAAAGAAAAAAAAAACCAAATTAAAAAAATTAAAAATAAAAAATAAAACATATTTATTTTCAAATAAGTTGGTGTTGCATCTTGTTGTCCATTTCCCCACTTGGTGTTGTAACACCATTTGCTTATTTGAGATGTGAGGTGACACAACTTAATGTTGCATCTTATTGCCCACACTAGGGGTGAGCATGGGTCGGTTTGGGTCGGTTTTGACCTAAAACCAAACCTAACCCAATAAAACCGGTTTTCAAAAAAATAAAAACCGAACCATGAACCCAAACCGTCGGTTCAGTTTGTCGGTTTTCAGTTTCTTCATGGGTCGGTTCCGGGTTTAAACCCGAACCCAATGATAATCCCAACTAAACTGATTTGAGGCTTGATAGAGGTTAACGATTCCTTATATTAAGGGTGAAACATGCGCAACTTTCATACACCCATCGATGTGGGATATATCAAATTGCAAATTAAAATAGAAAACTTAGGGAAAACTTTGGCAAGTAGCAAGATTTGAACCCTTGACATCATGTTCAAGGGGAAGGCGCTCAACCGCTGGGCCAAGAGTGTGTTTGTATATCTAATTCGCGCCTCAGATATATATATTCTTATGATTACATATAAAAAAACATGGCACTCAACCATTGAGTCGGTTTCTCGGGTTGGGTGAGTCGGTTTCTAAGCAAAAACCAAAACCGAACCCGATTTTTCGGTTTTTAAAAATTTGAAACCCTAACCGTCGGTTTTGCTTCGGTTTCGGTTTTTTCGGTTTTGATTTCGTCGGTTTTGATCGGTTTCCCGGTTTCTTGGTTCAGGTTTGCTCACCCCTAGCCCACACCCAATACTCTAAGACTATCCCCATTGGGAGTTTATTGCGAACGGCTCATAGAAAAAAATATATTAAAAAAATAAGAATGTGACATCCTGTGTGATCTAGTTCGCGCCCATAAACTTGCTCGACTTAGATTGTAATGAAGTTTATGGTCACATTTGCAATTACTTTTATATCAAAAATTACTTTTGTAATAAATAAACTTAATTTTTAATATAAAATAAAATTTATTAAAATACATAATTTATTTTTATCTATAAAATAAGACCAATATTGATATAATTCTATAAATATAAAATTTTAATATAAAATGACTTGAGTTGGGTCGCTAATGGATGTAAATAATTAGATTGAGTTGAGTTGTATAGATTGAAGAGAGATATATTATTTTTTATTGAAAAGTTAGGTTGAGTTAGATTGTAATGAGAATAGTCTAATAATACAACAAATGTTGGATTTTAATTGTTTTATAAATATATTATTTTTATTTAGCTTGTTAATGTCAATCTACATTTTAATTCATTAGTTACTAGGTTATAACCCGTAGAAACCACGGTCGGTATATTTAAAATTTCTATATAGATAAAAAAATAATAAATGTAAAAAAAACTAAGATATTGTCGATTGTAAGTAATTATGAATTAATTTGTTGAGCAAAATAAACATAACAAGTTATTAGGATATGATTTTGTATTTTTAAAATTTGAATTGAATTTGATTTGTTACAAAAAAAATGAAATAATAAAAATCATAAAAAAATGTCACGTGTCAAAGAGACATTCTAAGAAACTGACACGTGTTATTTTTAAGTTTTATTTATTAGAAGACTAGGTGTGATACCCGTGTATTACATAGATTGATTTAAAAAAAAGATTAAACATTAAAATGTAAAAAAAATATATTTTTTAATGTACTACTTTAAAATAAGAAAATAATAAACGTATTTATTGCAATTTAATATCATATATATGGTATTTAATACTTTATATATATAAGTATATGACTTTAATTTTAAAATTGAAACAAACCAAAAATTGACAAGTGGATAATATTTATTTCAAAAGTACCAAAAAATGACAAGTGTCAAAACTAATCAGAGATTGACATGTGGTAAAAAAATCTTCATACATAGAATAGATTTAAGATGAAATTTTTTAGTTGTATCTTATTTACTAGGTGTGAAACCCGTGTATTACACAAGTTTATTAAAAATAAAAATTTAATATCAATATGTAAATATGAAATATTTTATAATGTAATACTTTACATAACAAAATGTAATCTTCTGAAAATTTACAAAAGAAATTAAATCTTTTGAAGTATTTATGAGAATTTATTACCAAATTAATAGGATGATTTTATTTCCTTATAAAACCCATTATAATTTTATGAAATTTTATTTTAAGAAAATAGAAATCCTTTAAAAATGACAAGTGGAAAATAAAATTTCTAAAATTCTCACAAAATGACAAGTGTCAAAATGAAAGAGAAAATGACATATGACAAAAAAAACCCTTCATTTATTATTGAAGATTTTATTAAAAAATTCAAATTTAAATTCTCTTGAATATTAATATAAGTTATAAAGTTTTGAGTTTTATAAGGCTGACCAGCTTCTTATGTTACGCACAAAAACCCCAAACCCCTTTTCCTTTCTCAGCCTCCATACTCTCCATATCTACAGTGTGCAATCCTACTTCTCGTTCTTCTGCGATCGGTAAAACATTCTTCTCTCTTTCGATATACAATATATATGATATGCAATAGTTGTAAGATTGAGCGTTCTACTGTGAGATGTATTACTTGTTTGTATGAATCCTTATTTGCTTAGCTGCTTTTTCTTAGGAAGGATTAGATTCAAATCGATTTTGTTGTTAAAAAGTATCCCATATGTGTTTTAGGCTAATACGATAAAAACGTTAGGGCAAAGAGAACGCAAATTGGATTTTCATCAGCCGCTTCAGGAGGAGAAACTACTGTAAGTTCCACCGCAGCCACCAGCATGACAAACACAAATCCGGATGTGCCTCTTTCCGAGGAGGAACTTGAGAGGAAGAAGAAGAAAGAAGAGAAGGTATCTCCTTTTACTCTTTCAACTCCACTCGATTCTACTTAGGCTTTCTGATATTAACTTTGTATGGAGTAGGAACTCAAGTTCATTTTGTTTTCTTTTGTAATCAGGCAAAAGAGAAAGAATTGAAAAGGTTGAAGGCTGCACAAAAAGCGGAAGCAGCCAAACTTAAGGTAATCTTAGATTGTTAAGCAGTATAGTAGTGAAACTGTAATAATATTTGTTTAATGATGAATTGATTTAATTTATACACATTTAAGGCACAACAAGGGCCTTCTATCTCAAAAGCCAGTAAGAAGAAAACAGTAAGAGCAGATGCAAGTGAAGAGAATCCAGAAGACTATATAGATCCAGAAACACCTTCTGGTGATAAGAAAAAACTTTCTCAACAAATGGCAAAGCAATTCTCTCCTGTTGCAGTGGAGAAATCGTTAGTTTTTCTATGAGTTCCTTTTCTTTTACAACATCATTTAGCTCAAATTTCATTGATAAATACTTTTATAAGTAATCTTATTCCTTATTTGTAATTTACTCATTGCTAGGTGGTATGCATGGTGGGAGCAGTCAGGTTTCTTTGAGGCAAATTCCAGCAGCTCTAAACCTCCTTTCACTATTGTGAGTCTCTAACACTTAACTTGTGATTTTCTCTGCTATTTCATAAGTTTCAATAACTATTCATAAACAATGATGTTTCAACTTTCTGTAGATCTTTTTAGTCAGATTGGTTTTAGGATTGTTGTTTGTATAAAGCCATTGATTAATGTAATTTGGTTATGGATGTCTTGTTTATGTGTAAATGCAGGTTCTTCCACCTCCTAATGTGACTGGAGCTCTACATATTGGTCATGCTTTAACTGCTGCTATCCAGGTTTCATGACTTACCCTCATCTGTTATGAATTTTACAATTCTTTCCTTTTTCCAATTTTATTTGATATTGATTATCATTGTAGGATACGATTATTCGTTGGAGGAGAATGTCAGGATACAATACCTTATGGGTGCCTGGAATGGACCATGCAGGAATAGCAACTCAGGTTCAGTTTACTTTTTAAGGAATAAATATTACTATCATTACATAAATTGTTAGTTTTCTTATGTTTATATAACAAAGTTTCATTGACAGGTGGTAGTGGAGAAGAAAATCATGAGAGAGAGAAAGATGACACGTCATGATGTGGGAAGAGAAAAGTTTGTAGAGGAAGTGAGTTTGACTTCACATGTTATATCTTGCTTTCAAAGTGAAATTATTTAGTATTTATCATCAATTTGGAAGATAACATGTTAAACTTAACTTCAAAGATGTTGTGTTGTTTTGGTATAAATGATAGGTATGGCAATGGAAAGAGGAATATGGTGGGACCATATTGAAACAACTCAGGCGTTTGGGTGCATCTCTAGATTGGTCACGTGAGGTAAAATCTAAGGAATGGAATGGAATCGTTCATTCCGTTGGAATGAAAAAAGCTGCTTGTTTGTATTCCTTCAAAATGATTGATTTTTCTATCCTTGGATAGGGATTTTTCCATTTCATCATGGGATGATATAAAAAGTTGCAATGCAGCCTGTTTTTATTATGTAATCCCAATAATATAATTCTTTTTTGAAAAGACTTGAAATGTTAATTAAACTACTTTTATATTTCCAAAGATAACTATAAGCTGTATTTGATATCTATTTTATTAAAGGTTTTGATGATCTTTCATTATGTTTAATTTCTTTTATGTATAACAAGCTTATAAAATTTTGTTTAATAATGGCAGTGCTTTACCATGGATGAGAAAAGGTCAAATGCTGTAACAGAAGCTTTTGTCAGGCTTTACAAGGAGGGTCTTATTTATAGGTAATATTTACATCAACAAAGTTCAATATTATTTCACTCATCTTTGGTGTTCTTTCAAGGGTTTTGAGCATTTTTACTCGGCCCATATTTTCATTTAACAAAAACTTTATTTTCCCTCAAGTTTTTGTTAATTGACACATCATTTTATACTTTAACTTCTCGGATACCCTTTTGCCTTTTCTTCAGAGACCTAAGGCTAGTCAACTGGGATTGTGTATTGAGAACTGCAATATCTGACATTGAGGTACACCATAGTCCATAGATCTTTTCTCTCATCATTTATACACATCAATTACTTTCAATTTACATTTCTACCCTTGCATTTTCATAGGTGGACTACATTGATATCAAAGAGAAGACACCTCTAAAAGTCCCTGGATATAAAAACATGGTGGAATTCGGTGTTTTAACCTCTTTTGCATACCCTTTAGAAGAAAATCTTGGAGAAATCATAGTGGCTACAACTAGAGTTGAAACAATGCTTGGAGATACTGCTATTGCTGTTCATCCTGAAGACCCAAGATACACTCATCTTCATGGAAAGTTTGCCTCTCATCCATTTAATGGCAGAAGACTTCCCATAATTTGTGATGCTATTCTTGTTGACCCTAAATTTGGAACTGGTGCTGTAAAGGTAATAAAAACCCTAAACCCTAAAAACAATTTTAACTCCTATCTTTTTGTTGTTTTGATGATGTTAATGGTGTTTAATTGTTAATGCAGATAACTCCAGCACATGATCCGAATGATTTTGAAGTTGGAAAGAGGCATAAACTTGAGTTTATTAACATTTTTACTGATGATGGGAAGATAAACAGTAATGGAGGTTTAGGGTTTGTAGGGATGCCACGTTTTGAAGCTCGTGTTGCGATAACTGAGGCTTTGAAGTCTAAGGTATTTAATACCTTTCTTAACTTTTTGTCACACCCCAAAAAGACGCGAATACCCTTCTTATCTTCTTCATCAAATATGCATACAGGGACTTTATAAAGGGGAAGAAAAGAATGAGATGCGTTTAGGTGTTTGTTCTAGAAGCAATGATGTGATTGAACCTATGATTAAGCCTCAGTGGTATGTCAACTGCAATGGTATTGCTAAAGAAGCTCTTGATGCTGTAATGGATGAAAATAACAAGAAAATTGATATACTTCCAAAACAGTATGCTGCTGAATGGAAAAGGTCACCTTCTTGAGTTTTTCATTCTACCTTTAAAATTTGATATACAACATTTAAACTTTATTAATTAATTTAAAATTTAAAATTTTTGATTTTACAGATGGCTCGAGAACATTCGTGATTGGTGTGTTTCAAGGCAGCTTTGGTGGGGCCACCGAGTTCCTGCATGGTATGTGACATTGGAGGATGATAAACTGAAGGAGCTTGGAGCATACATGGATCATTGGGTGGTTGCTAGGGATGAGAAAGAGGCTGAAACTGAGGCTAAAAAGATCTTTTCAGGGAAAAAGTTTCAATTGGCTCAAGATCCTGATGTTTTGGATACATGGTTTTCTTCAGGGCTTTTTCCTTTATCTGTATTGGGGTGGCCTGATGATACTCAAGATTTGAAGACTTTTTATCCAACTGCTGTTCTTGAAACTGGGCATGATATTTTGTTCTTTTGGGTTGCTCGTATGGTGATGCTTGGGATGAAATTAGGAGGCGATGTGCCTTTCCAAAAGGTTAGTTAAGTTTTTTAAATTATTTGAAAGAACATGATTTTGTTTTAATTATTTGACTGTTTTTTTAGAATTAAAACAAGATATTAATAATTGTTGTATATAGGTTTATTTACATCCCATGATTCGTGATGCACATGGGAGAAAAATGTCAAAATCTTTGGGCAATGTGGTGGATCCTATTGAAGTCATATGTGGAATTACCTTAGAGGGCCTTCACAAGAGACTAGGGGAGGGTAATTTGGACCCTAACGAATTAAAGGTAGCCACAGAGGGGCAAAAGAAGGATTTTCCTAATGGCATTCCAGAATGTGGGGCAGATGCCCTTCGATTTGCCCTTGTCTCATACACTGCCCAGGTACAAAAAAGACCAAAATACCCTTATCATCTATTTTTGAGTTGTTTGTATTCAAACTAATATTATTCCTTATGCATAATTCATTCCAGTCTGATAAAATCAATCTAGACATACAACGTGTGGTTGGATACAGACAATGGTGCAACAAACTATGGAATGCAGTACGTTTTGCAATGACAAAACTGGGTGACAATTATACCCCTCCTTCAAAAATAGACCCAAACAACATGCCCTTCAGTTGCCAATGGATTCTTTCGGTTCTAAACAAAGCCACATCAAAAACCATATCATCTTTAGATTCCTATGAATTCTCAGACGCATCAACTGCAGTATATTCATGGTGGCAGTTTCAGCTCTGTGACATCTTTATTGAAGTAATCAAACCTTACTTCTTTGGTGATGATGCATCAATGGCAGCTTCAAAGGCTCATGCACAAGACACTTTGTGGGTGTGTTTGGATACAGGGTTAAGATTGCTTCATCCGTTTATGCCTTTTGTTACTGAAGAACTTTGGCAACGACTTCCTTCACCTAAGCATTGTGAAAGAGAGAAGTCTATTATGATCTGTGAATATCCTTCGGTTGTTGAGGTTAGATTTTTTAGCTCTAATTGTTTAATCTTGACATCTATGCAAAACATTCTACTTTGAAAAATTTACCCAATTATAGCAATGTCGTAGAAATAAATAACAATTTTCAGTTCTATAATAAGAAAAAAAGGGCAAGTGTAGTGCTATAATTGGGTAGATTTTTCAAAGTATAATGATGTAATCGGATTAAATGAAAGTAGAATGCCATACCAATCAAATCAAAGAAAGTAGATTGCTATTTCTGAAACCTATTATAAATTTGATAAAATGAAGTAAAATGTTGCTTATACTGTTATATATCACTTTGTTACAGTCATGGAGAAATGAAAAGGTGGAATATGAGATGGAGGTGGTTGAGTCTGCAGTGAAATCACTCAGATCAATTAGGGCAAACATGCCTGCACAGGAAAGAAATGAAAGGTATGTATGCCTTTATTCTACTTTCATTTCTTATTGTAGCATTGTATTTTTCAAAAATATACCCAATTATAGCAATATCTTTTTATGTTATAATCGGGTATATTTTATATTGCCCTAATAAAAAAAATTGAAAGTACAATGCTATAATCGGTCACTTTTTCTAAAGTAAATTCTCTTACTGAGAAAAAAGTTTAAACTGTAAAAATGCTATAAATGAGTGGATTTTTCAATTCACAATCCCTTATTGTGTAAAAAGTTGAAGCTACATTATCGTAAGAAAAAAAAGATAAAGTATAGATGATGAAAGCTCGTTGCTATTTCTTGTGTTTAGCTCTTTTTGAAAAGTTTTGCTCCTTGTTCAATAATTGTAGATATAGTAAAAAATAAAGTTATTCTTAAAAAAGGAATATTAATTTTTTATTTTTTGGGGGCAGGCGAGCTGGCTTTGCAGTTTCTAGAAATGCGCAAACTACAGACCTTCTGAGACGTCATGAAAAGGAGGTTTCAACCTTAGCCAACTTATCATCATTCACGGTATGTGAAAAAGACAAAAATACCCTCCGCATAAAAAACCTTGTAACATGTAGTAATATCTCTGATATTTTGGGGTTAAAATTGTGTTTTCAGGTTCTGAGTGAAAATGATGCTGCTCCAGCTGGATGTGCAGTATCAGTCGTAAACCAATCACTTTCTGTTTATCTAAAGCTTCAAGGAGCCATTGATGTCAAAAAAGAACGTGAAAAGCTCAATACAAAGTTGACAGATCTACAAAAGTAAGCAATTCAATTGAAATATGTCCTTCATTTCTTTGACTTTCTTTGTTAAGTAGTCAACAACATATGTATATTAGGAAATGATGTGTCTTCCATGTTTGACTTTGACCAGGCAAAGGGATAGTTTGAACAAGGCGATGAGTGCTAAAGGGTATGAAGAGAAGGTTCCGGAACATATAAAAGAAGAAAACATGGCCAAACTGACCATGTTAATGCAACAATTGCTGTCTTGTGAGGAAGCTACTCAGCACTTTGAACGCGAAGTGGCTGTAAGAGCAGAGATCTAATACAAGTCAACCCTCAGATGACTGACTGATCATCGAGGCATTTGTTGAGATGAATATTTGATGATAGTTGAATTATATGGGAACAAAATTTGAAGATTCTGATACAATTTTTGTGAAATTATGTGTAATTTTTACCTTGTGATGACATTTAGTTTTCTTGTTAAGCATGCCACAAGTTATAGTAAGAATTTCAGTTTATTATGACACCCGAAAAGTTGGAACCATGGGGGACAAAGACTTGCTCTTGATTAGTTTGTTTTTTATGTAAAAGATGTGAATGACCTCGATATCCTATATAGCTGACCTATATAGCTGACAACAAGCGATCCAATATGCTAATCTAAATCCAATACAATTAGAATTTTTGATTTGCTACATGAGGCAACATATACTGCATGTGCTTTTTCGTGTATGGGTTTTGTAAATTTGTGTTTCATGTTTATTCGCATCAACACATTTAAAATTTGTATTACGGTCTTACACGGGCTACACATGAGTTTACCCTTATAAATGTAACGGTTAAAAACGTGTTGTATATGTGTCGTGTCATGTGTTATACAAATTATCAATGTATCGTGTTTGTGGTTTATATCTAAATTTACAATTTGTGTAAATTTGCCGTGATCTTGTAACTGCTTCTTGTTTGTTTTGTTTCTAAATTTTAGTTATGTTGTGCACAAGATTATGATGTTCTTTTTAATAACATATTGTTTTCTTTTTTGTCATTTTAAAAAGATCTAATTGAAATGTTGGTCTCAAATCACTCAAATAGTTTAGAGGGTTAAAATGATCATTTTTGCTTGACCAAACATCAATTTATCATTCATATATAGATTTATACAAACCCTCTGCATTATCCACATATGTATAATTCATATGCTACCAAACAACCCCTAAAATATGTTATTCGGTTTGAAAAAAATGATAGAAACAATATTAAACTTGAGTATTTCTTTTTAAAGGAAATTATTGGGCTATCAAATTTTAGAAAACAATATTAAATTTAAGTATTTTTTTTAATGAAAGATATAGATAGAACGATTAGGAAATTTTAGAGAATAATATTGAACTTGAATATTTTTTAATTTTTTTTAATAAAAGACATAGATAGAACGAGTATGAAATTTTAGAATACAATATGAAATAATATTAAACTTGAGTATTTTTTTAATGGAAACATAGATGGAACGACTAAGAAATTTTAGAAAACAATACGAAATAATATTAAACTTGTGTTTTTTTAATCAAAGACGTAGATAGAACGACTATGAAATTTTAGAAAACAATATTAATCTTGAATATGTTTTTTTAATGGAAGACATATATAGAATGACTATGAAATTTTAGAAAAATGATACTAAACTTGAGTATTTATTTATTTTTTAATGGAATACAAAGATAGAACAACTACGAAATTTTAGAAAATAATATTAAACTTGAGTCTTTATTTATTTTTAATGGAAGACAGAGATAGAAAGACTGAAATTTTAGAAAACAATATGAAATATGACTAAACTTGACTATTTTTTTTAATGGAAAACATAGATGAAACGAATATGAAATTTAAGAAAACAATATGAAATAATATTAAACTTGAGTGTTTTTATCAATAGAAGATGTAGATAGAACGACTATGGAATTTTAGAAAACAATATTAAACTTAAATATATATCTTTTTAATGGAAGACATAGATAAAACGACTATGAAAATTTAGAAAACCATAATAAACTTCAGTATTTTTTTAATGGAAGACATATAACAAATATGAAATTTTAGACAAAAAAACAAACTAATCAAGAGCGAGTCTTTGTCTCCGTGGTTTTTCCACCTTTTTTTTTGGGTATCATAGAAAGTGCAATTCTTACTATAACTTGTGGCGTGCTTAGCAAGAAAACTATTTTTATATTTAGTGGTTGTAAGCTTCAACAAAACATGAAGGAGCATGGTATATAAATCTCATCATAACAAGGTAAAAATACAAATAATTTTACAAAATTATATCAGAATTTTCCACTCTTGTTCCTATTGGATTAGGTGTCTAAGCCTATAACTATAATTGATATATACTTGAATTGATAGTAACACAATCCTTTTGAGTTGCACTCAAAACTAGCAATTGGACATGATGACTTTTGGAGAGAGGTTGAATTTATTATTTGATTATTAAATTGAGATAATTGATTTATTAATGTATTATGAAAATAATATAATAATTAGAAATCATATTATTTAATTAATAATTAATCAGAAATTAATTTGAATTAAATTTGAGATTAATTGAATTAATTAAAAGTGCAGGGGTGTTTGGCAATTTATTGATAGTTGAGGAAAGAGGCTCTAGAACCTCCCTAGAAGAGGTTGGACGAAAACTTCTAAGAAGGCCCTAGAATTTTCGTCCAAGGGCTCTTGGATAGGGATTCTTGGGCTGCTTGGTCCTTAAACTAAGGAATTAGGGTTTCCTCCTAAAACCTTAGCTTTGACTCTAAGCTACATCACCTATATAAAGGGCCTACCCCTTCACATTTTCGGCTACCTAGAAACTCTAGAAGAGTAGCCGAAATTCTCAAGCCTCCTCTCTCATCTTCTTGCTAGTGTTGGGTGTGAATCATTAGAGACATGACATTTGTGGTGCTTGCTCTCTAAGCTTCAACAACACAAGGGATTCATTGTTATTCTTCAATAACAATCAAATGTATGTTTTCTAACCCAAGATGCTAATTTCGAAAATAGTATAAGATTCCTAGGGTTTCCAAATTGGTGTTTAAATGTTGTATGTTCAATTAGAGAAAACATAGATAAACAATTAGGGTTGCATGCACACATAAAATTTTTTGTTTGTTATGCTCAAAACCCATCAGTGGTATCGATCAGAGCCTTGGATAGTTTTCTGTTGAATTGATTTCATTTGTTTGAATCTGATTAATTAGGGTTTAAGGCAATTAAACCCTTTTGGACTAAGGGATTTTCGAAATTAGGGTTTCTTAGGCCCTATGTTTCGAAAATAAGGAAATGATTTTATCCCTTTCCCTTGCCCTAAAATTTTCGAAATTAGGGTTTCCTTAACCCTCAAGAATTTCAAATATGGCAAGGATTGAAATCTTTGCCTTACTCCCCAAGATTTGTCTTTTTTGAAAATTAGGGTTTATGGTAGGGATTTCTTATTTTTGGTAATTATCTCCTTATTTGATTAATCGGATAATTTTAAGATTTGATTTATCCCTCCCATGATTTTCGATATTTAGTGGGGAGAGGATTAGGATTAAATTATCTTGATTAATTTAATTGGATAATCCTTAATTGATTCAATAAATTAATTAAGTGTTTAATTAATAAGATAATTATTAAATCATTTGTTTTTTATTTTTAAATTTAAATTAAATTCTTTTAATTTTGAAATTTAAATTTAGAAGCCCTAGTATTTTGAAAAGTTTAAAATACATCATTGTGGATCTTATTGTTAATTTAATTAAATGATTAATTAAAAGATAATCAACAAATCCATAAGATGGTTTAAATTTAATTAAATTAAAAATTTAATTTATTAAAAGATTAAACCTTGGAAATTTAAAGTGTCTTAAAACACACCTTTTACTATATGTAAAATTAAATGTTTAATATTACTATATGCATAAGACCAAGTCAGTCGAACCGCCAGTACGCCTCATTGTCGATCTATAAGGATGGTATAAGGAAATTGCCTATAAAATGGTAGTTGAATGGGTGTCTACTCTCACCCATCGCTTCCTTGATTGGTGGAGGGTCGTTAGCCGAACGAGTTTGATAGGACATAACCTCATTAAAAGTATAATGATGAAAAGTAACTAAACTATTTTCTAAAATCCCATTCTTAGTTGCTTTTAAAAAATGTAAATTTGATGCTAATCCATGAAATTACACATTATACTTTATAAGTTGTTAGTGGAGCGCGTGTGGCTAACTGGCACACTAATATAAGATTAATAAAGGGTGGTAATAGGTGTTTCAAAAATTATCGTTGATTAATGGAGCGCATGGGGTTAACCGACACATTAAAAGGAGATGATAAATGACATCGAGAGTACCAAGCTAATTTGCATGGTTATTCACATCTCGTTTGTGATCCTCGACATCCCAGTCACAAAAATGAGAGCATAATCGAGATTAAACATGCCATTAAATAGTTCAATGAATCTAAAATGATCTAGGAGTTTCATGAAATTAAAATTGGTAAATGCTTTACCTACCTAAAATAGATTCGAATTTGATTACGACATCCCTCTTCAAAGTTCGAATCGAAAATATGGATCCTAACCTTAATTTAAATTTATGGGTTAATAATTAAGGATTAAAATCAACTAAATTGAATTCTCTTTTCTCCTATTATAGATGTCAAGTTCAGACAACAATGGTCTTCCTCGTTCTTCTGGAAATGTTTTTCCTCTTCCTTCTAAAGATGATCTTCCACATTCTGGTCAAGGTGAAAGTGTGTTCCCTTCTTCGAGCAATGGTGGAAATGGAGGTCATGCTTCTTCAAGTCTTCCTCCTCTTTCAGTGACTCTCCCAAGTCATGTTTCCTTCAAGTTGAAAAATGTCACACCCCCAAACCAGAATAGTAGAAACGTCCGGGGGCGGATGACGTCATGCTCAGTATCACAACAAATGTAGAATAGCAAAACAAGCAACAACATCCATTGCATTAATATACAAGTGTTTACATTGTATTCAAATCACATATGATTGACTCCAAAAGTAAATAGCAAAACAAAGACATGAAGCTACCATGCTTCATCTTCTAAATCCCTGTGCGTGTACCTGTCTACTAGTTTCCTGAGAATACAAGTGATTTTGGAAGTGTATCAACATTTAAATTGGTAAGTTCATAAGTATTTGTTTTTAGAAAGCATGTTCTTTGATCCTTGAAAACCTTAGTATGATCTTCCAGAAAATCCAATATTTTATGATGTAATTCTAATGTAAGAAAAATGTGACCTTTAAGTTCCTTCTCCAATCACCTAGTAGATACAAGTTATATACAATATAGATCAAACAGACAGTCGATTGTGTGGTTTTACCCTAAGCCCACAACCAAACAAGGAACATGAAATAAGGCGGAATCCACACATTCCACTGTTTGTCGGATCTACATTGTATTTAACCCTAACGTATACATTAAGTAATTACAAAGTTAACATTGTTGGTCCTTTTTGAGTGAAATCTACATTGTACTTAGAAAGTAATGTAAAACTGTTGTATTTGTATGAAATCCATTGTATATGCATGTACCTAGTTAACGTTCCATCTGAAAAGTATGTTTTTGTACTAGAAAGTAGTATGCTGTACTTATATGTTATGACCTGACCCATACCTGTTTCCCCCTATGATTTATTAATGTATACAAACTATCCATATATATATATATATATATATATATATATATATATATATATATATATATATATATATATATATATATATATACACTAGCCGTTTACCCGCGCAAAGCGACGGGTGCGGATCAACAAAATGACATAAAAAATTTGTTAAACAAAATGACGAACAGATAGAGATTTCTTATACTTGGGCTAGGATTAAACGTAATACATTTTTGGGCTTATTCGATTTTAATAGAAAGAAAAACAAAGGAGGAGGTAGCGAGCATGAGAGAGAACCAAAGTTTTGCGGTCAATGGCAAGGCATTCATGATAGACGAATGCTAGATCAATGCGCCTCTTCCAGTTTATATGAAATGCTTTATAACGTGTACATCGTATTAGACCGATTCAAATGGATATGAAGAACACTTGGTCAAACTTTGACCCATTCAAAATCTTATCATCATCTTATTTGGCTTTTTCATTATTATTGACATATACACTATTTAGCGATTCAATTGGATATGAGGAACACTTGGTCAAAGTTTGACCCATTCAAAATCTTATCATCATCATCTTATTTGACTTTTTCATAAATGTTGACCGGATAAGATTTAGTATTTACCGATTCAATTGGATATAAGGAACACTTGGTCAAACTTTGACCCATTCAAAATCTTATCATCATCATCTTATTTGACTTTTTCATAAATGTTGACCGGATAAGATTTAGTATTTACCGATTCAATTGGATATGAGGAACACTTGGTCAAACTTTGACCCATTCAAAATCTTATCATCATCATCTTATTTGACTTTTTCATATTTAACCCATTCAATTTGAAGATAAGCTTAGAAGACCTATTCAAATCTGTCTTTGACCGATTCAAATGGATATGAAGAACACTTGGTCAAACTTTGACCCATTCAAAATCTTATCATCATCTTATTTGACATTTTCATTATTATTGACAGATTCAGTATTTAGCGATTCAATTAGGTATGAGGAACACTTGGTCAAAGTTTGACCCATTCAAAATCTTATCATCACCATCTTATTTGACTTTTCCATAAATGTTGACCGGATAAGATTTAGTATTTACCGATTCAATTGGATATGAGGAACACTTGGTCAAAGTTTGACCCATTCAAAATCTTATCATCATCATCTTATTTGACTTTTTCATAAATGTTGACCGAATAAGATTTAGTATTTATCGATTCAATTGGATATGAGGAACACTTGGTCAAACTTTGACCCATTCAAAATCTTATCATCATCATCTTATTTGACTTTTTCATATTTAACCCATTCAATTTGAAGATAAGCTTAGAAGACCTATTCAAAATCTTTCTTTGACCGGATAAGATCTATTATTCTCCGATGCATAAAATTATTGTATATGATGCTTAAAAGCTTGTACCGCTTAAAATTCAGCAAAATCTAGTAAATGCTTTTTAAGGTATATATATATATATATATATATATATATATATATAACCAAGATCGAATAGATAGTAGACTGTATGAATCTACTCTAAGCCCACGACCAAACAAGGAATAAGAAATGAAGCGGAAAGCACACATTCTGTTGCCGATCAGATCCTATTAATATACAACCCTGAAGTATATACCAAGGAATCATAGGGTTAGCATTATAGGCCCCTTTCAAACTGTATGTTCATGTTACTAAAAAGTTGTGTGGTGTAGTTCCATTGTCTAGTAAACCGACTGTAAGATTACTAATCAATTGAAGTTATATATATCACTCGTAAATAGGTCGGGATTTTCTACCTGTGAGTTCCTATAACCATACTAACCCTGAAGGACTGATAACGACGTTTTTCAGGCGTCATAACTGGTAACAACATTTGTCATCTCGGGTCTGTCGACCTGACTGTAGCTAATAGTCGGGATGTGGGATTGTCAGTCCCAACATAGATCTATACATAATTGTCATCGCTCTCCCTACAAGAGACTCTGGTTATAAAAGATCAGGACTTTTTCCTATACTTAGATAAGTACACAAGAATGACTCACAAAATATTTATTTGCATTACTTGTAATAACTGAAATCCTTTTTGTTTATAACTTAACTTTGTGAAAATAGTTTTCGTTTGTCCCTTAACTATATTCAATATAAATTATAAGTCTGTTTCCGTTTTGTTATGAAAATTGTCATGTTCTAACATGTTTGTAAATTGTAATGTTTCTTTGATCTAGAAAATAGTATAAATTGATTCCCTAAACTCTACCTATTATAGTTTACTAGTAGGTTTGTCTGTACTGTACTTGATTTGAAGAAAATACTCATTTGTCCAATGTATGCAACTGAGTAAAGTATGTACTTTGAAAATGGGGTTTAATATTCCTGTATATATTTAGAAAGTATAACTATGATTTAGCTGATCGTCGGACTAGTGATCCTACCCTAAGCCCACAACAAAACAAGGAACATGAGTCAAGGTATTTAGCAATAGTCCTAAGTCCGTTAAAGCATACTTATACATAAATATATAAATGAATATGATTTTGATAATAAAAAACAATCTAAAATAGTTTAAAAGAGTTTTTGAAATGATTGTAACAACTTATAAAAGGATAAGAAATCTTTTGTTTGTTTGTTTTCACATGTAAATGTTAACACAATATAAATTGCGTTCTACTTGTATCCCCCCCCCCCCCCCCCCCCTAAAATCATTTAAAAAGGTAAATTGTAGGGGTATGAACTCACCTTATGGGAGTGATTCGATAGAAGGTTCGATATAGGATGTTATTTCCACAAGTGAATTCCTGTAGTAAAACCGAGTCCTAGTAAGCATTTTATGTAATAAATATGTATACAATTAGTGAACATAATCATAAGAATGATAAGGAATTGGACTAATTTGTAAGTTTAACTTACAAATAAGATCTTGGTGTTCTTGAGTTTGCGGTTTGGTGTTCTTGAAGAAATGAAGGAGATTCAAGGGTTTACGGCCCAGGGATCTTGATGAGTGAAGAACACTTGAAGATCTAAGCAAGATCCTAAGAAGATTCAAAGGATTGAAGGATGATAGTTGAGAGAGAATGAGGTGTTTACAGTTGGGTGTTCTTGAGAGTGAAGGGATGTGTTTTCGGTTGGAAAGAGAAGAAGCGGGGAGAAGTTTACGGTCCAACCCCTATATAGGGTCAAAACTGATGGGACACATTTGTTGGTTACCACACCGAATGGATAAGACCGGAGTTTATGGCTGCGAACCTTGTTTGAGCCCGTGAACTGTTTGCGGTCCGAGGTCTCAAGCGAGGGTTTGCGGTTCCGATGAAGGGCTCTCGGTTCGATGCAATTTAATTCCAATTCAAGAAACACTTCTAATTAAATGTTTTAAACCAATATAGAATTTAAATCTACTTAGATAAGATAGATCAAAGTATTAAGTTTGAATTTTGTTGACCGTGATTGACTTTTTGTTGACCTGAAACAATGGGTTGTCACAAAAAATACGAAGTTAATCAAGCCTTGTTGGCATGTAAACATCAAGATGTAAAGTTTGTGTGTGAGTATGTTTTGAAAATGAAATCGTACATTGATAGATTGGGGATGTTGGGTGCCATTTTCCCAAGGGAGCTAGCTATTGACTTGGTTCTTCTCTCGCTTCCTAAGTCATATAGTTAGTTCATCAAAGACCACCATATGAGTGATCACGACGTGACCCTAATTGATATGACACATATGTTGATTGTTGCTGAAGCAGAAATGCTTAAGAGCACAAGTGAAGAAAAAGTGTTTGAAGGATCTGTCTCCAAAATTTCCATGGACATTGACGATGGAAACAATGGTAGTCCAGAAAAGGTTTCTTTTCCCAATGAAAAGGGATCGGCCAAGATCAAACCGTTTGATCATATGGTAAAGAGAAAGGGTAGTCCTGAGATAGTTCCATGTGCTAATCCTAAAAGGTCCATATGTTTCTATTGCCAATTAGAGAGGCATTGGTTACGAAGCTGCCCCGACTACCTGAAATATCTTAGAGATGGTAAAGTCAAGTCGTATGACTCCACTTCAGGTACATCCATCATCGAACTCCATTATTAATTTCACATTCATAGATTCTTAATATATGATGTGATGATCACATTTTGATGTTTTGTAGGATCTAAGAGAAAGAAGGAAGCTTGAGAAGAGTGAGCTGAATCTGATCGTGAGATATGGATTTCGGTCACATGATTCGATGATCAGATTTTGGAAGCTACTCTTAGGAGTTATGATAACTTAATAGATTGCTTAGGAGATGTTTAGAAACATAGTTTTCATTTTGCATTGTAAGGAAAAGTTCCAAAATTTATCGATTATTAGTAATAGTGAAATTTTGGTTTATACAGTTGGTTTACTTACAATGGCATCCATGAAAGTGTTGGTTACATTTCTATTATTAGCAGTGTTAAATGTGGATTTGATTCTTAATTATATCGTTTGTGGTAGTATCATGATTACCCAAGTGAAAAAGGAATTCTAATCACCCAAGTTTTAATTGGAAAGAAACTTATAGTCATACAATTCGAATTGTGTGATGTAGAAGATTATGACTAATTCATTGATCACATGTTTATGTGAGTCAAAGTGAAGGACTAATGGATCTAGTACATATTGATATGGACTAATTAGATCAATCACAAAGGATAATATTTGTCATGATTTACTAATGGTTCAGTAAACATGTTTATGTGAGTCAAAGTGAAGGACTAATTAGATCCAAAATCAGGAATGTCAAGAAAGGAAAGGAAACTCTAAGTCAAAGGGCCGACTCGTCGAGTCCAAGGAGGAACTCAGTGAGTCCGAGCCGGATCCGGTTCGAGGAGTAAGTGACCGACTCGGCGAGTCGGCTAAGGGGACTCGGAGAGTCTGGTCTGAACGAGGAAAACCCTAATTCCGGGAGTTGTATCCTATATAAAGGGTGTTATGTCCCTCCCTCAGCCTCCATATCATCCTAGAGAACCTGTAAACCCTAGATTTCGTGTGAGCTTCCATCATTTGAGAGAAATAGCTTTGGAGGAAGGAAATTTTGGAAAGGAACTTGAAGATCAAGAAGGTTGCTTCAAAGGAGAGGCGTAGATCCGAGATCTACTTCAGTTTGTGTTCATCTTGGAGGTAAGAAGCTGCCATTTTCCCTCCTTTGCATCTAGATCTATTTTTGTTATGAGATTTGGGGGTTTTATGGTTGTTTGAGACCCAATTCGAGTTTGGGGGCTTAGATATGTTGTTTCCACTTCAGATCTAGTGTTGGGATGGTCCAATATGTCATAAAGCATCAGAAGATGAGTAGTTGGTGAAGCCCTTTTGTCCTTAAACCTAGCCCTATTGTGTTTTGAGCATAGATCTCTTTAGTTATACGTAAAGTTTGCAACTTTACGTGAGGATTGAGCTTTGGAAGTATGGATCTATGATTTGGAGCCCCCGCATGGCTCGAAAATCCACTGTATGGATTAAGAACTGGAGCGACCCGGCGAGTCACATGGGTCGACTCGGCGAGTTGGATGAAGTTGGGCAAGAACTCGGCGAGTTGGAAGAACAACTCGACGAGTCTGTTGAAGATTGCCTTGGACTCGGCGAGTCGAGTCGCAAAACCCCAAACCCTTTGAGTTAAGACTTGGATCAGTGCGTTGTGTGGGGACTCAGTGAGTTGGTCAGGTCAAGACTCGGAAATCGGTAGACTCGGCGAGTCCAGTCGCGGATGAAAGGATTCTAAGCTAATGAACTCGGCGAGTCAGTAGGCAGACTCGACGAGTAGGGTTGACATGGAAGGTTGACTTTGACCAGGAATTTGACTCTGACCAGGAATTTGACTCTGACCAGAGTTGACTAAGTTGATTTTCGGGGGACAGTTAGACTAAGTGTTGCTTTGATATTGGTAGCTTGGGGAGCTAGTGGAGCAGGAGTTCAGAGAGTTGTCGGGCAGCAGCTAGAGGGGCTATCAACAATTTCAGCAAGTGCAGGTGAGTTTCCCTTTTGTGTGAATGGGTCTAAGGCCACAATGCTGGCCCATGTAGTTATGAGTAGAAGACCTGGGGGTTAGCCCTAGGCACAATATGCTAGTATGATATTCAGGACGAGGTCCAATGATAGCGGGCGGGTGCCCAAGGAATGGTTATATGATAGTTTATACTTGTTGTCTGTGTGATACATGTATGTGCCGGGTAGGGAGGTGAATGTGGGCGAGGTCCCGCACCTCACCAATAGCAGAGTGTGGATGGTGTTCCACATCTCATTAGCAGCAGAACAGGGGCGAGGCCCAAGTTAGGGAAAGAGTGAGTGTGGGTTGGGCCTGTATCTCACTACCAGTAGGAGTGTGGATGGGGTTCCATGACTCACCAGTTGCAGGACATGGGCGAGGCCCAAGATAGGCGAGGCCTTTAGAACAGGATTCGCTAGTGTACGCTAGTGTGTATCTGTTGGAATATGTTTATGTGTTAGTATTTGTTGGCGGGAGACGCCCAATGACAGGCGAGGCCTAAGTGAAACAGATATGTATCCGAGTGGGGCTCGAAGCCAGGAGAGGCCTGGAGCGGCGGGGCCGTTGTAGCGGGCGAGGCCCGGGGCAGGGGGCGTGGCCCAGTATGTGCAGTATGTGGTTATGCATGGTATGTGGTAGGATGGGGAACTCACTAAGCTTCGTGCTTACGGTTTTCAGTTTTGGTTTCAGGTACTTCCGGTAGCGGAGGGAAGAGCTCGGGGTGATCGCATGGCACACACCATAGATTAGATAGCCTGGGAATGTTTTACTCTGATAACGAACATGTGTTTTGGAAATTAATACTCTGATTATGTTTGGATTGATGATTTTTCTTTAAGTAATGTTTTATTAAAAGAAATTTTTAGTCTTGAATTTTGGGACGTTACAAGTTGGTATCAGAGCCTTGGTTTGAGGGATTCGGACATGCTCTCGGGTGTGTCTGAACTCAAACTAAGGAATTGGTATGGAATTTTTCGAAATGAAAAATTAGTTTTGTAAAAAGAGTTTGAGAAAGAAAACAGTTTTAGAAAAGCAAAAGAACTCAGAAAGAAAATTTTTTTGAAAGGAGAAAAGGGTGTGGTGCATGCAATCAACCGAGCTCAAGTAAGTACCCCAAAATACCCATACAAGTTTATGTTATGGTTATCAGTTAGTAGAACAGCATGCTAGATTAGGACTAAGGATCTAGGGAGGATGCCTTACGTGCCTGTTATATGTGCTTTGAGCTGCATGATAGTGCTGATTAGACAGTAGTAGGATAGTCTGTTTAGGTTATGCCTGAGTTTATGAGTTTGTGTTGCATGCTAGTATAGATTCTTGCTATGTGGATATGATTGCTTGAGTATGTTATGGTTAGATTTTCCCTTGTCTGAATGTTGCTTTCTTTGTGCATTGTGGGATTCTAAGTGATGGGAGTTAGCCATTAGGTGAATACGTCACATCACATGTGATCAGGGTTGAAGAATTTCAGAGTACTGGATTTGGCCCTATTGCGCAACTCTTGTCTGAGTCTAACCGTTGTAGGGACGAGTCTTTTACTCAAAGGATTATCTGAGCCTCGTCACATGTGATGGTATTCTGGTGATGGCTAATTGGCATCACAAGGAGGCCTTCAACAGCTTAGGACTGGTTTGAGTTGAGTCGGAGGTTCCCTAGGGTAAGCCTAGGATGAGATAGTGTTGGGAGCAGTAGTAGTGGAAAAGGGACCTGGTGGAGTCGAAGCAATTCTTGAGGAAAGTACGGATAGATGTGGAAGGTAGTATGGGCCTGTACTACTGAAAGCAGAGGATCCGTACTCGATTCGGGAAAGGCCGAGACAAGACTGGGAACCTGGTAGTGCGTGTGTTTGGTCTCACAGCAGTTATAAGCACTGTTGTAAAAATCCCGACTAAGTCCTGATTAATCTCTGATTAATCCCTAGTCACTACTCAACTAATTAGAGGGCGCCTAGCGATTAATCTCTACATACATAATGAGTGAAACAATATAAAACGATGAAATTTTAACATTTTGGAGAAGTTTTATCTCAATGGAAACTATTTGAGGCATGATTAGTGTTGTATTAATCGTATTAACCTATTTTGTTATGATATTAGTGGTATTTATGAACTTTGATATACTATTAGTCATATTTAATTTTTTAAAATTCAGTAAATTAGCAATTAATGGTCCCCGATTAATCCTCCGATTAATCTCCGCCTAGCCGATTAATCGCTTAACCCGAGTCCACCGACTAGCTAACATCGAACGTTTTTTTACAACCTTGGTTATAAGTATTCTGATAGTGGTTGTGGTATATTTCTAGCATGGTGACATTGTGATAGAGGCCAGTGGGCGGATCAGGCGCCGAAGAGGGATCAGGCTCGGGTTCAGGAGCCGAGCAGCTCGAGGAGCAAATGAGGGAGTTGATATCAATAGAGGTTACACGCAGTATTCTAGATCAGACTCCTGTGATCTTTGGCACGGTCAAGGAGGGTATATTGGAGATTTTGGATGAGAGGCTGGGAGCCTTCCGTACCGAGATGATGGCTTTGATGGGAGCGTGTACCTTGACATTTCGAGAGTTCATGGCTTGCGGGGCACCAGATTATCATGGGGCTAGGGACCCCATCGCTAGCAGTAGATGGTTGGTTGATGTTACCAACGCATTCCGTACGAGCCGGTGTCCTGAGGAGGACAAGGTCAGACTCGCCTCCTGTCTTCTGAAGGACAGAGCGAGGGATTGGTGGGAGGAGATCGGTCATGCTTTGGGGGATGATGCCGCATTGGACGCGATGACGTGGAGCGATTTCTCGGCCAGGTTCAGGGCGGAGTTTTCGCCAATTATTGAGGTGCAGCAGTTGGCACGGGAGTTTCAGGATTTGACGTAGACCACTGAGACTGTGGCGGAGATCACCGCCAAGTTCAGGGAGATGGCTCTTCTTGTACCGTAGTATGTCGCGGATGAGGAGATGAAGAAGGCCCGATACCATGAGATGTTGAGGGATGACATCAGGCAGTTTGTGAGTAGGTCCAACTGCAAAACGTTGGAGGATATGATCGCGCGAGCTAGGGAGAGAGAGATTGATTTGGAGTAGATCCGGAAGAAGAAGCCAGATGAGGTTCAGGCAGCCACAGGTTCGGGCAAGAGGCCCAAGGGATCAGATTCGAGATCGAGGGATTATCAGGACCGCAACCGGTGCGGGAAGTGTGGCAGAGTGGTAGCGGTGGTGAGTCTGGCTGTTTCAAGTGCGGTCGGACTGGTCATTTTAGCAGGGATTGTACTATTACCACCACGCAGGGATCAGAATTGATATTTTTTCACTACAATCAGCGGGGCCATAAGAAGGCCTAGTACCCGAGTTTGTTTCCGGCAGGACGGGTGATGACACTTGCCCCTGCAATCTTGAGGATCACAGACGGCCGTCAGGGCCGTGCAGAGGCGCCTGCGGTAGGAGGCAGGGCTTTTCAAATGACTACCTTGGAGGCACGATCAGCACCGAACGTTGCAGGTATGCGACTTCCGTTTTCAGTTCTTTTATTTGTGTATGATTATATTGTTATGGTTCTGCATCATTATCGGTATGAGTATTTTATTTTTGTGTGGCTTGCTTGTGATCGAGTTATATGCCATCTACATACCTTGGATATTTGAATGGTAGTTAAGGGATGTACCCTATCGGTGAAGGTCGCTTAGGATGCAGTAACCGTAGCATGCCTGGGAGGGACTTGGTATGTCTCGCTAGTTCGGAGCTGTATAGTTTTAGAAATGGACTAGTTAGATCCCTAGCTATGGTAGGCTTGGGGTTCCTCAACAGATTGATTATGGAATGGTAGCAAGGATTGGGATTTCTTTTCAAGCATTGAGCAGCGAGGTGTAAGCAGGATCGAAGTGGGGGAGAATCCTCCGAGTGTACAAGGGTAAGAGCGCACAGATCCAGGCGCGATCTCTGAGAAGGAAAAGAAGTAGCACAGCAGTTGATGGATTGAGGAGTTCAGGGTTGGGAGTTTGAGAAACTCCCCATCGGTTAGTGCATGTAATGGTGATGGTTAGTACGTGATTGGGAATTCAGGTTGGAGGATCGCCTGTAGGACTCGAGCGGGTCGGAATGAATATCATGGGGACATATAGCATGGGATGCTTTCGTGTTAGTAGACAGTGGCAGAGGCAGCATGTAGAGCATGGTAGAGCGGCGGGGGAGCCGCAACTTTCTCCAGCAACAGTCAGTGGTGGAAGGTGTTGTAAGACTTCAGGGCAGTCGTAGCATTCACTAGCAATCAGAGATGGAAGGTGTTGTAAGACTACGGGTAAGTTGTCATTCCATAGTAGCTTCGTTAGCGGAGTTGGGGCGAGGCCCTTATCTCCTAGTGATCAGATAAGGATCAGGAATGGGTAGTGGATGAGAATAGTAGGGAGTTTGCCTGTATAGCCCTAGAGAGGTGAGACCTTGGGAGAGGCTGCTCCAGGATGTAGTTGGGTGAGACCCGTGGGCGAGGCCCATGTGAGAGTAGCAGTATAGGTGAGACCTGAGAGCAGGGTTGCTCAGTAGTATGAGCGAGAGTGGTTAGACGAGTGGGACTAGAAGGATAGAGACGGGTGAGACCTGTGGGCGAGGCCCATGAGTTTTAGCAGCATAGGTGGGACCTGGTAGGGACCTTAGTGTTGAGATAGGGGATCGAGGATCCCAGAATTGTAGCGCCTGAATGGCAGAATAGATGGGTGCAGTTATAGGTGGTCGGAGTTTCTTCGAAAGTCGCTGGGAGCGACTGGGAGTTGTGTTGGGGCTAGCGACCAGTGGGAGCCGGTAATCCAGATATTGATAGACTGGTGGGGACCAGGGTGGTATCGGTTCATTCGGAAGGCAGATAAGGAATGGCAGAAATTTTTAGCCAGTAGCAGTGCTGGTAAGCGGTCTATGGTGGAATTCAGTTAGTTAATCGAGGGGTGCTCGACACCAAGTTATGACAGAGAAGAGTGTCAGTGGATACTGGCGGTAATGACCCGTACTGGAAGTAGCGGGGGTGATGGAGTTGGTGAAGGATGGGACCTTCACAGTGACAAAGGAAATAGTTGGTTATGGAACGTTGCCCTGGAAAGGTCGGAAATCGCGCAAGGAAAGAGGGGGTGAACCCCTATGGGTTCAGTTGTAGTACTCGGAGAGTGCCAGAAGGATTGTCGGTTGAGTAAGTTGTGTTTCCAGAATGTTTAGGGTCAGGGTTGATCCGAGATTATCATCCGCAAGGATTAATGTTAGTCGGAATGACCGGGCGAAAGACCAGCGAAGGTAGGCAGCTGGTGTTGGAGTAATTAGTAGAGTATTGGAAGCAGATCACAGGCGGTTGGCCATAGCAAAATTCGAGGACGAAGTTTAGTTTAAGTGGGGGAGAGTTGTACCACCCAAAATCAGGAAGGTCAAGAAAGGAAAGGAAACTCTAAGTCAAAGGGCCGACTCGTCGAGTCCAAGGAGGAACTCGGCGAGTCCGAGCGGGATCCGGTTCGAGGAGTAAGTGACCGACTCGGCGAGTCGGCTAAGGGGACTCGGCGAGTCTGGTCTGAACAAGGAAAACCCTAATTCCGGGAGTTGTATCCTATATAAAGGGTGTTATGTCCCTCCCTCAGCCTCCATATCATCCTAGAGAACCTGTAAACCCTAGATTTCGTGTGAGCTTCCATCATTTGAGAGAAATAGCTTTGGAGGAAGGAAATTTTGGAAAGGAACTTGAAGATCAAGAAGGTTGCTTCAAAGGAGAGGCGTAGATCCGAGATCTACTTCAGTTTGTGTTCATCTTGGAGGTAAGAAGCTGCCATTTTCCCTCCTTTGCATCTAGATCTATTTTTGTTATGAGATTTGGGGGTTTTATGGTTGTTTGAGACCCAATTCGAGTTAGGGGGCTTAGATATGTTGTTTCCACTTCAGATCTAGTGTTGGGATGGTCCAATATGTCATAAAGCATCAGAAGATGAGTAGTTGGTGAAGCCCTTTTGTCCTTAAACCTAGCCCTATTGTGTTTTGAGCATAGATCTCTTTAGTTATACGTAAAGTTTGCAACTTTACATGAGGATTGAGCTTTGGAAGTATGGATCTATGATTTGGAGCCCCCGCATGGCTCGAAAAGCCACTGTATGGATTAAGAACTGGAGCGACTCGGCGAGTCACATGGGTCGACTCGGCTAGTTGGATGAAGTTGGGAAGGAACTTGGCAAGTTGGAAGAACAATTCGGTGAGTCTGTTGAAGATTGCCTTGGACTTGGCGAGTCTATTCTTGGACTCGGTGTCACAACTGGCATTTTGCTAGGAAATTCTATTCCCATGTAAACATCATCCATTGTAAAAGCCTATACTCTAAGTAAATACTATACTCTATTCTCATTCAAATATATCTCATATGCTCAAATAAGGGTTGGAAACCCTAGGAATCCCGACTCAAGTTCTTTATGGACAATGATTCTCTTATTGGGCCTAATGGACCAATAAACCTTCAACTTGAACTATTTTGGGCCTAAAGATCATAATTGGGCTCTAATTGGACCCACACTCATAAAACTTAACATTTTGGGCCAAGTGAACCTAAAATGGTTCATTTTTTTTCCTAGTGGGCCCAATAGGCCGGAAAAATTTATAATTAAACTTCATAAATTCGAACTAAGCCATGGAAGCCCAAACCAATTCCTCTTCATTCTCTTTAGCCCAATTCTCGGCCCAATATATATATATATATATATATATATATATATATATATATTTATAAAAAAAAAGATTAAGAAAGAATTAAGGGATATGTGACACCTTGTAATTACATGGAAGACATCCATGCATTGTCCTCCATGTATCTAGGCATGCAAGATTTACCTTCCATATATCAAGGCAAAGCCTTTCCCCTCCCTTTCTTCTATCTTCGGCCAAACACCCCACAACACCACCCTCAATTCTTCTTTCAAACTCTCTCAAGAACCCTTCATCCTCCTCTAAAATTTTTCTAGATTATGGGCATTTCCAAGAAGCTTTTCCACTAAGATCATCATTTTTGGTAAGTTAATACTTGGATCTATGGTTTAGTTTCTTGATTAGTTCAAAAACCTCTTCTTAACCCATAATATTTCATGATCTATATTCTTAAACTTCATAGAATTCGAAAACTCCTTCAAGGAGCTTGTTAGGGCCGAGAATCACATCACCTCCTACCATTCCTTCTTCAAACCAAGAACAATAAAGCAAAGGTGAGTTCATACCCCTTGTTTTCTGTTTTTATATGATTTTTGGGGGAGAATACAAGTTGCTTTGTATAGATCTTTGTGTATATGCATGACTATGTGTGTTTTCCATGAATTATTTGGTGATTATGTGTTGATTTCTTCACTAATCTAAAAATATATTAAGAAACTTGAAGTTTATCACTAGGATCTTCATATGAATCTTGAGAAAAGTATGTTTTATCACAAGTATTACATGTAAACATGTAGATCTGGGATTTTTATACTTTATATAGCAAAAATAAGTGTTGTGTTCAAAGATCTATAAACTAAACTCACAAAACAGCCCTAGACAGAAAACGTTTGGTCCAATCTCGGACTGTTTTGACCATCCAAATGGAAGTATTTTTCAAAACTGTTTTACATGTATAAAGTTCAGATTTATACCTTTAAAATGACTACTCTCACGTTTTCATACGATTTTTCTACAATTTTTGGCGAATTTTACAAAACTGCCTATCATATTTTATATAATTTCGGATCAACCTGTGAAGATGAGTAATTTCACACTATTTTGAAGCCATAAAAAATTATGAGAAAAATTGTGAGCAAAGTAGACAAAATATACAAACTTCCAAAATTTACGGATCCAGATTTCGACTTACGATGAATTTTCTACAAATTTTCTAAAAACTAGTTCGGAAAAGCCAAAAACCAGAAAAATATGTATTTTCACAAAACCAAGCCAAAAATGATATTTTTGACAAAAATGGGTTTAAAATGCTATTTTTATCACAAAGTAGTCATCAACACAAGTTTTTAACAAAATTGGAGATTAAAGTGTTATTCTTACAAAAATTGGGCCTTAATTGTAAATTTTTGGCTTATTGGGCCAAGAATGTCATTTTTACAAAAAGTGGGCTTTAGATATCAATTATGTAAATAATCAAGCTAAAATAAACAAAACAATAACAAACGGGTTAAAAACGACATTCATATCCTTATTGGGCCTGGAAATAATATACATGTTTAGTGGGCCTTAGTGTCCTTTTACATGTATATTGGGCTCGAGATAGGTATTCATATCCTTATTGGGCCAGGAAATAATATACTTGTTTAGTGGGCCTTAGTGTCCTTTTACATGTATATTGGGCTTATGATAGACATTCACATTGCTTTTGAGCCTGGAAATAATAGACACGTATAGTGGGCCTTAGTGGTCCACTTACATGTTTATTGGGCCTAGGAATGGGTTTTATATGCGTTATTCTTTTTATGCTATATTAGTGGATACTATTTACATGCTATTTGGGTCTATAAATACCTTACATGTGAAATGGGCCTTAGTTGTCCTTTCACATATATTTTGGGCCCATGTTATAATCTCATTCCCTTTTGGTCTTGAAATGATTTACATGTTTAGCGATGCCTTAGTGGTTCACTTACATGGATCATTGGACCTAGAATGAGTTTATACATTTTTCTTCGCGTAAATTCGATTAAGGATCTAGCGAGTTTTTATCGGTTGGCACCTATTAAGTGTATGATCGTAGCCTGTAGTTATAACCAGAGTCTCTTGAAGGGAGAGCGGGGATTTGTGTATAGATCTATACGGGGATGACACCCCACACCTCAGCTGTTCGCTACAGTTAGACTTACTCAGTCTAGGGTGACGAAAACCTTTTACTCAAAGTCAAAACCGGCGTCCAACGACGCCAAGACAGGCGAAATTGTCATTATTTAGTATGGTTATGACGACTCGTTAGAGGAATTAACGTTATGAAGTTTACGGAAGACCTTTTTTTTAGGCAACATCAGGTTGTCTGGGAACATTCTCTTTACATGCTCTTACATTCTCTCTACATTTTCTTTACCGTTTTAGTCAAATAAACAATAACATACATGCATTAATACAAGATCTAACACAAACACACTAAACAGTTTTAAGAAAATATCAGATTTTCTGGTGGTTTTCAAAGTTATACAAATCATTTTCATAAACATGCTTATGAACTCACCAACATTTTTATGTTGACCGTTTTCAAAATAACTTGTATTCTCAGGAAATCGTTGAAGCGGGATGAACAAAACAAACTAATGGATATTGTGTTATATTTTGTTTCATCATACTCTTACTATCTTGGCATGTAATATTCAAATACAATACTCGATGTAAACAATGAATGTTGTAATATTACATGTGTGATGATGATGATGTTATGTTTCAATTATATTCACTGTAATGATATTTCAAGATGAAGTCACGAACAAGCCCCCGGACGTTTCCGCCGTCTGGTTCGGGGGTGTGACAGATTGGTATTAGAGCATTGTTTATAGTAAACTAGCATATCTAATCATACAGGATATGCAACTATAAATACAATGGGACTAAACAACTCTGAACATAATAATTAAAATACATACCTTTGTGTGCATTTTAGAATAAAAACACAACAATAACAGTAAAAGTCTTGGGAGGATTTGGACATCGCTATTAAACTCGGGCAGTTATGTAGTCGTATTGGGGGTGATTGTAACCTGATCAACTACATTCATTCAAAATACGACCAACATGTGTTCGGGAGTAATTGTGATGGACAATGAATCAAAAACTTACCATTTAATTATCCAAAGATCTTATAGAACCAAACCTAAACATAATTAAATTACTATAGGAGTAATTGGTATGCTATTTGTTTCTAGTATTCATAGCCCTTCGTGCAATACACTATAGACGAGTATCATTAGCCAAGAAACCCCTATCTCCCTAGTCAGGGAATAGCAGGGTGGCTCGACTCAGAGGAAGAACCAGAGGAGGAACACGAAGTAGAACTTGCAGATGGACCCGCCGAGTGAATAGTAGACCTCGAGGAGGATGAGCCCGAGGGAAATGATGATGATGAATCGGATGGAGAATCTGACTTCATCAATCCTCCATGCAAAACAAGAGTACCGACATATCGTGTGGGCCCCGGTGGCCCCATGCCCCCTTAGGCACATGATATTTGGAGATAGAGTCACCAGTACGAGATACCACCACACTACTATAGGAACTGAGGTCCCTTCGATCTTAGTCGTAGAGGACCAGCTGACCGGGCCCTCCCAGTCATGGTCCGGCGCGCCTGAGGTATTGATAACCAAGCTCAGGACACCCCAAAATCGAACGGAACAAATGTGGTTTGCTATTGCGAGAGATGAGAGGAAAACACAGGAAGTGAATGGAGACTCTCAAGCGAGACAGTTAGTGTGAGAAATAAGACTACGAGAGACCGAGCAACAAGTAGCTCGTCTCCGAGGTGCATCCACTTCATCAGCACCACCACTAGACACTTTCCGCCACAATTAGGATCGACCTTTTCTTTTCCCCTTACTATCCGATATGACTCTCTTTCGTGTACTAAGATGGTACTTAAGGATCTCGAAACCGAAACAATCCATATCCTCTGGGGCAGGCGTAAAGATCGTGCCAAATCTGTGATTACCTACTACCATAAATGCATCATAGGGAGGTAGATGGAAGCAGTAAGAATTATACAACAAGATGCAAAATTTCTAGAGTACAACGAGGAATGACTATCATTACTTACGATCTGGCTTATCAACATGCAGTAGGAAAATGCCACCCCGCAAGAATAACAAGCGCACCGCGAGACACCGCTCCTGCAGATGGACTCTACTACATTCCAAGTTGTTGTAACGGCAGCAGTAACCGCTGCGATGGCGCAAATCAATGCAAACAACCCTAATGGAGGCGGGAATAGCATTGACAACTCCAGCCAAAGGAACGAACATGGTGTTGGGTTTTGAGCATTCTAACACTCCTAAGTGTACATGCAACCCTAAATACCTTGGATCTATGTTTTCTCTATTATACATGCAAATAAGAACTTCCAAGGTATTATCCTAATCTAGCATACAAAACAATAACTATAGCAAGATAGAATACATACCTCTTTGATGTAGAAAGTCTTCATGAAGCTTGAGTGCCTAGTGCCCCAAGTGTGACACCTCAAATGGAATCACAATCATCAAAACATTTGGAATGACTTGAGAGAATTCTACACTCATCAAAATCGGCTAGCCCTTTCTTCACACACACTAGTGTGATTCTAGTCACCAATTTTGTCAAGAATAAGATCTTTATATAGTGTTACAATTAGGGTAAACCCTAATTGTCATGACTTTCCATTTCCTTGGATCCATGGGTACAAATACACCATGGAGCATCCATGGACCATCCTATGGGTTTTAGCCCAACTTGATTATCCATGGAGCTTAGCCCACTATACAAGTATGGATGATTTACACAATCCATCCATATATTTAATTAGTCTTCTTTTGATCACTTAATTAATCCTAGATTAATTCTTGATCAATACTAATTAAATAATCTTATTATTCTTATTATTAATATACTAGAACTTATAATATATTAATAACCATAAGTGTCTTATTTCTCTCATTATAGTCTATCCAAGTGCATGATGGTATGCAACCCAAATGGACCATGCCGGGTCGGGTCAAGTCTTACCAATTATAGTTATGGACTTAGACATTAATCCAACAGTCTCCCACTTGGATAAGTCTAAAACTATTATTGCGTATAACTTCAGGAACCAACCGGCAATCGTAGCTCTCAAAAGCTTCTGTCGAACTCTGACCTTGTAGATGAACTCTGACCTTTGTCAGTGACTTGTCCATTAGATAAGGGATCATATATTCCTCCATTCTAGATATCATATGGACTGATACATGGATTATAATCATTCTCTCTGTCCATTTGTTGTTTCCCGATTTCCGATTTATGACGACTGACTAATTGAACAAATCAAATCAGTCCTGGCCCGGCCGAGCACTTCCATTTGTCATCATCAAATCATCGAGGGGCCCACAGATATCGCTTTTATCCCGAAGGTAAAAGGAATGGATAAACTTCGACTCATATGGCTTGTTCTACTACTTGTTGAATCATACACAAAGGCACGTTTTATAGCACAGAGTTACCAAATGCAGTTTCGTGCAATCAATGTACTATCAACTCATAGTAACAACTCATATCTCTAGGTTTGAAGAATATAAGATATTATCGTCTCATGATCACTCGTGATAAAATCCATGAAGTGATTCCAATGAGCGCGGGTTGAATCCAATACTCAGAACTTATGAGCACTCATGATTGTTGTAGCCTTGTCCAACACCTTAGACCTCTACAACCTATCATAACAGTCTTAATTCATATCTACTTCCAACATATGACCGACTGTGGATGGTTTGAATAACTTAGTCATTCCGGAAGAATAACCTAGTTTATTCGGGAAGTCAAAACATGCAAAGTGAAACACAATAATAATTGAATCCAATATGGTCTCAGAACTTATGAATATAAATAAAACACCTTTTATTTATCACCATATGATTACACATTATTCATTGTATACTGTTTCAGCTATCAACTTTAATCTTGAATTTAAAACAATAGTTGTCCCATGCTCCAAGCATGTACACTATGTTTTTCTCAAACACTAGTCATGCCATACACCAAGTATGCATACTATGTTTGTCTATGATCTTTACTTTGTGAACTAGATCAATTGAACATAACTTCAATGATTCTTTTTTCACACTCCCAAATCCTTACTGCAAATGCAAGAATTCCAAATTCATGCCATTTACTGAAATCTGTTAGATTCTAAACTTATATGCACTGATCCTCTTGTAATGATTATGCACAAAGTCAGAAAGACTTGACAACAATCATTACAGAGTATTCCAAAGGAAATCAACTCCTTGGAAACATCCTTCTTGCACTAAGTTTCCTTAATCTTACACAGATTGAAAAATTCTAACTTTGAAATATTTCCAGATTCCATTCTGACTTATCACTTCTGAACAGGAGTTGCCTCCTTGCAGATTATGTCAATATGGTCCTTCCAGAATTATCACTATGCTTCCAATTGTCCTTGAGTAACCAATCTTAGGTAAACCTTAGATTGTCCTCGACAATTGTTTAATCCTTTTAGTCATATCCAGTTCTAAACCTTTTCCCTTCTTAATGCCTCAGGCATTTGGAAAATTTTAGAACGGATGATTATAGCACATGCAATCGATCCTATATCCGAAGCATATGGGACACGATTCATGATGTCTCACATAAAGACTAAACCAATCCTTTGCTATAACATTTCCATTTCAATTTGCCAAGTTCTCATAATTCAGATTATGAAAAGGGATGCCGTAATCATAATCGAATTTTAGAACGCAAATAATGGACTTATATACAGAATTTCCTTATGTTGAGCCATTCCAACATGAAATTCATATATATATATATATATATATATATATATATATATATATATATATATATCCTTGACTAAATGATTAAAACCTCACAATCTAAGCTTATAGATTTGAGATGAAGTATAATTTCCTCTCCCTTAATTATAGCAAAACAACTTTTTCCCAATTGAAACTTTGATACCAGCTCCCACTAACATGATGATTATTAGCATAACACTTATGCTCCCACTAGCTTTGACATGTACTCAAAAATCAGCTGACTTTCTTACCAAAGTTCAGATTTCTGATACTAGATTGTTTTGATAAGACTTTATCAAAATCATACACCTTCCCTTAGATAGCACACTTGTGTATCTAAACAATTATGAAGAGGGATGCCGTAATCATAATGTTTAGACCTTTTCGCCACTTCTCACAAGTCCATGTTAGTGTGCCGGTTAACCACACGCGCTCCACTAACGACTTTGAGAATGCAAATATCACAATTGCTATCTAGCTAAAATCTACTTAGTGAAAGTGTTTCCTCACCATCATTTTCATGAATCGGAGAGAAACCTTATGACACTTAGATTTATATGGTGTATGAGTTCCTACCCATATGAATTTGTCAAAACCATAATCACAAGACAAAGATAATGACAAATCCAAAACCATATGGATTGAACTCAATCTTAACTTCTTGCCACCTGGCAGCTCAAGGGCCTACCATTGCTTCCAAGTTGTTGTGCAACTAATTGAGAACTCTAAGAACTCATATGCAAAGCCAACTTTAACTGGAATGGGCATAGAATATTTCAACACGATAGGTTGTAAACCGCAAGTCGTGTGCTAGTGAAGAACTTCAGGTTTATTCTTGATTAGTTCTTGAGACTTTCAAGACCTTTAAGACTCCCACTGTCCTCTTGACATATAAGACTCCCTTGTCAAACATCCAAAAGATAGTGCGGATTCTAATCAAGACAAACACTTCACACAATTGGCCTTAGTTGGTCTTTGTTTTATCCAAAACATCACAACTTACCAATTTCAAATGTACAAGAGTAGAAAACTTTTACTCTTACATTTGACAAGCGTTTTAAACCTTCTTTAAGACATGTCACTCAAATTACAATCTTGGAGTATGACTCTAAGACTTGCAGTATGACTCATCTTCTTGATTTAACCATTTCAACAATTCAAGATCCCTCTTCTTAGTCATAAGAATGCACTAAGACTTCCTTAGAGAACTAATTGTGCTATGGTTTCTTAATCATTAAGATGATCACAAAAACTGATACTAAAGTACTCTCCCATCTTTTCAGATTTGAGAAACTTTTATCCTTCTGCCTAATTTGATTCTTCTTATTCGCTCTGTCATACATTGGAACCTTTTTCCAATGTCTCAGAGTTACACTTAAGCTTGTAAGTATAATCATATTTACTGAGCTTTAGTAAACTATGACGAATAATCTTATCAAACTTTTATGGTGGACTTAATCAGTGCACAAGAATGTGTACTCGATCCTTTAGTCCTTTACTTGACTCACACATCCATGTGAACAAGTAATTAGTCTTAATTTCTCCAAAACTTGAAAGTTCTCATTCATCATGCTATACAACCTGCATGATTCCAAGTTCCGGTCCAATTGAAACTTGGGTGATGAGAATCTTTCCTTATTTGGTAAATTTAGACATTACCACAAATGAAAGAATCAATTTCATATTTCCACTCTTGCTCTTAATGGAATCATATAAGCAACAATTTTTCCTCAAATGCCATTGTAAGGATATTTTAAAATAAATAAAATCAAAAATTTTTCTTTTATTTTAAACTTTGCGGAAAACTTATCCTTACAATCCATATGAAAACTTGTTGTTACCTATTCCTAAGCAATATCTCATAACTCCTAAGAAGTAGCTCAAGAATCCGATCTTCAAACTATGCGATAGAAATCCATCTACGCCATCAGATTCAGCATATTCTTTCTTTAAGTTTCTTCACTTTTCTTTGATTCTTAAACATCACCATGTGACCCAGTCACATCATGTATCAAGAATCTCAGAATAGAAACTTAACAAAGTTAGATAGTGGACTTTACCTGAAGTAGAGTCAAACTTATTGACTTTAACACCCTTAGGTAAATTTAGCAGCTTCGCAACCAATGCCCCTTCCTTTGGCAATATACACATATGGACCTTTTGATAATGGTACACGAGACTATCACAGACTTAGCTTTTCTCTTTACCATTTGGTCAACCGAGTTGACTATGGCCGATCCCTTTCCATTGGGAAGAGAATGCTTTTCTGGATGTCCAATGTCATCATTGTCAATGTCCATAAAGTTTTAAGGAAGTTGATCTTAACAAATAGATAAGATCATTAAGGGTCTTGTCATAGTCTGTTTCATAGGTGTTCCAAAAGAACTCACTATGTGACTTAGAAAGTAGTTGAACCACCAACTTTCTCAAGACTTTGACACCCAACTCTCCCGGCTTGTCAATATGTGACTACATCTCCAAGATGTGATCACACCTAGACCTTGCCTTGCCAATAGGGCTTTGAGTGACCTTAAACTTTTCAAGAACTTGTGGGTTAGGGAGAATAATTTGAAGAGGTGAATGAAGTATGATTTCCATGGGATATCATCTTCATTAGGAAAGCTTGTTTCAAGAGATTTGGGAAGATCATAAATGTCTAAACCAGACATGTTTTGGGAGATATTCAAGATAGTTGATCTTAAGTCCTTAATATGACACCCAATATGAAATATTAAGGCTAGGACCCAACAAACTATTTTATAACTTAGAAGAGGTATGCCGTAATCCAAGCTATAAAGTATTTGAAGGTAGGTGAATGACGATTCACCAATTTCCACCAAGATAAACGAAATGTATTATTAGGTTTTAATTGGTTTTGAAACTCCTAGATCTTTGAGATTCATTGAACTTTTCAAAGGCATGTTTCAATCTCGAGTGTGCCCTTCAGGTTTTGTGACTGGGATGCCGAGGATCACAAAACAAGGTGTGAAGTAACCATGCAAATCACTTGGTACCCTTAATAAATTACCCCTCAATCGATGTGCCGGTTAACCACACACGCTCCATCGATACTATGATAAATATTAAGTCACCCTTTACCTACCTTGTTAAGTCCAAGTTAGTGTGCCGGTTAACCACACACGCTCCACTAACGACTTAGACAAAGTGTAAAGTGTAATTTCATGGGTTAGCACCTTATTCACATTTTTCCTAAGTAACTAAGATTGGGTATTATTAAGAGTTTAGTTACTTAGTATTATCATTAATACTTTTAATTAAGGGAGGATTATAGTCCTGTCAAACCCGTTCGGCTAACGACCCTCCACCGGTCAAGCAAGCGGTGGGTGAGAGTGGACACCCATTAAGTTGCCATTTTATAGGCAACAACCTTATACCCACCTTATAGACTGGCTTCGTGAATGAGGCGTACTAGCGGTAAGACTGACTTTACTCTTATACATATATATATATATTATTAACTTATAATATTATAAAGTATAAGGGTTGAATTTTAACTTTTAAAATTCTAAGGGCTAACTTGGAATTAAAGTATTCATAAGTGAAAACTTTACAAATTCCAAAACTTGAGGGCAAGTTTTGAAACTATTCAAAACTTTTCATTTCTTGTAACTTATGAGTTTAATAGAGTAATAAAATGAGGACTTTTCATTTTTTCTAACTCTTGTGTTCTTTTAATGGTTTTTTTAATCCAAGAGACTTTTGGTTTTCCATAACTTGAGGACAAGTTATGGACTCCATTAAAACACATTATGATCAAGAATTAAACTACCATATAGGTTACAAATAATCCCTATGATCATCTAAACTTCATATGAACAAGAACATGAATATGAACACTTTCAAGAATCAAAATCACATTAAACATTGTAATTTTGATAACTAGTTGTTGTAAATGAATTAGCAAAAACATTACACCAGCTAAAACAAGTTTTTCAAGTACCAAAACAGGTTAGGGTAATGTTTCCAATCCATTTCCAGCAACTAAAGTCGAAAATCTGCACTCTGTCGACCCTACTCGCCGAGTTGCATGAACCTACTCGCCGAGTAGGTTGAAGATACTCATGAACTCGCCGAGTCCCCCCCATGGACTCGCCGAGTCCATTCGTCAGGCAGCAAGTTTTCGACTTTTTTCAACTTTTAATTACAAGTATAAGAGAAAGCAAGCCTAGGCTCTGATACCACTGTTGGGTTTTGAGCATTCTAACACTCCTAAGTGTACATGCAACCCTAAATACCTTGGATCTATGTTTTCTCTATTATACATGCAAATAAGAACTTCCAAGGTATTATCCTAATCTAGCATACAAAACAATAACTATAGCAAGATAGAATACATACCTCTTTGATGTAGAAAGTCTTCATGAAGCTTGAGTGCCTAGTGCCCCAAGTGTGACACCTCAAATGGAATCACAATCATCAAAACATTTGGAATGACTTGAGAGAATTCTACACTCATCAAAATCGGCTAGCCCTTTCTTCACACACACTAGTGTGATTCTAGTCACCAATTTTGTCAAGAATAAGATCTTTATATAGTGTTACAATTAGGGTAAACCCTAATTGTCATGACTTTCCATTTCCTTGGATCCATGGGTACAAATACACCATGGAGCATCCATGGACCATCCTATGGGTTTTAGCCCAACTTGATTATCCATGGAGCTTAGCCCACTATACAAGTATGGACGATTTACACAATCAACCCATATATTTAATTAGTCTTCTTTTGATCACTTAATTAATCCTAGATTAATTCTTGATCAATACTAATTAAATAATCTTATTATTCTTATTATTAATATACTAGAACTTATAATATATTAATAACCATAAGTGTCTTATTTCTCTCATTATAGTCTATCCAAGTGCATGATGGTATGCAACCCAAATGGACCATGCCGGGTCGGGTCAAGTCTTACCAATTATAGTTATGGACTTAGACATTAATCCAACACATGGAAACCAACAAGTGACAACCTATCAAGGAACTCCAAACCCCAAGCTTAAGAGCAGGAAGCAAAATCCTGGAAGTAAGAGAAAGGGACAACCCACTCAAGGGTTCTCAAGGAAGCAACATGTTGTTGCTGTTCATGCGACCATGACCCCTATTACACCAGCAACCAGGAGACCATATGCTGGAAACCTTCCAAAATGCAACCAGTGCAAATTCCATCATAATGGAGCTTGCCGGGAGATGCATTGTAACAAATTCAACCGAAAGAATCACACTGCCAAATTCTGTAGAACTTATCCATGCCAGAATCGTCAGCCAAATGAAAATGACAACAATCGCAACAACCCTAACAACAACACCAATGATGAGACCATTCACACCTGCTATTGGTATGGAGGAACCGGTAACTTTAGGTTATATGATAGTTTATACTTGTTGTTTGTGTGATACATGTATGTGTCGGGTATTGAGGTGAGTGTGGGCGAGGTCCCGCACCTCACCAATAGCAGAGTGTGGATGGTGTTCCACATCTCATTAGCAGCAGAACAGGGGCGACGCCCAAGTTAGGGAAAGAGTGAGTGTGGGATGGGCCCGTATCTCACTACCAGTAGGAGTGTTGACGGGGTTCCATGACTCACCAGTTGCAGGACATGGGCGAGGCCCAAGATAGGCGAGGCCTTTAGAACAGGATTCGGTAGTGTATGCTAGTGTGTATCTGTTGCAATATGTTTATGTGTTAGTATTTGTTGGAGGGAGAGGCCCAATGACAGGCGAGGCCTAAGTGAAACAGATCTGTATCCAAGCGGGGCTCAAAGCCAGGCGAGGCCTGGAGCGGCGGGGCCGTTGTAGCGGGCGAGGCCCGAGGCAGGGGGCGAGGCCTAGAATAGCAGGCATGGCCCAGTATGTGCAGTATGTGGTTATGCATGGTATGTGGTAGGATGGGGAACTCACTAAGCTTCGTGCTTATGGTTTTCAGTTTTGGTTTCAGGTACTTCCGGTAGCGGAGGGAAGAGCTCGGGGTGATCGCATGGCACACACCATAGATTAGATAGCCTGGGAATGTTTTACTCTGATAATGAACATGTTTTTTGGAAATTAATACTCTGATTATGTTTGGATTGATGATTTTGCTTTAAGTACTGTTTTATTAAAAGAAATTTTTAGTCTTGAATTTTGGGACGTTACAACTTTAGTAAGAAATTCAATAGCATTGATTTCTAGAAGTCCAATTGATTTTTGGGTACATGTCAAAGCTAGTGGGAGCATAATTGTTATGCTAAGTGTTGCCATTTAACAATTCTATTTATAGGAAACAAATTTTACTAATTTGCAAGTTGCAAAGTTTGGAAATTGTTTTGCTATAGAAAGATTTAAGGGAGAGGGCATTTTAAGGGAGAGGGCATTCATACTTCGGTTCAAATCTAAGAGTTTAGATTGAAGGGTTTAATATGACTTAGCTTTGACATATATGAATATCATGTTGAAATAATTCAACATAGGAAATTCGATATATGGAAATAGTATAGCAAAAGATTGAACAAATATCAGGTCTTTATGTAAGACATAATGAATCGAATCACATATGCTTCAAATATAGGATTGATTACATATGTTATAATATTCACTTGTTCTGATTTTTCCAAATGCCTCGGGCGTTGAGAGGGAAAAGGACTAGAACTGGATGTGACTAAAGTTGTTAAACAACTGTCAATAACACTATGAGGTTTACTGAAGATTGGTTGCTTGTGGACAGTTGGAAGTAAAATATTGGTTGGAAGGATCATAGTGACATGTTTAAGATTTGGATGATTCTTGATCAAAATTGATGGTCATATGGGAATATGGAAATGTTTCCATAATGGAAGTTGATGATAAAATCTTCATGTGAGTTAGGAACTTTAATGCAAGGAAGATGTTCAAGGAGTGTATCTTGAATTTGAGACTTCGTTACCATGGAATTGTTTTAAGTAACAAAGTTTCAGTAGAACATTTTGTAATATGATTGGCAATGTCTCTATGACTTTGAGGCCTTGATATCACAAAATGATATTACATAGAAAGTTGGAATTCTAACACATTTAGTAGTAACAAGAATCTGGTATTGTGAAATAAGCATCATTGGAATAGTGTCCAGTCGATCTGTTCACAAAGGAAGGGCCATAGAGAGACTTAGTATGCATGTTTATAACATGACATGACTGGAGTTTAATTCAAGTGTTTAGTTGATTACTCGAAACATTATAAAATGAATAAATTCTAATTAATATGGTGATTAAATAATAAAGGTTTTATTTATATTCAATAGTTTTGAGACCATAGTTAGTTAGGTTATTAATGTGGTTTAGTTCATATGTTTTACTTCCTGAATAATTTGATTATTCGAAATTCCACAGTCGCTCGTACTTTTGGAAGTAAGTAGCGAACTAAGACTGTGATGAATTGAATTGTAGATTGTCTATGAAGATTAGACATAGCAATGGTTTTGCTACAATGTTCAAGAGTACTTGAAAAATGGGGATTTTGAGTATTGGATAAACCCACGCTCAAAGAATTACTTCATGGATTTTATCATGAGTAATTATGAGACGATAATATCTTATATTATTGAAATGGAGAAATATGAGTTGTTGTCTACAAGTCAGTTGTGCATTGATAATGCGTAAACGCATCAGTAACTTGATGTTATAAAACGTATTGGTGTGCATGATTTGATGAGTGAATACTGCACGCATATAAGTCAAAGTTTATCCGTTTCTTTTGCCCTAACGAAAAAAGTGATATCTATGAGACCCTTGATGATTTGATGATGACATCTAAAGCGCTTCGCCAAGCCCGGACTAAATTGATGTGTTCAATTAATAGTCTGATTTCAGTCATCATAAATCAGAAATCGGGAAACAAAACTTGGACAATGAGATTGATTATAATCCATGTCTCATGTACTTAAGATATCTTGTAGAACGGAGGAATATTTGATCACTTATCTTAGGACACGTAATTGACTGGGTCAAAGTTCGACAACGAATTTGAGAGCTACAATTTGCTAATCAATTTAGAAATTATAATGGCAAATATACTTATTAGACTTATCCAAGTGGGTGACTGTTGGATTAGGTGTCTAAGCTCAAAATATAATTGGTATATACTTGAATTGATAGTAGCACAGTCCTTTTGGGTTGCCCTCAAAACTAGCAACCGGACATGATGACTTTTAAAGAGAGGTTGAATTTATTATTTGATTAATAAAGTGAGATAGTTCATTGTTAATGTATTATGAAAATAATATATTAATTAGAAATCATATTATTTAATTAATAATTAATCAGAAATTAATTGGAATTAATTTTCGGATTAATTGAATTAATTAAAAGTACAGGGGCTGTTTGACAATTTATGGATAGCTGAGTAAAGAGGCTCTAGAACCTCCCTAGAAGAGGTTGGACTAAAACTTCTAGGAAGGCCCTAAAATTTTCGTCCAAGGGCTCTTGGATGGGGATTCTTGGGCTGCTTGGTCCTTAAGCTAAGGACTTAGCGTTTCCTCCTGAAACCCTAGCTTCGACTCTAAGCTACCTCACCTATATAAAGGGCCTTACCCCTTCATATTTTCGGCCACCTAGAAACCCTAGAAGAGTAACCAAAATTCTCAAGTCTCCTCTCTTCTCTCTGATGGGTTTTAGGTAAAACAAATAAACTAGAAAATAATTCCTAAGTTCACATGCAACCTACTTTGGATCTATGTTTTAACTATTGAACATACAACTTTGAATTGCAAAACAAGAACCCTAGAGGAGAGAGGCTAATTTCGAAATTAACAAACTAGGGTTAGGAGTTACATACCTTTCAATTGTTATAGCAAACAATTGACAATTCCCTTGATCTTGATCTTGATTTTCTTGGAAGCTTAGCACCACAAGTGTAATGCCTCTAATGGAATCACACCCAAACTAGCAAGAAGGAAAGTAGAGGAGAGAGGGGAGAGGGTGTATGCAAAATCTCGGCCTTAGGGTTTCTTCAAAAGAAAGAGTTACCAAAATGTGAACCAGGAGGCTCCTTATATAGCTGAGGGATCTAGGGTTTAGGGGAAATCCTAGTTATCCTTTGCTTAGGGCCTAAGCAAACCCAAGGGCCTTATCCAAGTCCCTATGGACGAAATTATTAGGGGAACCCTAAAGATTTCGTCCACCCTCTTCCAAGGGGGTTCTAGAGCCTTCCACTCAACTATTAGATAATTGCAAACTAGTCCCTGCACTTTGTAATTAATTCTGTTAACCCCAAAATTAATTCTAATAAATTTCTGGTTAAATATTAATTAAACATAATGATTTCTAATTAATATATTAATCTTTTAATATATTAATAAATTCATTTATATTAATTTATTAATCTTATAATAAATTAATATCCCTCGTTTCATAATTTCTTTGTCCGGTTGCTAGGTTTGAGGGCAACCCAAAAGGACTGTGCTGCTATCAATTCAAGTACATACCAATTATAGTTATGGGCTTAGACACCTAATCCAAAAGTCTCCCACTTGGATAAGTCTGTAACTATAATTGCTAGTATGAATTCTAAATTTGACCAGCAAATTGTAGCTTCCAAAAGCTGCTGCCGAACTCTGACCCAGTCAGTTACATGTCCTAAGATAAGTGATCATATAATCCTTCGTTCTGCTAGATATCCCTAGACAAAAGACATGGATTGTAATCAACCTCTTTGTCCAGAATCTATGTTTCCTGATTCCTGATTTGTGATGATGTAGGACTTATAATTGAACACATCAATTTAGTCCTGGCTGGGCCTAGCACATAAGTCAACACCAAATCATCGAGGGGCCCACAAATATCGCTTTTCCGGTTAGGGAAAAAGGAACGAATAAACGTTGACTCATATGCTTGTATCTTTTACTCATCAAATTATACATGACAATACGTTTTATAACACCAAGTTACTGATGTGTTTTTGTATCACCAATGCATGACCAACTTGTAAATTACAACTCATATATCTTCGTTTCAAGATTATAAGATATTATCGTCTCAGTATTACTCATGATGAATTCCATGAAGTAATACTCTGAGCGAGGGTTTATTCAATACTCAAATCTCAATTTCTGAGTACTCATGAACGTTGTAGCAAATCTATTGCCATGTCTATCCTTAGACAATCTACAATCCAGTTCATGACAGTCTTTGATTCACTACTTACTTCCAAAAGTACGAGCGACTGTGGAGTTTGAATAATCTTATTATTCGGGAAGTAAAACAGGAAAAAATGAAACACAATAATAAACAATTGACAAAAGGTAGAAGCCAAACTTATAAATAATACTTTATTATTTAATCACCAAAAGTCAATTACATTTACTTTGTTACAAGTTTCAGAACAAAACTAATCTAACTACTAAAACTAATATCATCTTTCAGTCCTATGCTCCGAGCATGCTGAATATGCTTAGCCCTACTCAGACCCTTTGTGAGGGGACCTGCGGGGTTATCTTCAGATGACACCCTCTTCACTATAAGATGACCTTCTTCTACTTTATGTCTGATGAAATGGTACTTTCTGTCAATATGTCTGGTTTTACCATGATCTCTCGGTTCCTTTGTTAAGGCAACCGCTCCTTCATTATCGCAGAACAGTTCCATAGGCTCCTAGATGGTTGGAACAACTCTGAGATCCCCGATGAAGTTCCTCAACCAAGCCGCTTCTTTCGAAACTTCACTTGCTGCTATGTACTCTGATTCACAAGTAGAATCAGCCACCGTATCTTGCTTGGAACTCTTCCAAGTAACTGCTCCTCCATTCAGTAAAAATACCCAGCCCGACTGAGAACGGAAGTTATCTCTATCCGTCTGAAAGCTGGCATCACTGTAACCATCTACTCTCAAAGTATCATTGCCACCAAGCACAAGGACCCAGTCCTTCGTCCTTCGCAAATACTTGAGTATATTCTTTACGGCTATCCAATGAGCTCTACCTGGGTTTCCCTAATAGCGACTGACCATGCTCAAAGCAAATGCCACATCAGGGCGAGTACATGTCATGGCGTACATGATCGATCCGACAGCGGAAGCATAAGGTACACGACTCATGTCATCTATTTCCTCATCTGTACTCGGGCATTGAGTCTTACTCAATTTTGTGTTGCTCTGGATAGGTAGCTCTCCCTTCTTGGAATTTTCCATACTAAACCTCTTTAGTACCTTATCCAAGTATGTGCTCTGACTAAGTCCAATTAGTTTCTTCTTTCTATCTCTCGATATTCTAATCCCAAGAATATAGGCGGCTTCTCCAAGGTCTTTCATGGCAAAACACTTTCCAATCCAAGACTTAACTTCATTCAAGGTTGGAACGTCGTTACCAATGAGTAATATGTCATCGGCATATAACACCAGAAAAGTTACTATACTCCCACTAGCCTTGATATACACACAAAAATCATCTTCACTTCTAGAGAAACCAAACTCTTTGACTTTCTCATGGAAGCAAAGATTCCAGCTGAGAGATGCTTGTTTCAATCCATAAATGGATTTCTCAAGGTTGCATACTCTATTGGGAAACTTTGCATCAACAAAACCCTCTGGCTGACTCATGTAAAGATCCTCAGCCAACTTCCTGTTAAGGAAGGCAGTCTTGACATCCATCTGCCAGATTTCATAGTCATGAAAGGCGGCTATGGCGAGCAATATCCTAATAGATTTAATCTTAGCCACTGGCGAAAAAGTCTCATGATAGTAAACCCCTGGGGTTTGAGTGAAACCTTTTGCAACCAGTCGAGCCTTGAATGTATGCACATTCGCATCCATGTCTGTCTTCTTCTTGAAGATCCATTTGCACCCAACCGTCTTCCGACCTAGTGCACTATCAACCAAATTCCAAACTTGGTTGTCATACATGGACTTAATCTCGCTGTCCATTGCCTCTTTCCACTTGGAAGCCTCTAGGCCTGCCATTGCTTCCTTATAAGCGACTGGTTCATCTAAGTTTACCAGTGTTCTGTCACTTATGACTGTGTCACCATCTGAAGTAATATGAAAACCATACAACTCAAGTGACACACTCACCCTAGTGGATCTTCAAAGAGGTAATGATTTATCAACCGGTTCAACATGAACTGTTTCCTCTGGTTGAGTGCTAGTGTCATCTAAGGTTCCTTCATTGGTTGACTCTTAAATCTCTTCAAGGTCAATGGTACAACCACTGTCCTCTTTGAATATGAGCTCTCTTTCTAGAAAGACTTCTCTTCGAGCCACAAACACCACGTTCTCACTAGGTCTGTAGAACAAATATCCAAAATACTGCTTTGGGTAACCAATGAAAACACATTTCTCACTTCTAGCTGCTAGCTTGTCGTGAGTCTCTCGTCTTACGAAAGCTTCACAACCCTAGAATTTAATATGTGCTAACGAGGGAACTTTCCCTGTCCATATTTCTTGAGGTGTTTTGGCAACCTTCTTTGTAGGGACAAGATTGAGGATGTGGGCGGCTGTCTCTAACATACCCCCCGAAGTGAATAGGAAGCGAGGCACGACTCATCATAGAACGAACCATGTCTAACAAGGTTCGATTACGCCTCTTAGCTACACCATTCAAATGTGGTGTCCTAGGAGGAGTCAATTGTGAGACTATCCCACATTCTTTCAGATAGTCGTTGAACTCGATGCTAAGATACTCCCCGCCTCTATCGGATCTAAGTATCTTTATCTTTCTGCCCAATTGATTTTCGACTTCATGCTTAAAATCTTTGAACTTTTCAAAGGTTTCTGACTTATGTTTGATCAAGTAGATGTAACCATATCTGCTATAATCGTCAGTGAAAGTCACATAGAATCGATTAGCATCCCTTGTGGTTGATCTGAAGGGCCTACACACATCTGTGTGTATGAGATCCAACATACCTTCACCTCTTTCACAAAACCCTGTGAATGGTGATTTTGTCATCTTTCCCAAAAGACAAGATTCACACATATCATCTGATTTTAGGTCAAATGATTCCAACACTCCATCCTTTTGGAGTTGGGCTATGCGTTTCTTGTTAATGTGTCCAAGACAACAATGCCACAAACATGGCTTGTCTACACTATTAGACAGGTCAATATTAAGTACACTATTTCCTAAGCTAGCAACACAAGTCATTGTTTCATACACGCCATCACAAGGTAAAGCTTCAAACATAAAAACACCATTCTTATAAACAGAAATTGAACCATTCAAATCATTAAAAGAATATTTAAAACCTTGTTTGAACAATGCATGAAATGAAATAATGTTTCTCGTCATCTCAGACGAATAGCAACAATTTATTAAGTCTAATCTAACATCATTACTAAGCAAAAGTTGATAAACTCCGATCTTGGCTACTGGTGATGACTTCTTGTTTCCCATGATCAAGTTTATCCTACCTCGCTCTATCTCCTCACTTTCCCTTAGCCCCTGCAAATCAGAACAGATGTGAAAACCACATCCTGTATCAAGGACCCATGAACTAGGAGATAATGAGTTTTTAGAAGAAATAGTGTAAATACCTGCCGAAGATGGCTTCACTTTTCCATCTTTGATGTCCTGCAGATATTGTGGGCAAGATCTCTTCCAATGCCCCTTTTGATTGCAGTAAAAGCAAACGGCCTCTTTTGGATCAGAAACATGGGGAGTGGAACCATTGGGCTTAGCCTTTGGGCCATTACTAGATGACACAACTCGAGCCTTGCTCTTCCAGTTTTGGTTGGGAGGACCTTTCCTCTTCTTCCCCTTTCCCTGTCCAATGGCCAAGATAGGGGCACTGGCAGGTGTGGAGGGTATACTTTTACCCTTCATCCCTGCCTCAGCTGTCTGCAACAAGTTGTGCAATTGGGCCAATGTCTGCTCAGTGTTGTTCAAATGGTAAGTTAAAATAAACTGACCATAACAATCAGGCAACGAGTTCAATACCATGTCAATGGCCAATTCCTCATCTAAGTGAATGTTGAGCTTGACCAAACGCTCTATGTAGCGTTGCATTCTTTGCACATGAGATACAACCGATTCCCCTTCTTTCATCTTGCAAGCCATGAGTGACTTGACTACCTCAAACTTTTCTTGACGAGCTCGCTTATGGTACTTTTCCATAAGGTCCTTGTTCATGTCAAAAGGCCAGTAGTCCTCATAGTACCTCTGCAATTCTGGGGACATGGTTGCAACCATGATGCATGCCACTTTGGTAGCATCATCATGGTGCTTCTTGTAGGCAACATATTTTTCGGGAGTGGCTTTGGACTCATCAAGTTCTTTGAGCTCCTTTTCAAGGACATACTCTTTGTCCTCAAATCTGAGTGCCATCTTGGTGTTACGCATCCAATTGTTATAGTTCGAGCCATCCATAACGACTTTAGCGCAAATGTTGAGCAAAGAGAAGTTGTGGTTGGAGGATGAAGAAGCAGAAGTGTTTCCAGGAGTAAACATCTGAAAAGAAAGATAGTTTTAGTTAGATTTCAAGACACCTCAATATAATAACCCAAAGGTATCATATCAAGGTTAGGATCCAACTATGACGATTTACAACTTAGAAATGGGATGCCGAGATCCAAGTTCAAATCTCATAAGGTAGGTGAATGACGATTCACCAATTCCACCATTAGATAAAATAAACGAAGTGAAATTCCTAGTTCTTTTAAGATACATTAAAACTATTTAATGGCATGTTTTAATCTCGGATTATGCTCTACTATTTGTGACTGGGATACCGAGGATCACAAACTAGATGCGAATAACCATGCAAATGTGCTTGGTAACCTTATTGTCTTTATCTTTAACTATTGATGTGCCGGTAAACCACACACGCTCCATCAAAATGATAATTATAAGATACCCATTACTACTCTTTATTAGTGCCTTTTAGTGTGCCGGTTAACCACACACGCTCCACTAACGACCAATAAAGCATAATATGCAATTTCATGGATTAGCATACTTTTCACATTTTTCCTAAGGTAACTAGAGTTGGGATTTTGAAAAATAATGTTCTAGTACTTTCTTTAATAGCATTATACTTTTAATGATAAGTAGTTGTCCTATCAAATCCGTTCTGATAACGACCCTCCACTAATCAAGGAAGCGGTGGGTGAGAGTGGACACCCATTCAACTACCATTTTATAGGCAGTTTCCTTATACCCCCTTATAGATTAGCTTCGTGAATAAGGCATACTAGCGATTTGACTGACCATATTCTTATACATATATAATATTAAACTTTTAATTATAATATATATAAGGTGTGTTTTAAAACATTTTAAAACTCCAAGGGTTTATATAAATTTCGAAATTTAAACTATTAAATTTAAAATTTAAATAAACCAATTATTTAGATTTAATATTTATCTATTAATTATCTTTTAATTAATTTATTAAATCTTGTAAGGATTATCCAATTAAATTAAACAATTAATTTAATCCTAATCCTTATCCCTCTAAATTTCGAAATTTAGGGTAAGGATAATTATCCAATTAATCTAATCAAGTAACAATTATCCAAAACAAAAACCCAAAAATCTATAGCATATTTTCGAAATTCACAAGGGAGGAGGCTAGGGTTTTCAAAACCCTAACCCTAATTTCGATTAGGGTTCTTTGGAGGCTAGGGTTTTCAATAACCCTTTGATCCATAACCCTAAAAATCGAAAAACGGCCTTTAGGGTTTAATAGCTATAAACCCTAATTTGAAATTCAACAATTGTAGCAATTCAATTTAAAAACAAAACAATGACTTTGATACCACTGATGGGTTTTAGGTAAAACAAATAAACTAGAAAACAATTCCTAAGTTCACATGCAACCTACTTTGGATCTATGTTTTAATTATTGAACATACAACTTTGAATTGTAAAACAAGAACCCTAGAGGAGAGAGGCTAATTTCAAAATTAACAAACTAGGGTTAGGAGTTACATACCTTTCAATTGTTATAGCAAACAATTGACAATTCCCTTGATCTTGATCTTCTTGGAAGCTTAGCACCATAAGTGTAATGCCTCTAATGGAATCACACCCAAACTAGCAAGAAGGAAAGTAGAGGAGAGAGGGGAGAGGGAGTATGCAAAATCTCGGCCTTAGGGTTTCTTCAAAAGAAAGAGTTACCAAAATGTGAACCAGGAGGCTCCTTATATAGCTGAGGGATCTAGGGTTTAGGGGAAACCCTAGTTATCCTTTGCTTAGGGCCTAAGCAAACCCAAGGGCCTTATCCAAGCCCCTATGGACGAAATTATTAGGGGAACCCTAAAGATTTCGTCCACCCTCTTCCAAGGGGGTTCTAGAGCCTTCCACTCAACTATTAGATAATTGCAAACTAGTCCCTGCACTTTGTAATTAATTCTTTTAACCCCAAAATTAATTCTAATAAATTTCTGGTTAAATATTAATTAAACATAATGCTTTCTAATTAATATATTAATATTTTAATATATTAATAAATTCATTTATATTAATTTATTAATCTTATAATAAATTAATATCTCTCCTTTCATAATTTCCTTGTCCGGTTGCTAGGTTTGAGGGCAACCCAAAAGGACTGTGCTGCTATCAATTCAAGTACATACCAATTATAGTTATGGGCTTAGACACCTAATCCAACACTCTCCTCTATCATATTCTTGCTAGTGTTGGGTGTGAACCATTAGAGACGCGACATTTGTGGTGCTTGCTCTCTAAGCTTCAACAACACAAGGGATTCATTGTTATTCTTCAATAACAATCAAATGTATGTTTTCTAACCCAAGATGTTAATTTCGAAAATAGTATAGGTTTCCTAGGGTTTCCAAATTGGTGTTCAAATGTTGTATGTTCAACTAGAGAAAACATAGATCAACAATTAGGGTTGCATGTACACATATGATTTTTTGTTTGTTATGCTCAAAACCTATCGGTTCCCACATAACTTGACTATTATCAATTAATTGTTCCAATAAATGCCTTGATGATCAGTCAGTCATCTGAGGGTTGACTTAGATTAGATCTCTACTTTTGTAGCCACTTCGCGTTCAAAGTGTTAAGTAACTTCCTCACAAGACAACAATTGTTGTATTAACATTGTCAATTTAGCCAAGTTTTCTTCTTTATATGTTCTGGAACCTTCTCTTCACACCTTAAGGCCACGCCGTGAGCACTGGATTCCTAATAACTTAATGGATTAAGACGTTTTCTTTGATTCTAAGGGCTCCAATGCTCAGATCTGGTCCATTCTATGGTCTAAATGGATAAAGTTTCCAACTTTATCCCTTAAGACCCACCAAGAGATAAAGATCTCAACTCCTAGGTCCAAAAATGGCAAAAACACAAGTTGGCTTAATCAATAAGAACTTAATCTTAAAGACCTCTTGTCCAACAATTCCATAAAGGTTTCTAGCATCATTACTAACATAAAAATTCATGCTTTTCAGACATTCATGTCCAATGCATGTCTTGAACTCCTATTAGGTCAAAATGAGGGTTAAAGGCCAAAAATCCATGCATGACAACAAAACTCGTTCCTATTAAGACCTAAAGCACAAAATACTCCAAATGGCCTAAAGATTCATAAAGTTGCAAACTTTATGAGATCTCGCCACTCAAACCCATCAAGACATGAAGAAAAGGGAAAAAATGTAAAGATCTAGCAACTTAGCAAGGAAAAGGTTGGGTCTTGGTCACTCACCAAGGTCCAGAAGATGTGCTAGTTGATGTAGATGATGCTTTCAAGGTAAAGTACCACACCAAGGGCTTCCTTCTGCTTCAAAGATCACCAAAAACACCAAGAATGAGTTCATAATTGCAATGGAGGCTAGTGTTAGGGTTTCTGAGCTTGAGAGGGTGATGGAGGCTGAATGATCCTAAAACCCTAGCCTTAATGTTCTTTAAATAGGGACCAAAGCCCAAAGATTAGGGGGTTTCTCTAAAAACATCTGCCACGCCGTAGCGAGTCATTTAAATCCACGACCCAAATCAATACCGTCATGTCGTGGTGAAGCTCCACCACGTTGTGGCCACCCAAAAATAAGGTTTGATATTTAAAAATTGTTCATACCTGGAACGGGTGTTACAATTCAATATAAATTAACAATACCCAAGCATCTAAATTGCTTTTTGGTTGGTCCTGCAACAATGGCATCTGTAATTTAAACTCCAGAACGTTTTCAGTTCATTTCAGAGGTGTTCTATGTTGTAACATCCGAGAATTTGGGTGTATATATTTAACCTTTCTTCTTCTCCAAGTTGTCAAGTTTAGTCCATAAAAGAAGAGTGTGGCAGGCGAGTACGTTGCGCGTACTAAGGAGTACGCTGCGCGTACTCGTAGGATGTTTTTGGACGCGGACGCTGCTAGGTACGCTGGGCGTACCAATGATTAAGCTGGGCGTAGTCAGACCAGATGCAAAACCCTAAATGAGACTTGTGCACTATATAAGGAATGCTATGGCCTTATCCTCAGCCACCATTCTTCAGAGGGAAACCCTAAGAGAGCATCATCATCGTTCTAAGTTGTGTGTGAGTGTTTTGAGCTAGAAAGAGCCTTTTTATGATGGATAAGAAGAAGAGAAGGTCTTTGTGGAGGATAGAAGTTGGAGTTCAAGTTTGGATCTGAGTTCTTCAGAGTGTAGAGCTTCTTCTAGAGGTATAAAGCTCAGAGCTTTCCTTATCATGTTTGTGTTGTGCTTGTTGGACCAAATTTTAGGGTTTTTGGTCCCAAGATGGAGGCTTTATGAGCAAATGGCCTCCATAAGCTAGAATTTGCCTTATTTTAGTGTATTATGAGTTGTAAGTTCGTAAAAATCCAGTCTTGGTAGTTAATATTAAGACAAGCTTGAGTTAAGGACTTAATGAGGAAAGAGGTTAAGAGTTTGGAGAGGTTGGTGGTCTTTATAGCCATGCAAAGGCTTAAAGGTTCCGACTTTATGGCTTAAGAGGCAGTAGAGAGCCTAGATCTGTGATATGAGCCTATGTCTTAACCTATTCAGACCAAAAATAGAGAAAGGATAAGCCTAGGACTTACGCTGGGCGTAAGTCTCAGAACGCGCAACGTAGTAGGTTGAGGTCCCCGATTAGTTTCAGGCGCTTGAGTACGCTGAGCGTACCAAGGGGGTACGCCCCGCGTAACTCCTTCTGGGTTTTTTTTGGCTAAGCATTTTATTGGGCCTTGAAGTGTTGGGCCTGGAGTTTGGACCTCATGCAATAGAGTCTTAGACTAGAGAAGTGTATATATATGTGCTTTGGGCTTGCGTTTTTGTTTGGGGAATTAGGCCGTGTGGGGACCCATTTATTATTGGGCCTTGGTGGGCCCAATGGGTTTAGGGCATTGATGGGCTGGTAGGTGGTCTATCTTTAGACCTAATAAGTAAGGGGTTGGACCTAGTTCCTAATTGAGATACTTGTGGGTTTGGCACAGAGATAGAGGCCGGTGCATATCAACAACATCTATAGGAGCTGTTCATCATCTGAGGTGAGTCTTCTTACTATACTTTACCTAGAGTGGTAATTAGAGTTATGTGATAGAGTATTTTCTATGCTATTTATATGATGTTATACACTGCATTATTTCTATGTGATTTATGCTATGTATGTTTCAGAGTTTACAGAGTTAGGACCGGAAGGTCCACAGAGTTAGGACCAGAGGGTCCACAGAGTTATGGGACTGGAGGGTCCCACTGAGACACATTGACTAGAAGGTCAGACAGAGTTATAGCCTCGAGTAGCTAATATGTGTTGTATGTGGTATTTTGGGGAACTCACTAAGCTTCGTGCTTACCGTGTTATGTGTTATGTGTTTCATGTTTTCTTCTCAGGATCACGGGACGGCACCGGCTTGATTGTACACACACCAGAGAAAGAGTTAAGATGATCCTGGATTAATAATGGAGTTGTACTTTGTAATTGAATAAAAGAGATTTTTATACGATATGTAATGAAGAGTATGCATTTTAAAAATGAAAAATTGTTTTAAATTTTCACGTCGTTACATATGCATTCCAAAACAGTAATTATAGATGAATAAGCACGTTATACAAACAAGCAAAGTAGGTTTTTGAAGCGAAGAACATACCCGTAAAATAACGGGGTCGTAGTGGTCTTCTTCCATGTCGGAGTTGCATGTCGGAGATCAGAATAAGGATCGGGGTCACACGTCGAAATTGAATGGGAAGGTTGGAGGAAGATCCAAAATGAAGTCAAGGGTCCAGATTTTTTCAAATTCTATTCTGGAATTTGAATTTCAAATTCCCGATGTGGAGCACGAACAATTTGTTCGGAATGGAAATTCTGAAGGCAAGGTAATGGCCTATCCACCTGAAAATGAGTCTAAAATATGTTGTGAAATGTCATATTCCAGACCAAGTGGTCATTTCATAAAAAAAGATTATATGTTTAAAAAACACCCAAAATGGTTAAATTACTCAATTTCCCTTTAAAATTTAGGTACTGTTGTCTATACCTACTTTTTCCTATCATTACCCCTCAATCATTATATGTTTTATACCAGATTTTATACTATTTATTTTTATAACACATTTTCATAATTCCAACCAATCCATACAAAATATACTCTTTCAAAACATTAAATAATGTGATGCAAACAATAAGACAATTAACCAATGCATGCGATGCTATGATTTGTTCCCTTTTTCAGTTTTAAGGACATTCTACATTTAAAATTTTACACAAAAAATTCAAAACAACAATAAACTCACCACCATTAACCAACTATTGGTAACCTTCCACTGTCGTCGGACACTAATCGTCGGATTTTACCACTGAGTGAGAAAAAGACAAAACGAGAGAGGGACACTGCATTCAACACACTATCGGCGACATATAACCGTCATTAACCACCGTCACCAGCCACCATGATCAGGATCTACCAGAAAGAACGTTAGAGAGAGAGAGAGACAGAGAGAGAGAACTATGAACCAACGAACAACACCCCAGAAACCATGTCGGCCGCCTTATACCATTCGTCAGAAAATTGTGAACCACCGTGAGAGAGGCCAATTTCAAGCACCGAACTTGATGTTGCTCTCTGTCGGACAACCATGGACGTCGTCGGAGCGTCAAACTACCTTGAGCCTCGTCTCTCTCTCTCTCTCTCTCTCTCTCTCTCTCTCTCTCTCTCTCTCTCTCTCTCTCTCTCTCTCTCTCTCTCTCTCTCTCTCTCTCTCTCTCTCTCTCTCTCTCTCTCTCCTAGTAGGGTTTTTGGCGATAAGAAGCTCTTTATACCATCAAAATTTAGAGTTAATCTTAAGATGTTGCATTTTAAGTCCTCTAAGTTTATATTTGTTATAATTCCTTAATGCATTTTTATTAGTAAAAGACATTTATAAAAACTAAAATTTTAGTTTTTTATATAGTTTTTTAATAAAATGCACCAAAATTTTTAAAAAAATATCCTAATTTTTTTAATTACATATAAATAATCCTCCTTAATAAATGAAGGTTTTTTTTTCCACATGTGAATCTCTCATGAGTTTTGACACTTATCATTTTGTGGTATTTTTGAAATAAATATTATATACTTGTCAATTTTTGGTTTGTTTCAATTTTTAAAATTAAAATCATATACTTATATATGTAAAGTATTAAATAACATATATATACTATTAAATTGTAAGAAATATGTTTCTTCCTTATTTTAAATTTGTACATTAAAAAATATTTTTTATTTACACTTTAACGTTTAATCTCTCTAAATCAACCCGTATAATTCACGGGTTTCACACCTAGTATAAATCTACTATAATAAATGAAGGTTTTTTTTGCCACATGTTCTCTTCTCCTTCATTTGGACACATGATATTTTCTAACATTTTTAAATTTTCTATTTTCCACTTGTCATTTTATTGTATTTTTCATTTTATTAAATTAAAATTCCATATTTAATACGTAAGATAATATATATGTAAGGTATTTATTAGAAATGGTTTATATATGTAATGTATATAATACATTAAAGCCTCTTTAATTTTAATAATTCAAAAGATTCCTTATTTTTCTTATAAATTCAAACTTTTCAAATTGTTAAAATTTTATATATTTTTTTTTAAATAAACCCATGTAATACATGGGTCTCACACCTAGTAAATTATAAAAAAAAAAAAGTATTCATTATTACTTTATAGTTTTATAGTTGCCTAATAATTATTAGTAAAAAAGTAATATAATTATGAGTTAATTATTAGGATAACAATTAAGGGGTATGGATGGATTAGAAGTATGGTAGGGATAGATGGACCCTAAAATTTAGATTAGCATATTGGATAGCTTGTTGTCAATTATATAGAACATCTAGGCCATTCTCATCTTTTATACAAAAAACAAATTAATCAAGAGTGAGCCTTTGTCCTCCGTGGTTCTTCCACCTTTTTTTTGGGTGTCATAGAAACTACAATTCTTACTACACCTTGTGGTGTGCTTAGCAAGAAAACTATTTTTATATTTAGTGGTTGTAAGCTTCAACAAAATAGGAGCATGGTATATAAATGTCATCATAACAAGGTTAAAATACAAATAATTTCACAAAATTGTATCTGAGGGTTGACTTGTATTAGATCTCTGCTCTTACAGCCACTTCGCGTTCAAAGTGCTGAGTAGCTTCCTCACAAGACAGCAATTGTTGCATTAACATGGTCAGTTTGGCCATGTTTTCTTCTTTTATATGTTCCGGAACCTTCTCTTCATACCCTTTAGCACTCATCGCCTTGTTCAAACTATCCCTTTGCCTGGTCAAAGTCAAACATGGAAGACACATCATTTCCTAATATACATATGTTGTTGACTACTTAACAAAGAAAGTCAAAGAAATGAAGGAAAGATTTCGATTCAAGTGCTTACTTTTGTAGATCTGTCAACTTTGTATTGAGCTTTTCACGTTCTTTTTTGACATCAATGGCTCCTTGAAGCTTTAGATAAACACAAAGTGATTGGTTTACAACTGATACTGCACATCCAGCTGGCGCAGCATCATTTTCACTCAGAACCTGAAAACACAATTTTAAGTTTTAACCCCAAAATGTCAGAGATATTATTACATGTTACAAGGTTTTTTATGCCGAGGGTATTTTTGTCTTTTTCACATACCGTGAATGATGATAAGTTGGCTAAGGTTGAAACCTCCTTTTCATGACGTCTCAGAAGGTCTGTAGTTTGTGCATTTCTAGAAACTGCAAAGCCAGCTCGCCTGTCCCCCAAAAAAATAAAAAAATTTAATATTCCTTTTTGAGAAAAACTTTATTTTTTGCTATATCTACAATTATTGAACAAGGAGCAAAACTTTTCAAAAAGAGCTAAACACAAGAAATAGCAACGAGCTTTCATCATCTATACTTTATTTTTTTTCTTACAATATTGTAGCTTCAACTTTTTACACAATAAGAGATTTTACTTTAGCAAAACTAATTGATTATATAGCATTGTATTGCTATAATTATTTTCAAAGTACAATAAGAAATGAAAGTAGAATGCTACATAATTCAGTTCATTCAAGATATTTGATGTATAAAGAGTGAAAGTGTTGAATAAAGCCACACCTTTCATTTCTTTCTTGTGCAGGCATGTTTGCTCTAATTGATCTGAGTGATTTTACAGCAGACTCAACCACCTCCATTTCATATTCCATCTTTTCATTACTCCATGACTGTAAAAAAGTGAAAAGTAACAGTTATATTATATATACAACTAACATTTTACCTTCAACTACAACTGAAAAATCTAACCTCAACAACCGAAGGATATTCACAGATCATAATAGACTTCTCTCTTTCACAATGCTTAGGTGAAGGAAGTCGTTGCCACAACTCTTCAGTAACAAAAGGCATAAACGGATGAAGCAATCTTAACCCTGTATCCAAACACACCCACAAAGTGTCTTGTGCATGAGCCTTTGAAGCTGCATCATCACCAAAGAAGTAAGGTTTGATTACTTCAATGAAGATATCACACAGCTGAAATTGCCACCATGAATACACTGCAGTTGATGCGTCTGAGAACTCGTAGGAATCTAAAGATGATATGGTTTTTGATGTGGCTTTGTTTAGAACTGAAAGAATCCATTGGCAACTGAAGGGCATGTTGTTTGGGTCTATTTTTGAAGGAGGGGTATAATTGTCACCCAGTTTTGTCATTGCAAAACGTACTGCATTCCATAGTTTGTTGCACCATTGTCTGTATCCAACCACACGTTGTATGTCTAGATTGATTTTATCAGACTGAAATTATGCATAAGGAATAATGTTGGTTTGAATACAAACAACTCAAAAATAGATGATAAGGGCATTTTGGTATTTTTGTACCTGGGCAGTGTATGAGACAAGGGCAAATCGAAGGGCATCTGCCCCACATTCTGGAATGCCATTAGGAAAATCCTTCTTTTGCCCCTCTGTGGCAACCTTTAATTCATTAGGGTCCAAATTACCCTCCCCTAGTCTCTTGTGAAGGCCCTCTAAGGTAATTCCACATATGACTTCAATAGGATCCACCACATTGCCCAAAGATTTTGACATTTTTCTCCCATGTGCATCACGAATCATGGGATGTAAATAAACCTATATACAACAATTATTAATATCTTGTTTCAATTCTAAAAAAACAGTCAAATAATTAAAACAAAATCATGTTCTTTGTGCTAAGATATAGTCATAAGTTCAAAAAGTAGCCTTGTATTTTCATAATTTGTGTATTACTGAATTCTACTTTCAACTTAACTCTTATTAAGGCATTGTACTTAATATTACATTATACTTTGAAAAATCTACCCAGTTATAGTAGTGAGTTTACTGTCATTGCTACAATTGGATATATTTTTGCAAGTACAATGTTGTAATAAAAAGAAGGGTTAATTTCAAAAAAGACCTTATATTTTATGTTTTTTCCAGATTAAACCTCAAAAATTGCCTAAGAAAACCTTGTATTTTTTCATTTTTTCCGATTTGGCCCTTTGTCATTTTTTTCCAAAAAAAGTTGTTAATTGTAAGGGAAGCATTTAGAAGGTTGAGAGGTTTATTAGAAAAAAAATACAAAGTTGAGGGCTTTTTTTGGAAAAAAATACAAAAAATAAATTTGAGGTTTAAACCGGAAAAAACAAAGAATATAAGGTTTTTTTAGATTAAACTAAAAAGAAGGATTAATCTCAAAAAAGACCTTATATTTTGTGTTTTTTCCTGATTAAACCTCAAATTTATTTTTTGCTTAAAAAAGACCTTGTATTTTTTTATTTTTCTCAAAAAAGTCTTCAACTTTGTACTTTTTTCTGAAAAAAAAAAAAAAACCAACCTTCAAAATGCTTCCAAATAAACGCTCAATTTTTTTAGTTTTTCTCGAAAAACCCTCATAATTTACAATTTTTTTGAAAAAAAATAACAAAGGGCTAGATCGGAAAAAATGAAACAATACATGGTCTTTTTCAGGCAAAAAATAAATTTATGATATATGGCTAAAAGCGGGAAATAAGTCAAAAACCACATACTTTCATTTGATTTTGTATCTATAGATAGCATCCTACTTTCATTTCTTTCTAAAATTGCATTATATTTGAAATAGTTTTTGTAACACTCGGTTTTAAATCGCTTTATTATTCGGGGTCGTGGCCCGAATATCAGTTGTCACAAGGCTTAGGGCCTTGGGAAAAGAGAGAATTGGACCCTTTTTGGATGTGGGTAGTATATATTAGGTGATCCGAGAGTTCGGTTGCGTTTCGGAGCCCAAGGGTATAACCGTAAATTGTCAGTTCGGGCCTTTTATGAATTTTGGGTTTTTGCTCGGAAAATCTTAAGGCGATGATGAGTTGATAGAAGTGTAGAGATTTTTTTTTACCTTTCGGTGGATATAAAGAACGTCTAAAATGGATTTAGAACGAAGGAGTTACAGCCGTTTGAAATTTAAGTGTTTGGAGCTTCGATGAGTATGTGCGGCGTAGTGGATGAAGTGGTCGCGAGTGGCAATTGAGTACGCCGGGAGTACTCAGGGGTACGCGGGGCATACTACCTTCAGCTTGAACTTTAATTTTTAGGGTCCTGACCCTATTTAAGCTTCTTTTATCCATTGGGCCTTGCCTCTTATTAGCCTCCATACCTCTTAAACCCTAATCTCGACCCTTAGCCACCATCTTCGAGTTCTTAAGCTATTGTGAGGAATCTTGGAGTGTTTTTATGCATTTTGAAGAGATTGGAGCTTGTTGAAGAATCATCACTTGGAGTGGAGCTTGGAAATCCAGAAGTTACTCATCTTTTGCAACATATTGAAGGTAAAAAGTTTTAATCTTGTCATCTCTTTTGGGTGGATCTAGTTTGGGGTGGTTTGTGGCATATTTTGGTCTCTTTGGTTGCCTTTATGAGAATGAGTTTGCTCCAAGAGTTTGGTCCCTAGATCTGGACGTTTTAGGTCTAAAATGCATAAAAATGCAATCTTGATGGATAATATCAACCTATGCTTGAGTAGTAGTTTCTTTATTGAAGTTGTAAACTTAGAACTTGTATTGGGACCCCTTGAGTCATGAAAAATCTCAAAGTCAACGACTTTATGGATTAAGGCATGATTTGGAACAAGCTCTGAGTATTAGACACTTTGGCTTAAGGGATTAAGACCTTTTCTAAGTGGATTGTGAGCATTGTGCGTATGCAGGGTGTACCTCTTGGTGCGCAACACGTACTGGGTCAACTCGTTGTACGCAGGGCGTACCAATTAAGTATGCGGGGCATACTCAGACTGTTTGGGCTTTCTTGATTTGTTGACCTTTTGACCTTCAACCATTGACCAAAGTTGACCAATGTATATTTTGGGCCTTTAGGGTATTGGGTCTTCTCAGATTAGGCCCATGATGGTTTTGGGCCCAATTTGGAAAATTAGGCCATAATTAGATTTTGGGTGATTATTTTAGATTTTGGGATTTTTGGACAACTGGATTGGGCCTTGGCCTTGGGCCAAATTCGGGAAAGGGTAGAAAAGGTCTTTTACCCTAATTTAGACGCTTAGTGTGAGTAGGGATCTAATTATTAATTAGATGATATTTTATGATTGATAGCATGAGGATTTTAGCGGATCTGCATCCAGAGAGTTATCTGTGGGTTTCAACAGTCTGAGGTGAGTCTCCTCACTGTATCTATGGGTCAAAGGCACCAATGCCGACCTATTGGCTTATGTATTGTTGAAAGACCAAGGGGTGGCCTTTGGTATTGTATGAAAGACCCGGAAGTGGCTCCTAGTAAATTTGTATGCAAGACCAGGGTTCGGATCCTGGCAGTTAAGTAGATTGTTAATTGTAGAATCTATGTTTGTTGTCTTTGTGATGCTTGAATGGAAAACTATGAGGTGACTCTTGGCACTTGTCTGTAAGACCAAGGGTTTTGGCCACGGTTTTGCTAGGAAAGACCTTGATATGGCTCATGGCATAATGGCAAAACAATGGTTGACATATATTGTATGTATGGTATGTGGTATTTTGAGGGAACTCACTAAGCTTTGTGTTTACGATTTATTGTTTATGGTTCTAGGTACTTCTGGTTCAAAAGGGAAGGGTCGGCTTGATCGCAACGCATAAACCCATGTTTTTCCACAACTTTGTGATTTTGAGATTGGTATCAGGGCCTTGGTTTGAGGGATTCGGGCATACTCTCGAGTGTGACTGAACTTAAACTGAAGAATTGATAAGTTTCTTGAAAAGAAAACGTGTTTTAAAAGATTTTTGTAAAAGGAAAGAAATTTCTAATAGGACTTTTGTAAAGACACAGGGGTTGTGATGCGTGCAATCGGCCAAGCTCAAGTAAGTGATTCCCAAAATACTCATACATGTCTATTATGATTATATGTTATGAGAATTGAATGCTAATTTAGGGCTAAGGATCTGCTCAGGATTTCATGCTAGGAGAGATGTCTTCATATGCCTGATTGTTAAGCTTTAGGATTGCATGCTAGTATGGTTTTCAAATAATCGGATAGAATGGCTTGATTAGTTGGCACATTAGTTAGATTTTTTTTATGCCAGAATGTCGTTTGTTTTGTGCTTTGTAGGACTCCTAGTGACGTGGGTTAGCTACCAAGTGAATATGTCAAGTCAAATGTTGCATAGGTTAAATAATCTTAGAGTGATGGATTTAACCCTGTTACGTAGCTCTTGTCTGAGTACAACCGTTGTAGGGATGAGTTTGTTACTCGAAGGATTATCTAAGTTTTGTTGCATGTGATTTTATTCAGTAAGTGACTAACTGACATTATGGGGAGTACTTCAACAGATTATGGCAGGGTGAGGTCGGGAACCTAGGAAAGCCTATGAAGTGCTTCAGTGGGTTTAGTTGCGCTGTTTAGCGATCATTTGGAGTATCAGTTTGAGAAGGTGACTTAGAAGTATGGATAAGTGTGGAATGTAATATTAGGCCTGTACTACTGAAAGTACATGATCCATACTCGAATCGGAGAAAGTTTCGGATAATCTAAGAAACCTGTGGGATAAAGATCCTCGGATACGCTCATCATTTTCATGTTGTTTTTCAGTATGGTGATGGGCACTCAGGAAGGAGATTCAGGTTCTGGTTCCGAATTAGGTGTAGGTACCGAGTCGATTAGCGAGTATATGCGGGAGTTCATCTCGTCGGAGATTACCCGTAGTATGATGGAGCAGACTCCTGTGATCTTTGGAACGGTCAAGGAAGGGGTTTAGGAGATTTTGGATGAGCGTCTGGGCGCATTTATTGTTGAGGTTATGACTATTGTTGGAGCTCGCACTCCTTCTTTCCGTGAGTTCCGTGCTTGTGGAGCTCTCGCGTTCTTTGGAGAGAAGGACCTCATTTCCAGTAGGAGATGGCTAGCAGATATGGCTAACGTGTTCAAGATGAGTTTCAGCCCGAGAGGTCGAATGTCAGATTTGCCCCCTGTCTTCTAAAGGATAGAGCTCGAGATTGGTGGGAGGATGTATACTTCACTTTGAGAGGCGAAGCCCTAGATACGGTGACTTAGGATGAGTTTGTGATCCGGTTTAAGGCTGAGTTCACACCAGCTATTGAGGTTCAACAGTTGGCGAGGAAGTTTCAGGATGTTCGTCGGACTACAGAGACTATGGCAAAGATCACTGCCAAGTTCCGGTATAGAGCTTTATTGGTTCCGCAATATCTAACGGATGAGGAGATGAAGAAGGTAAGGTATCATGATATGCTGAGGGATGACATTAGGGAGTTCGTGAGTATTTTAGGGTGTAAGACCCTTAATGATATGATTTCCAGAGCTCGAGAGCGTGAAATCGATTTGGAGCATCTGGGGAAGAGAGAGCCCGAGCATGTGTAGACAGTTGAGGGTCCTGCGAAGAGACCAAAGACTTCCGATCAACGATTGAGGGGCCAACAGGGCTGGGGTCAGTGCAGCACGTGCGGGAAGCAGCACGATGATGTTAGTTGTTCTAGGGGCATGGACTTCTACAAGTATGGAAGGGTTGGTCATGTCAGCCGGGATTGTCCTCAGGGGGCAAGCCCGTTATGTTTTCACTGCAACCAAGTGGGCCACAAGAAGGCCGACTGTCCGATGTTGAAGGGTGGAACAGTGAGTGCACCTGCTCCGGTTACTTTGAAGATCACTGATGGTCGTGAGGACAGGGCAGGAGCCCCAGCAGAGAGGAGTCGAGCATTGCAATGTTAGTCAGGGGAGGCCAGGGTTCCAGCATGTGCTATTACCGGTATGTTATTTTTTTCTTCTTCTTGATTATTATCTGTAATTATATCGCTTTGGGATTTTATATCGGTTTGGGTAAGCATTATCTTTGGTTTAGTTCTCTATTATTGTTTGGGTATATCATCAAGAATTGTTATATGCCATTTTGCATGCCATGAGTCAGTGGTAGGTCGGATCTGAGCTGGTTTCAGTTTGTTTGGTTGTTGTTCTGGTACATTGATGTGGTCAATCCAGGAGTATCGTTGGAAGGTCTTTGGTCGGATTAGCAGGATAGTTCTCCAATGAAGTCAGAGATCAGTTGTGTTAGCATTTGATTGGGTGAGATCGACGGTCGTCTATGGAAGAACCTTTGGGTTTAATCACCACCGTTGCTAAGGAATGAGCGTTAGAAAGAAGATGGTGATGGTTGTCGCACGAGTTTGGTTGGTCACTGGAAGTGCTAGAGGAATTTTTTTATCGCAAGGGTTATGGTCTTTGTCACCAGCATAAAAAACTTAAGGATTTGGGTGTTGTATCATGAGAAGCGATTAGGGTCGTCGGACTTGCTGAGATTTCGAGGAGTGTTCATCTGGATTTCAAGAGTTGTGTAGTCACTGGGATTGGCTAGTGATGGAACACCAATATTGGTAAGCGCAGGTTGTCGACGGTTTAAATTATAAGGAAGTAGGATAGGTTGGGAATCCATCAAATTTTGTGGGTTGGGAAAGCTTCGACGAATCCAAGCGGGGGAGAATCGTTTAGATTTTCAGAAGCCGAATTAGGAGTGAAACTAGGATGAGTGAAGGCAGTGATGAAGTTGGTGATTGTCTCCTATTAGTATTATAGATGAAGATAGAGGAATGCAAACTAGCTAACTCCTCTATCAGCGAAAAGAGAGAGCCAATACATGACAGGGGGGAGAAGTGAAGCAGCTGTTTCACATCCCAGTCGAAAGGGGAGACGCCTTTAATAGTCGTCTGGATTGAAAAATTGTGTAAGTTGGGAGTTCATGAAACTTCCAACAGCTGGTGGGCGTCTTCGTTGTGATGGATAGCAGGCATATTGATGGATCCAGGTTGAGAGTTGTGTTAGAGCCTCTCTGTCTGTTCTTGTCTAATTAAGGCTTTGTGGTTCGAAGCATGACCTGAACACCTGATTGGGGTATAGTCTGATGTGTGTTCGACTCAGGATAAGCATAGATGGATTGGTAGATGAGCGGTAAGAGCATGGGCGGTGGCCATGGTAAGATATGAGTGAAGTCAGACTGTGGGGTACCGTAACATTCACTAGATTGGCGGGTGGTATATGAGTGATGTCAAACTGCGGGGTAGCCGTAGCATTCACCAGATGGGTAAGTGGTATAGGAGTGTTGTAAGACTGCGGAATGGACCATAGCATTCACCGGTTCTTATGTAGCTGTGAAGGCATGGAAAATCTATGATGTGGCTTGTAGATTTCTTTAGATAGGGATTAGACCAGAGTGGGTCAGGTTGTGAGACTGTGGGAAGGCCACAACATTCATGGAATTAAGGAAGTGGTGGGTCGTATGAGGCCGATTGTGATATAAGACTACAGATGGTCATGTAGCATTCACTTTTAGCATTGGATTTCGTGGCGTCGGTAGATGGTTGGTTATGATCGATTGCATCGAAAAGGTTGTCGGAGCCATAGTGGCAAGATTGCTGGGACAATTCTTGTCAAGATGAGGCCTTCGTTTGGATCGCGTGGTGCGACAGTGTAAGACTAATTGTCTCGGCAACCGGGTGGAAATCTGGTGAATCAGTTATTCGGAAGGTAAGTTGGGACCAGGGAGGCCTCGGTTGCTTTTGGAAAGCGGCTAAGGGGCAACAAGATAAGTCGATGAGGTATTAATGATTTGGGACTCGAAGGTGGAGTCGCTTGTTATTCGGTAAATATGTTAAGTCACTTGCAGCTTGGATTAAATAATCTCAGAGTAATTGATTCGACCCTACTGTGTAGCTCTCGTATTAGTCTAACCGTTGCAGAGATGAGTCTTTTACTCGAAGAATTATCTAAGTCTTTTGTCAAGTAAGAGTGTTCTGCAACAATGTATGGTCAGTGATTCGCAGCGAGTTGTCTGTTAGGGAGTCAGACAGGTTTTCAGAACTTCGGATTTCGGACAAGGTAGTAAGGATTATTCATCGGGGGTTAACTTTAGATATGTGAAGATCTGTTCCTTCCGTCTGTATCAGAGTTGTGGATGGGCTATTCAGGTTATCTGGTTTGGCTGGGTGTTATTAAAGCGCGATTTCGAGGACGAAATCCAATTTAAGTGGGGAGAGTTGTAACACTCGGTTTTAAATCGCTTTATTATTTGGGGCCATGGCCCGAATATTAGTTGTCACAAGGATTAGGGCCTTGGGGAAAGAGATAATTGGACCCTTTTTGGATGCGGTTAGTATCTATTAGGTGATCCGAGAGTTCGGTTGCGTTTCGGAGCCCAAGGGTATAACTGTAAATTGTCAGTTCGGACCTTTATGAATTTTGGGTTTTTGCTCGGGAAATCTTAAAGCGAGGATGAGTTGATAGAAGTGTAGAGCTTCTCGTTACCTTCCTGTGGATATAACGAACGTCGAAAATTGACTTAGAACGAAGGAGTTATGGCCATTTGGAATTTAAGTGTTTGAAGCTTTGATGAGTACGCAGGGCGTAATCATTATGTACGCAGGGCGTAATGGAGGAAGTGGTCACGGGTGGCATTTGAGTACACCGGGCATACTCAAGGTGTAACACCCTGTTCTGATCGATTCCTAGCCTGAGGGTGTGGGCCGTATATCGGTCATCATAAGGATTAGGGCCTTTGAAAAGGTAGGATTTAGGCCCATTTGGGTGCGGGTGATGTATTAGAAGTGATTTGGGTGTCGGTTCGTGTTTTGGAACCTAGGCGTATTTCGGTAAAGTGGCAGTTCGGGCTTTTAGTGGAAAATGGATTTTTGTTCGGAAGGCCTTAAGAAAGGTTTGACCTTTTTTAGAAGTGTAGAGCTTCTCGTCACCTTTCCGTGGATATAAGGATCATCAGAATCGGACTTGTAACGAAAAAGTTATGGCCTTCGGAAGTTTCGTGGGTTTCAGGCTTAGCCGAGTACGCGGGGCATACTAGGGAAAAAGGGATTACGCTGGGCGTAATGACCAGGAGTGGTCGCGAAGGTTCTCTGGAGTACGCTGGGTGTAATTCCGTTAGATCAGAACCTTATTTTAGGGTCTTGGACCCTATTTAAACTCCTTATATCATAACCAAACCCTAATATCTTCAGCCTCCACCCCTCTAAACACTAGAAATCATCATATAGCAACCATGGTGGCATTTTGGAGCTTATGGAGTCCATTCTTGAGATATTTGGCCCATTTTCAAGAAGATGGAACTTGTTGCAAGGAAGGGAATTAAGGAGGAGCTTATGGATCTGGCTTTTAGGACTCATTTTCAGCTTGATGAAGGTATAAAGCTTTGAACTTGATCATTCATCTCTTAGATCTACCATTTTTGGGTTTTGGTTTCTTTTTGGTCCCAAGGTTGAAGCTTTATGGTTCCAAATCCATTTTTTAGGCTTGGGGTTGCCACCCTTGATGCTATTTGAGTCCCTAAGGCAGAAAGTTGCCATCTTGATGGTCTTAATGGGTTCATGCTTGAGTTAGGGTCACCTTTATGGAAGTAGAATGCCATTTTTGGAGTTTGGGTTTGTTTGGGGCATGCAAAGTCACCAAGTCAGTGACTTTATGGGTTTAGACGTTAAGTATAGCTTAGATCTATGATTTGGACTTATTGGATCAAGTATTAAGCACTTAATGGATTTTGTGCATGAGCTGTTTGTACGTTGGGCGTACTATGTAGTACGCGGCACGTACAATCCATTTGCTCAGTACGCTAAATGTACAGAAGAGGTACGTTGGGCGTACGCTCTCAGGAGGACTTGGGCCTTTGTGGACTTCGGACGTTTAGGCCCTAATGGTTTTGGGCCTGGATTTACTGATAGTTGGGCCTGAATGCATCTTTAGGCCAATAATGGAATAGTTGGGCCTATTGGGCCTTGTGGCCCAATATAGAAATGAACTTCGCATTATGGGCCTCGGGTTGGGCCAATTCTTGGACTAGGTTGTTGTGGGCCTTCGTGCGCCAATTGGGTCGGGATTAATGACTAAGGAGAATATTGGGCTTTAGTATAAGATCCATTAGAAAGGTCTGGGCCCAATTTGGAAAATTGGGCTAATGATGGATTTATGGACATTATAGTGTTCGACTTTTGGTTTGGGTTTGGGCCTTAGTTTTGAATCATACAGGACCGGCGGTAGAATGGTCATTTCACCCAATGCATGGATTAAGGATTATGCTATGGACCCAATTGCTAATTGGGTATATGATTGGTAGTGACAGCTCGGGAAGCTGGCGAGGCAGCAGCTAATGATTTCATGCGGGAAGCTTCTGCAGTGCGAGGTGAGTCTCCTCACCATACCAATGGGTCTAAGGCACCAAGGCCGGCCCATTATGTGTTACGATATATATGTGTTAGCCATTCTGTGAATTTATATGCTTTGTGATTGTGCTTGCATGAAAGACCTCAGGGGGTTCCCGGGGCACTTAGGTGTAAGACCTTGGAGGGTTTCCTTGGCATCCTAGGTCAAAGACCTCGGGGGGTTCCCGAGGCACTTAGGTATAAGACCTTGGAGGGTTTCCTTGGCATCCTAGGTCGAAGACCTCGGGGGGTTCCCAAGGCATTGGGCTAAGACCATGTGGGGGTTCCCATGGAACCCGGAGTAAGACCCTGGAGGGTTTCCAGGGCTTCCCTATGTGTTGGCTTGCATGGTTTATGCGTTCTGTATAGCTGATTAGCTAGTATGATATGTTATACATGATTGTGTGTGGGTATGCTCTGGGGAACTCACTAAGCTTCGTGCTTACAGTTTTGTTTATTGTTTCAGGAATCATCGATTTGGAAAAGAAGGGCTCGGATTGATCGCAGCGTACACACCCATGATTTTCGTAATTATAGATTTTGGGATGAACTCTGATAAATGCTTTTAATTAACGATGTTTTGGAATGATTGAAATAAATGATATAAATGTTTGGCTATAATAAAAATGAATTTTTTTTTTTTACCTTTGATATTTGGGTTGTTACAAGTTGGTATCAAAGCCTGAGTTTGAGGGATTTGGACATACTTTCGGGTGTGTCTGAACTCAAACTGAGGATCTGTCAAATTTTCAAAAGGAAAATGTTTTAACTAAAGAATTTCTAAGACAAGAAAGGGTGTTGTGCATGCAATCAGTCGAGCTCAAGTAAGTTTCCCAGGATACTCACAGTTGTTATCTATTATGATTTGATTTATGAATCTGAGAATCGCATGCTAGTTAGGGCTAGGGGAGATGCTTGTATATGTTGTATGAGTTGGTAGACATGCATGCTAGTGCTGAGAAGTCAACGATAGATTGGCCTGATATGTGATGCTTGTAGCTTTGGAGATACTGGATGTCATGCTAGAATGAGAATGATTATTTATATTGGTAACTATTGTGTATGTTTTAAAAATTGTATACGATTAGGACTCGTTTCCTGTTCTGTGTACAATTTGCATGCATAAAGGCAGCCGACAGCGAGGGTGAAAGTGGACAGCATGGGTTGTGGTATGTGGGCTGAATGTTCTATGATAGCTTGTGGGTCGGAGATTACCCTAGGGTGAGCCTAGGATGAGATTCGTGACAGGAGTCACCCGATTGAGAATTATATGTATAGTTAGAATTGTCTAATTGAAATATGTTGGTTAGTTTTTCCGTTGTCCGAATGCTGCTTGCTTTGTGCTTTGTGGGACTTTTAGCAATGTGAGCTAGCTACTAAGTGAATATGCTAGGTCACATGTGTACAGGCCGGATAATCTCAGAGTGATGGATTTGGCCCTATTACGCAGCTCTTGTTTGAGTCCAACCGTTCTAGGGATGAGTCTTTTACTTGAAGGAATATCTGATCTCTGCTATATGTGTCTATATTCATGAGGTAGCTAGTTGACATTACTGGGAATCTTTCAGCAACTGAGGACTGGGTGGGTTGGGAACCTAGGAGAGCCTAGGAGGTGCTTCGGTGGATATTGTGTTGCTGTTTAGCAAACATTTAGTAAATCATTGGAGTAGGTGACTTAGAGGACTCGGGATGATTCTGGAGGAAAGTATGGGTAGGTCTGGAAGGTAGTATTGGGCCCGTACTACTGAAAGTACAGGATCCATACTCGAATCGGGGAAAGTCTCGGAGAATCTAAGAAGCCTGGGAAGGAGAATTCTTGGTCACGATTGGACCGTGGGGATATCTGATGTGCTGAATGCGGATGTGCACGCAAGGGGAAGGACCAGGGATTGGTCCCGGCTCCGGTGGTGAGCCAGCTAGCAGAAGAACTGCCAGGATTTTGGAGTTTGCCTTGTATCTCTTGTATCAGGAGGCAAGGAGTGATCGTGCGATCTATTGCACTTCTAGGATTAGAGACTATGTTTTGGGGGTAGTTAGTAGCCCGATTTGGAACAGTGATTGCCAGCTATTGCAATGTAGCCGTGACGATTGAGCTAGTAAGTGGGTCGGGAAGCGAGACCCTGAACATTGTGGATCCCAGAGCCTGAGGGCGGAAAATCGGTTGGAAGTATCTCGAGAGGATAGGTTCAGGTTATGTGCAGTTAGTGGGAGTCTCGGGAAGAGACCCAAGAGTTCAGATCAGCCTTTGAGAGGCCAGTAGGTTCGAGATTCAGTGAAATGATTGCGGAAACTGCACAAGGGAGTTTCATTCCAAGGATTTGGATTGTCATCGGGATTGGAAGAAAATGTTGCATCATGTTCTTAGAGTGGTCGGGGTAACTCAGGAGGAGGTGGTGAGGATTCCTCCAGATGTTTGCGGATATGCTATATTCGGCCATTTCCGGTGGGTATCATAAATTTATACTGCTTGGGGAGCGTGATAAGTTGGATCTCGGGTTGGTTTTTCTGCTGTCTTCTGGGCTAGCAAGGGTTGTCAGATGCCTTCAGCAGGTCGAGGAATCTTTGAGAGATCTTCAGACGGATGTATCTTGCGGAGCGGACTCCGCATGTTCCGTGATTGCTCTGAGTCGTTGTCGGAATCTGTTCAGTGATTTGGGTTGCTACGGGTGTAGCAGGTTTGGCCACGTCTTCAGGGATTGCCCATAGGGAGCAAGCCCGTTATAATTTCATTGTGTTCAGGTGGACGACAAGGAGGTCGACTACCTGACGACCGGGGAGGAGCAGTGGGGCACCGGCTTCAGTTATCTCAGGGTCGGTCCAAGGGCTAGTACGAGGATGTTGTGACTAGTCTTCAGTAGCCTGAATAAGTGTGTTTGGAAGAACAATCGGGATTGCCGAGGGAAGAGAGAATTGTTGCTGAAGTTTTGGTTAGAACATCTGTTCTAACCAAAACTACTATAAAGTTTTGGTTAGAACAGATGGATAATATCTACCCATGTATGAGTATTAGTTCCTTTGTTGAAGTTGTAAAGTTAAAACTTGGATTGGGACCCTTTGAGCCATGTAAAAGCTCACGACTTTACAAATTAAGGCATGATTTGTAACAAGCTTTGAGTATTGGACACTTTGGCTTAAGGGATTAAGACCTTTTCTAAGTAGATTGTGAGTAGTGTGCGTACGTGGGGCACCTCCTGGTACGCAATGCGTACTGGGTCAACTTGTTGTACGCAAGGCGTACCAACTACATATACGGGGCATAGTCAGTCTGTTTGGGCTTTCTTGATTTGTTGACCTTTTAACCTTTGACCATTGACTAGAAGTTTGACCAAAGTTGACCAATGGATATTTTGGTCCCTTTCGAATTAGGCCCATGATAGGTTTTGGGCCAAATTTGGATAATTGGGCCATAATTGGGCTTTAGGTGATTATTTTAGATTTTGGGTTTTTTGGAAAATTGGATTGGGCCTTGGCCTTGGACTAAGTTCGAGAAAGGGTAAAAAGATCTTTTACCCTAATTTGGACTATTATTGTGAGTCGGGATCCAATTATTAATTGGATAATATTTTGTGATTGATAGCACGGGGATTTTAGCGGATTTGCAGCCAGAGAGTTATGTGTGGGTTTCAACAATCTGAGGTGAGTCTCCTCACTGTATCTATGAATCGAAGACATCAATGTTGGCTCATTGGCTTATGTATTGCTGAAATACCAAGGGGTGACCCTTGGCATTGTATGAAAGATTCGGAGTTGGCTCCTGGCAAATCTGTATGCAAGACCAGGGTTCAGACCGGACCGTGGCAGTTAAGTAGATTGTTAGTTGTAGAATGTATGTTTATTGTCTTTGTGATGTTTGCATGGACGACCACAAAGTGGCTCTTGGCACTTGTCTGTGAGACCTAGGGTTTTGGCCCCGACTTGGCAAGGAAAAACCATGATATGACTCATAACATAATAGCAAGATTATGGTTGGCACATAGCATTCTCTATTGTATATATGATATGTGGTATTTTGGAGAACTCATTAAGTTTTGTGCATACGGTTTATTGTTTATGGTTTCAGATACTTCCGGATCAAAAGGGAAGGACCCGGCTTGATCAACACATACACCTCTGTTTTTCCGCAACTTTGTGATTTTGGGATTGTACTCTGATAACTTTTTTATTATGAAATACTTCTAAGTGTTCGTTTAAAAAATAATTGGGTGTTTTGATTGTATTAAAAATGAATTTTTTACCTTGAAATTTTGATGTTACAGTTTTAAAAACTTAACTAACCTTTTGGAAAGGTACATCGCCCCCTAATTTCATCCCAAGCATCACCATACGAGCAACCCAAAAGAACAAAATGTCATGCCCAGTTTCAAGAACAACAGTTGGATAAAAAGTCTTGAAATCTTGAGTATCATCAGGCCACCCCAATACAGATAAAGGAAAAAGCCCTGAAGAAAACCAGGTGTCTAAAACATCAGGATCTTGAGCCAATTGAAACTTTTTCCCTGAAAAGACCTTTTTAGCCTCAGTTTCAGCCTCTTTTTCATCCCTAGCAACCACCCAATGATCCATGTATGCTCCAAGCTCCTTCAGTTTATCATCCTCCAATGTCACATACCATGCAGGAACTCGGTGGCCCCACCAAAGCTGCCTTGATACGCACCAATCACGAATATTCTCAAGCCATCTGTAAAATCAAAAAAATTCAAATTTAAAATTAATTAATAAAGTTTAAATGTTGTATATCAAATTTTAAAGGTAGAATGAAAAACTCAAGAAGGTGACCTTTTCCATTCAGCAGCATACTGTTTTGGAAGTATATCAATTTTCTTGTTATTTTCATCCATTACAGCATCAAGAGCTTCTTTAGCAATACCATTGCAGTTGACATACCACTGAGGCTTAATCATAGGTTCAATCACATCATTGCTTCTAGAACAAACACCTAAACGCATCTCATTCTTTTCTTCCCCTTTATAAAGTCCCTGTATGCATATTTGATGAGGAAGATAAGAAGGGTAATCGCGTCTTTTTAAGGTGTGACAAAAAGTTAAGAAAGGTATTAAATACCTTAGACTTCAAAGCCTCAGTTATTGCAACACGAGCTTCAAAACGTGGCATCCCTACAAACCCTAAACCTCCATTACTGTTTATCTTCCCATCATCAGTAAAAATGTTAATAAACTCAAGTTTATATCTCTTTCCAACTTCAAAATCATTCGGATCATGTGCTGGAGTTATCTGCATAAACACCATTAACATCATCAAAACAACAAAAAGATAGGAGTTAAAATTGTTTTTAGGGTTTAGGGTTTTTATTACCTTAACAGCACCAGTTCCAAATTTAGGGTCAACAAGAATAGCATCACAAATTATAGGAAGTCTTCTGCCATTAAAAGGATGAGAGGCAAACTTTCCATGAAGATGAGTGTATCTTGGATCTTCAGGATGAACAGCAATAGCAGTATCTCCAAGCATTGTTTCAACTCTAGTTGTAGCCACTATGATTTCTCCAAGATTTTCTTCTAAAGGGTATGCAAAAGAGGTTAAAACACCGAATTCCACCATGTTTTTGTACCCAGGGACCTTTAGAGGTGTCTTCTCTTTGATATCAATGTAGTCCATCTATGAAAATGCAGGGGTAGAAATGTAAAATGAAAGTAATCGATGTATATAAATGTTGAGGAAAAGGATTTATGGTGTACCTCAATGTCAGATATTGCAGTTCTCAAGACACAATCCCAGTTGACTAGCCTTAGGTCTCTGAAGAAATGGCAAAAGAGTATCCGAAAAGTTAAATTATAAAATGAGTTGTCAATTAACAAAAACTTGAGGGAAAATGCTCAAAACCCTTGAAAAAACACCAAAGATGACTGAAATGATATTGAAATTTGTTGATGTGAATATTACCTATAAATAAGACCCTCCTTGTAAAGCCTGACAAAAGCTTCTGTTACAGCATTTGACCTTTTCTCATCCATGGTAAAGCACTGCCATTATTAAACAAAAATTTATAAGCTTGTTATACATAAAAGAAATTAAACATAATGAAAGATCATCAAAACCTCTAATAAAATAGATATCAAATATATCTTATAGTTATCTTTGGAAATACAAAAGTAGTTTAACTAATATTTCGAATCTTTTCAAAAAAGATTTATATCATTGAGATTACATAATAAAAACAGGCTGCATTGTAACTTTTTATTTCATCATGGATAGAAAAATCAATCATTTTGAAGGAATATCATATTCCTTCATGAATAGTCCATTGGATTCCATAATACAAAACAAGCAGTTTTTCTCATTCCATCGGAATGAGCGATTCCATTCCACCCCTTAGGTTTTACCTCACGTGACCAATCTAGAGATGCACCCAAACGCCTGAGTTGTTTCCATATGGTCCCACCATATTCCTCTTTCCATTGCCATACCTATCATTCATACCAAAACAATACAACATCTTTGAAGTTAAGTTTAACATGTTATCTTCCAAATTGATGATAAATACTAAATAATTTCACTTTGAAAGCAAAATATAACATGTGAACTCATACTCACTTCCTCTACAAACTTTTCTCTTCCCACATCATGACGTGTCATCTTTCTCTCTCTCATGATTTTCTTCTCCACTACCACCTGTCAATGAAACTTTGTTATATAAACATAAGAAAACTAACAATTTATGTAATGATAGTAATATTTATTCCTTAAAAAGTAAACTGAACCTGAGTTGCTATTCCTGCATGGTCCATTCCAGGCACCCATAAGGTATTGTATCCTGACATTCTCCTCCAACGAATAATCGTATCCTACAATGATAATCAATATCAAATAAAATTGGAAAAAGGAAAGAATTGTAAAATTCATAAAAGATGAGGGTAAGTCATGAAACCTCGATAGCAGCAGCTAAAGCATGACCAGTGTGTAGAGCTCCAGTCACATTAGGAGGTGGAAGAACCTGCATTTACACATAAACAAGACACCCATAACCAAATTACATCAATCAATGGCTTTATACAAACAACAATCCCAAAACCAATCTGACTAAAAAGATCTATAGAAAGTAGAAACATCATTGTTTATGAATAGTTATTGAAACTTATGAAATAGCAGAGAAAATCACAAGTTAAGTGTTAGAGACTCACAATAGTGAAAGGAGGTTTAGAGCTGCTGGAATTTGCCTCAAAGAAACCTGACTGCTCCCACCATGCATACCATCTAGCAATGAGTAAATTACAAATAAGGAATAAGATTACTTATAAAAGTATTTATCAATGAAATTTGAGCTAAATGATGTTGTAAAAGAAAAGGAACTCATAGAAAAACTAACGATTTCTCCACTGCAACAGGAGAGAATTGCTTTGCCATTTGTTGAGAAAGTTTTTTCTTATCACCAGAAGGTGTTTCTGGATCTATATAGTCTTCTGGATTCTCTTCACTTGCATCTGCTCTTACTGTTTTCTTCTTACTGGCTTTTGAGATAGAAGGCCCTTGTTGTGCCTTAAATGTGTATAAATTAAATCAATTCATCATTAAACAAATATTATTACAGTTTCACTACTATACTGCTTAACAATCTAAGATTACCTTAAGTTTGGCTGCTTCCGCTTTTTGTGCAGCCTTCAACCTTTTCAATTCTTTCTCTTTTGCCTGATTACAAAAGAAAACAAAATGAACTTGAGTTCCTACTCCATACAAAGTTAATATCAGAAAGCCTAAGTAGAATCGAGTGGAGTTGAAAGAGTAAAAGGAGATACCTTCTCTTCTTTCTTCTTCTTCCTCTCAAGTTCCTCCTCGGAAAGAGGCACATCCGGATTTGTGTTTGTCATGCTGGTGGCTGCGGTGGAACTTACAGTAGTTTCTCCTCCTGAAGCGGCTGATGAAAATCCAATTTGCGTTCTCTTTGCCCTAACGTTTTTATCGTATTAGCCTAAAACACATATGGGATACTTTTTAACAACAAAATCGATTTGAATCTAATGCTTCCTAAGAAAAAGCAGCTAAGAAAATAAGCATTATAAAAATTAAACTTTGTCAAAATGTTATTACACTGTAGATAAGAGCACATCAAGCTCCAGTGTTCGCTACAGTGTGTGATACAGTGGTTGCTTTTGACTTCTTCTCCCTGTGTTCCTTCCTTCCCTGTTTCCCACCATCTCATGCCTATTTTCTTCTAAGAAGATGCACACACACACACACACACACACTCTCTCTCTCTTCTGAGATTTCTCACAATCTATAGGGTTTTGCTTTGTCGTTTCTAGATCTATGAGGCAGTACGACCACGTCCATCCTGAACACCTCCACACTCTGAACGCCATCACCACAACCATGTAGCTGTTGGCGAAGGTTGAGAAGGAAGTTGGATCAGTCCCCATGTATAGTTATATTACCTTCTTTTTGATCCTCACCCAGAACTCACCTGAACGTTTTTGTTAACAGAGGTAACTAACAGCTTTTTTTTTTTTTTTTTTTTTTTTTTTTTTTTTGCAGCATTGACCTGACAAACATGAGGCTCATTAGACGCTTTTTAAATGTTCTTCAAGTGCGTGGAGGTTCAAAAGGTTAATGATTAAAGATGATAAATTCTTTCTTAGGAACTAGAGAGGGAGACAAGATTTGTATTTTATAGAGTAATTACTGAAATAGTCTCGGTCAAAATTATACGTTTGGTCTCTAACATGTTGTTTAACATGTTGTTTTACAGTCGTATCATTCATATGTTTGATTTTATTGCGTTTTTCGTCCCTATGGCTTGATCAAAATTGCATGTTTGGTCCCTAACTTTATGCAGGCGAAAAATGCAACAAAATCAAACCACAGAAACGATCCGAATGCAAAAAAAAGTTAGGGACCAAACGTTTAATTTTGACCAAACCATAGAGACGATTTTAGTAATTTACTATATTTTATACATTTGCTTTGAGAAGCCTGACATATCAAATGTACTTCTATTCCGATTTTATTCCCTTCGCATTTTTAAACTAAATTGTCACTAAAATTAATGAAAATATCATAAATGCATATAGGGGATAAGTTTTTTTTTTTTGTTCGTATCCTCTATTTGTATCTTGCGTTTTTCAGTATTTTCATATTGTTTGTTTGTATTTATCTTTACAGTTTACATATCTATTTCATTTTTAAAGCTTTTGATTTTTTAGTTTCAGGTTTTTATATGGATTTGATGAAGAGGGCTTTAACCTTTCGTTTTTCATATTTATTGGTTACTCAAACATCATTTAAAGGTACTTCCCTATTTTTGAATTTATAATTGTAAGTTTAATTTGGAATTTTGCAAAATCATTTGAAGGTACTTCTCCTGTTCTTAAATTTTAAAATATATGGATATGATGAAGAGTACTCATGTGAATTCCCTTTGAAGGTGTTGCCCCTATTCTTGAAGCTTTAAGTGTTATTCATTGAGTTAAAGAGGTTGGGATACTGGTGCTTTAGTGTTATTCATGGGTCGTTTAATAAAAACTTTGTGTTTAATTGGCGTTTATATATTGCTATTCTTAGTAGCTTTGTTCTTGGTTTATGAATGAAGCCATAGTAAAAGCATCCATGTCGATGTGTATGAACAAAAGCATAAAAGAAAGACGTATTGGTGTATTTTACTATGAATTCAACATTGAAAATGAACTATAAAAATGAGATATGATTTCAAATAATTCTCTTTGTACTACTTCTCGAATTCTGATTTATGACGACAGACTAATTGAACAAATCAAATTAGCCCTAGCCCGGCCGAGCATTTACGTTTGTCATCACTAAATCATCGAGGGGCCCAAAAGATATCGCTTTTATCCTACCTTGGATAAAAGGAACGGATAAACTTTGATACAATGCTTGCTTGTACTCACGCACCGAATCACACACAACAATATGTTTTATAACACCAAGTTACTGGTGCGTTTACATATTATCAATGTGCAACCGATTTGCAAGATACAACTCACACATCTCGGTTTCAAGAATATAAGATGTTATCGTCTCACCAATCACTCGTGATACAATTCATGGAGTGATCCAAGTAAGCGTGGGTTTGATCCAATGCTCAAATCATATTCATAAGCACTCATGAACGTTGCAGCAAACATTTGCTTATGTCTAATGCTCTTTAGACAATCCACACACCAATTCACGACAGTCTTCTTTCATATCTACTTCCAACATATGAACGACTGTGGCCCGTTTGAATAATTCGATTATTCTTAATAAACTCAATTATTTTGTAAGTCAAAACATGCAAATGTGAAACACAAGAATAATACTAATCCCATATGGCCTCAAACCTTTGAGTATAAATAAAATGCCTTTTATTTATCACCATATTGATTACTCATTATTTGTCGTTTCGGGTAATCAACTTCTTACTTGAATTACAACACTTGTCCCATGCTCCTAGCATGCACACAATGTTTACCTATGGTTCTTACTTTGTGAAATAGATCACATTGAACACATTTCCAATCATTCTCATTTCACAACTCCAAATCCTTTTCCATAAGTGAAAGAATATCAAATTCTTGCTACTTATAGAATATGCTAGATTCTAACATTCTTATGCAACTATCCTTTCGTAATGTCACTGCACCAAAGTCACAAAGACTATTGCCAATGATATTACAAAGTCCTCTATCGGGGATTGTTACAAGACAATTCCATAGATGTGATGTCTTCTCACTCAAAGTACTTTCTTTGAACATCCTTTTGCATAGAAGTTTCTAATCTAGTCATAGATTTCTCAATATTCAATTCCCAATATGGACACACTTCCATATGTTCCATATGACAACTCATTCTTAATAGAATCTTATCTATTCGTAATGATGCCGATATGGTCCATCCAATATGGAAACATTTCCATATTTTCCAATACTATACTTCCAACTATTCACAAGCGACCAATCCTTGTCGAACTTGGATTGTCCTTTGATAGTTGTTTAATTATTTTAGTCTAAACCGATTCTAGTCCTTTTTCCCTCTAAATGTGCTCGACATTTGGAAAATTTTAGAATGGTCAAACATTTAAAGCATTTGCAATCGATCCTATACCCGAAGCGTATGGGACACGACGCATAATGTTTTATTTGCTATGTTCTCAAAATTCGAATTGTGAAGAGGGATGCCGTAATCATAATCGAAATTTTAAGAACACACTTTGTACCTTTGACTAATTTTATTAACATTTCTCAACCTAAACCTTTAGATTTGAAATGAAGCATAATATTCTCTCCCTTAATTATAGCAAAACAACTCTTCAACTATTGCAACTTTGCAAAGTATGACTCTTGTTTTCTATAATTAATATTGTCAACTTGCAATACGTGCCTTAATAATCATACAATCATAACTTTTATGCTCCCACTATCTTGATGATTATTATAAAACATAACACTTATGCTCCCACTAGCTTCGACATGTATTCATAAACATCTTAACTTTCAGAAAAACAATGCTTATTGAATTTCTTAAGTTCATGTTTCTAATACTTAGTGCTTTGATAATCTTTTATCAAGGTTTCTTGAACTTATACACATTTGCCTTTGATAGTTCATATGTGTGTCTAAACAATTAAGACTAATTGCCAAACCTCACAATTCAAATTATGGAAAGGGATACCGTAACCATAATCGAATTCGAGAATGTAATTTTACAATCACTATCTTCTTAAAATCTGTCTTAGTGAAAGCATTTCCTCACAATCATTTTCATGAAGGAGGAAATCTTATGACACTTAGATTTAAACAATGTACTTGTTCCTATCCATGTGAATGTTTCAAAACCAAAGTTTACGACAAATTCAAACTCTTATGGATCGAATTTTCTTAATCTTGATTTCTTGCCTTATGGTAGCACAGCTGCCCACCATGTCTTCCAAGTAGTTAAGCAGCTCACCCTTTCCTATCAATGTAACTTTCATTGATTAAGGTGCTTTTCCTTTTATGCGTTCAAAATGAGAACTCATAGAACTCACATGCATAATTAACTCGATTGGATTGGCATAGAAACAAAGTAATGTCTTCACGATAGGTTGTAAACCTCAACTCGTGTGCTAGTGATGATTGATAAGGTTTATTTGATTTGTTCTTAAAACCTTTCAAGACCATTAAGACTCCCACTGACTCCTTGACATATAAGATTCTCTTGTCAAAACATTTCTTGACAAATAAATATTCAAGAGTTAGTGTAGCTTCTATCAAGACAAAACACTTCATAACTTTGGTCCTAGTTGGTCTTTGTCTTATCCAAGACATCACAACTTTCCACAAGTGATGAATGTTATAAACCTTTAATCCTTTTCACTCAATGTCACAATCTTAACTCTAAGACTTGTTATTGGAACGAAGTATGATTGACTTCTTGATTTAACCATTTCTTCAATCCTTGATTCCTCTTCTTAAACATACAATTGTACTAAGACTTCACTTAGAGGATCAATTGAGATATGGTTCTTAATCATTAAGACCTATCATAAAACATAAAAGGTACTCTCCCTTCTTCTTAGAATGGAGAAACTTTTATCTTTCTGCCTACTTGATTATTCTTATTCGTTCTGCTATTGATCTAAACCCTTTAATCAATTCAGAATTACACTTAATCTTGTAAGTATAATCGTATTTACTAAGCCTTTAGTAAATCATGACGAATATCTTTGTTACTCTTATGGTGGACTTGATCAACACGCAACTTTGTGTACTCGATCTCCTAGTCCTTCAATTGACACCTTGTCAACGAATTAGTCTAATTTCCAAATATGAAATTTCTCATTTATCATGCAACCAAGTTGCATGATTCCAAATTTCCGTCCAATTGAAACTTGAGCGATGAGAAACTCTCCCTATTTGGTAAATTCTCGACTTTCCATAAATAACATAATAAGAACCAAATTCATTATTGCTAATAATAGAAACATTTTAACATCAATTTTTCATACATGCCATTGTAAGGATAAATAAATAAAATTTAAAATCAAAATTTATTTTATTGCGGAAAAATTTTGTCCTTACAATGCAACTCATTGAAAAACTTATGCTAATACATCTTTCTTAGCAATCTAATTCTAACTCAAAGTAGTAGCTCAAGAATCTAATCTTCGAGAAATGCGATCGAAATCCATTCTTTGACGGTTAGATTCTGCTCACTTCTTCCCTTAAGCTTCCTTTCTTTTCTTCGATCCTACAAAACATCAATTGTAATCTCATCACATTATGTATTAGAATAGAAGCTTAAAAGAGTTAGTCAATGGATTTTACCTAAAGCAGAGCCATACGTTTTGACTCTCCCATCTCTTAGATCTCTTAGGTAAATGGGGCAGCTTCGTCTCCAATACCCTTTCTCTTGGCAATAAAAGCAAATTGACTCTTTTGGAACAGGACATGGAACTACTTCAAACATCGCCTTTCTCTTATGATCAAACTTTTCGATCATAGCATGTCTTTCGTTGCCATTGTCTATATCCATAGAGTTCTCGAAGGCAGATTCACCAATCAACATTGTTTTTCTATTGCACCAAACCATTATGATTCAGCAGCAATAAGCATATAGGTGAGATCTATAAGGGTCACGTCGCGGTTCATCATATAGTACTCTCTTGCGAACTCACTATACGAGTTAGGAAGTGACTGAAGAACCCAATCAACAACCATCTCCTCACAGACAACAAATCCCAACATTCTTAACCTATCAATGTGTGACTTCATCCCTAGGACGTGTGCACACACCAACTTTCCTTCTTTATGTTTACTTACCAAAAGGGCTTGAGTGATCTTGAACTTTTCAAGTTTTTAAACTTGTGGGTTAGGGAGAATAATTGGAGGAGGAGGAGGAAGTGAAGCATGGTTTCTTGTTCCTCGATCGAATCGTGGAATATCATCTTCATGTGGAATGCTTGTTCCACGGGATTTGGGAAGACCATAGTTGTCGAACTTTGACATCTATAAAACGGGAGAAAATGAATTCAAGTTAGTTGATTGATTGAGTCCTTAGTAAATCACCCAAATGAGATACTAAGGCTAGGACCCAACACAATATTCTACAACTCGGGAGAGGGATGCCGTAACCCTAATTGCAGAATATTTGAAGGTAAGTGAATGACAATTCACTAATTTCCACCATGAAAAACGAAAAAGAAATTTAAGTTTTAAATCTATGAAAACTCCTAGATCCTTTGAGATTCATTGAACTTTCAATGGCATGTTTAAATCTCGATATGCCCCTCTTTTTTGTGACTGGGATGCCGAGGATCACAAAGCGGGTGTGAATAACCATGCAAACTTACATGGTGCCCTCACATGTTACAGTCACCTATTCGATGTGCCGGTAAACCACACACGCTCCACCGAATTATGACCAACATTGAGTCACCCTTTGCAACCTTTGTTTAGAACCATTTAGTGTGCCGGTAAACCACACACGCTCCACTAACGTCTTCGCAAGGGCACAAAGTGTAATTTCATGGAATTGCATCAATTCACTTTGCCTAAGTAACTAAGATTGGGGATTTGTAAAACATTTTGTTACTTTTATATTTCATTATACTTATAATGGAAGGTTTTGTCCCATCCTACCCGTTCGGCTAACGACCCTCCACTAGTCAAGAGTGCGGTGGGTAAGAGTGGATACCCATTCAATCGCCATTTTATAGGCAATTTCCTTAAACACCCCTTATAGACCAGCTTCGTGAATGAGGCCTACTAACGGTAAGACTGACTTTTACTCATACATATATATATATATATATATATATATATATATATATATATATATAATGTTAGACTTTTAATGTTATATAGTATAGGGTGTATTTTATACTTTTAAAATATTAGGTGGTCTAATTTAACAATTATACTTTTAATTCGATTAAATTGTAAACCTAAACTTTTATGGATTTATTAAATCTCTATTAATTATACACCTTAATTAATTAATAAACCATAAGGGTGTGATTTAAACTTTTTCAAAACTATACTAGTTTTAGAATTTAACATTCCTAATTAAACTTTTAATCAACTTTTAAATTCCAAAACTTGAGGGCAAATTTTGAAACATTTCAACACATTAGGGTTTAGAATTTAAATATACATCAAAATTAAACTATTTAATCAAAATTTAAATTCCAAAACTTGAGGGCAAATTTTGAAACCTTTTTCAAAACATTAGGGTTTTAACTATTTAAATTTCAAAACAACAAAACTTTTGGGTTCAAATTTAAAATATAAAACCTAAAGGGATTAATTTGAAACTATTCCAAACTTTGGCAAGAATATTCTAGATCACATAATTCAAATAAGGCAATTAACTATAATTGGTGGTTATCTAATTAGATCTAGTTCAAATTCTTGCAAGATAATAATCAAATAATTTCCATAACTTAACATATATCAAATAAGGTAACAATTATCTAATTAGATGACCAAAATCTTTTATTTTGACAAGGATAATCATAAGGGATTAACAAAATTCGAATTTTATTAAGTTTAAACAATTATGGCAGTTATCCTAAGTCATAATAGGTAAAAATCCCGAAAATCCGCCTATCTGACGAGTTGACTCGTCAAGTCGGCCTTGGACTCGTCGAGTCTGCATGGACTCGGTGAGTTCAGCCATGGACTCGGCGAGTCCAACCTCCAGAATCCAAAAAATCGAATTTTCCAGTTATATCAAGCATCAATACAATAGAAACCAATCTAGTCTCTGATACCACTGATGGGTTTTGGTCATAAGACATCCTATGTGCTCATACAAACTCTAATGCTTGGATCTAGGTTTCTCTATTGTACATGTTTTGAATCCAAGACTATAAACCCTAATTCTAGCATACAAGTAATCATATTAGATATTAGAATAAGTTTATAATGTTACCTTGATTGTTATGTAGCAATAACAATCCCAATTCCTCCTTGAATTGACTTTGGAAGGCTTAGAGTCACAAGTGTCACTCCTCTAATGGTTCACAAACACCATAAGCAAGAGGATGAAGAGGAGAGAGGATGGAGGCTGCCCAAAACGTGTTCTAACCCTAGAAAAGAGGTTCCCCACGTTTTTGAGTCATAAGGGTCTTATATATAGTAAGGCTATTAGGGTTATCTAACAAGGAAACCCTAATTTGGTTGCTTAAGCCCTAAGCAACCCATGGAGCCCTTTCTTAAAGCCTTGGACGACTTCATATGGGCTTCCCCCATAGAATTCGTCCACCTTATAATAAAAGGCAATCCATGGCCCAAATTGCAATTATCTTATAATTACAATTCCAGTCCCTTAAGTTTAATTAATCTCTTTTAGTCACAAAACTAATTACTAATTAATTCTTGACTAATATTAATTAAACAATATGATTTCTCCTTTAATATATTATTCTCATAATATATTAATAAATCATATTTAATCCTTTCTCTCCATAATTCATCCTATCAAGTTGCTTTGGTGAAGGCAACCCAAAAGGACCATGCACCATCGGGTCAAGTACATACCAAATTAGTTATGGACTTAGACACTAATCCAACAATTTCATCTATCTCTCTCTCTCTCTCTCTCTCTCTCTTATTTTCTCTCTATTCTCTCTTATTTTCTCTCTATTCTCTCTTATTTTCTCTCTATTCACTGTCCTCTTTCTTAATTCAGACAACTATCTCCTTTCACCGTAGGCACCTTAACCAACCACCACCTGTCAACACCAAATTTGATACAATAACCAAAATCTGAAACTCAAACCCAAATCTAATATTAGAACCAAAATCTAGAACTTATAATCAACACCAAATCCTAACCCAAAACCTTTAATCAACTTTTCAAGATGAAGTCTGAAAACCTAAAATCAACCATGAAATCCCTACATCGATACAAAATCCAGAAGGATTGGTGTAGAATCAAAATCCTAGATTTGTGTCATATCTTCTTTCTCAACTCTTGCAACCACTGCTTATCACCACCATAGAAGAGATCAGAGTTGTCAAAATTTAGATTTGGGAATGGAGTATAGATCTGAAATCTCAATGTAAAAGGGTTGTTGATGGCATGCCCTAAATCACATATTGAAATAGAGAAGACAAGAGATGACGAAAGCGAAGGGAGTTGTTATTGGCATTCCCTAAATTATATTAATTATAAATTTTAAAAACTTATATCATTTTCATCTCTCTCTCTCTCTCTCTCTATTCCTTGTCCTTTTTCTCAATTTGGGAAACCACCTTGTATCATTATCGACAACCAACTCCCTTCGTTGTTGTCCTCTCTTGTCTTTTCAGTTTAAATATGTGATTTAGGGCATGCCATGAACAACCCTTTTTACATCTAGATTTCAGATCTATACTCCATTCTTAGATTTAAATTTTGACAACTCTTCTCTCTTCTTCGGTGGTGATAAGCAATGCTTACAAGAGTTGAGAAAGAAGATAGGACACAAATCTAGGATTTCAATTCTATATCTCAGTCCCTCTGGATTTTGCATCGATGTAGGGATTTCATGACTGATTTTAGGTTTTGGGACTTCATCTTGAAAATCAGTGTTGTTTAAAGGTTTTAGATTAGGATTTGGTGTTGATTATGTTGGATATATATATCCAAGAATCATTATTGAGTGACATTGCTAATAATATATGATCTTATAGGGTCACACCTTTATCAAGTTGGTACTTATTGAATATTTATTAAGTATTTGATAATTAATAAATAAATTCAACTCTTGTATTTAATTAGAGAAAAATTATTGTTTTATGAAAATAATAATGAAAGACTAACTAGCTTATATATATATATATATATATATATATATATATATATATATTTATCATATGGTATGATATATAAGTCATGTACAAAGTTTTGGACACTTTCACCAAAGATTGACAAACTAGCTAGTTAATTAAGTGACTAAACAACAAACTAGAAAATCCAATGGACCTTTTTTGTCCTTAAAACCGTAGGTTATCATGGCAAGGAGGTTGAAAGTCAACCTCTAACATTCTTGTCCCCCATGTTGGATAATGTCCCATTTTGTTCATTACCTTTCATGTAATACACAACATGATCACATTATATAAGGCTAGTTGTTTTATCACAAAATTTGAAGAAAAAAAATCTTTCTCTATTTCATGCATAGAACTGTAGGTTCTCTTGCATTCTCCCTCTCTCTCACTTGAAGTTAGTTCTTGGGTTTTAGAGTTCATCTTTTGTGTCTTCCTTTTACACTTATTAGTTAAGTGCTTAAGGCTTAAAGACAAGCTCCTTGTTCTTGCCATCTACTTCAACACCCCAAATCCAAGAGGGTCCAAAGGTTACAAATGTTGTATTTTCTAAACACCCTATGGTTGTTGTAACATCATTCTAACCTCTTTAAAAGGATCCTTGATGGTTTGTTTTGTTCCTTCGCTTAAAATTTATATAAATTTAAAAGTTTCCGTTGTCGGTTTCTGTGAAAAACTATCTTTTTATGTATCAAAAATTCTTCAGTGGTATCAGAGCCATCTTTTAAAAGCTAGAATGATTTTTATGTTATAATAATATTTGGTTTTTGGAAAACAAGCATGGATTTCTTTTTGGCTAAAGAAATGTCCATATTTGTTTTCTTTGACAACTTGTTGTTAAAAGTGTTTATTTTTATATAACCATTTTTCATTCATTTTGGTTATATAAAAGTTGTCTTAGAAAAAACAAAGAGTTGTTTTGTTTGATATGTAATTATTATATATAAACAAGCCATTAGGACATTTGTGGTTGGTATTTATTTATTTATATGATGATGTAATAGATAAATATGTATTATTTCATTTGTTCATTTTATATGTAATAAATTAGTTTTAGACTAGTTGTATTTTATTTTTTATAAAATGTAACAAGATGGAGCTTGAAGTTCTTATGAAGACATGAAGCTTTTTTGAAGACCTTGAAGTATCCTAATATGTCCTTTAGGAAATGACTTAATATTTGTAGTGATGGCTCACAATAAATATTACTAGAAAATGGCTTTGTTTATACATTTTAAAATGCATGCTTGTAATGTTTATTTTTGTTGTTATAAAATGTTGAAAATATGTTTTCCATGCTAAAACAATTTTACAAAAAAATTAACATCAAACTTGGAGTTTAGAGTTTTATATAAAAGTTTCAACGTAATATGTCAAAATTGAGTTTTTGTTAAAAAAGAGTTTTAAATATTATAAAACTCTAAAGTAGCCAAACTTTTAAAGATATAAAAAGTTTAAAATATTTTTAAACTTAATATAAACTCCATAACTTAATAATAAAAAGGTTGTTTTATTAACAAAGTTAGAAACCGGTTCCAATCCGTATAACGTCGAATTAAAATTTTAACCGATAAAATTTTATATGAAATAAATTCAACCTTATGGTTTTTGGAACATTTTAAATATACCATGGAATATTTTATGCATGAAATATTCATGATACAAAATGTTTTAAAATTCTAGAATAATAAAAGAGTAAATTACTGAAATCGTCCCTGTGGTTTGGTCAAAATTGCACATTTGGTCCCTAACTTTTTTTTTTGCACTCGGATCGTCCCTGTGGTTTGATTTTGTTGCGTTTTTCGTCCCTATGATTTGGTAAAAATTGCATGTTTGGTCCCTAACTTTATGTATGTAAGGGACGAAAAATGCAACAAAATCAAACCACATGGACGAAAAACGTAACAAAATAAACCACAGGGACGATCCGAGTACAAAAAAAAAAGTTAGGGACCAAACGTGCAATTTTGACCAAACCACAGGGATGATTTCAGTAATTTACTCATAATAAAATATTGATAAAAACTCTTATTTACAAAACTTCAAATCTATGCAATCTATTTAAAAATCACTTGGGATTTTTGTGTAGTTCATATAGATTTTAGGGTCACCTTATTCATATGAGTTGTCAAAAATAGTCAAGGTGTTTTTAGTATTTGTTTATGGGATAAAGATCAGCTAACAATTTGTGAAATATAACTCACATGTTTTTTAAATGGATGATTTGATCAATTTCTTATGTGATAAAGATCACCTAAGCATAAGAGTTTTGAGGTATAGATGAGATGAACACGCCATATAAAAACAAAGTAATGTTTTTGGATCCCATAAATCTAAGAATTATTGTAACACTGTAAATTTTCAAACAAATTTCTCTTTTAACAAAAAATCATATAATTCTCATATCACGTTTCATGAAAACTCCATTTAACTTATTTACACAACACAACTCTATATTTTTTTTAAAAAAAATAATAATCCAGGATCCTCAAATCATAACTCCTTCTCTGGTGTGGACAATCGAGCCGTTGCCTTCCCGCGATTCTGAGAAAACCTGAAACACATAACACATAACACGGTAAGCACGAAACTTAGTGAGTTCCCCAAAATACCACACACCCAGCTCATCATCCACTCGAAGCTATATCATTGTAAGACCCTCCAGTCAATTTGTCTCAGTGGGACCCTCCAGTCCCACGGTTCGTTGGACCCTCTGGTACGGTCTATAAAGCTTCGCATAACATAAATCACAAAGACATAATGCATAACATACAACATAAAGCAGGATAATGTAATACTCAATGTAAACACATAAGACCCTCCGGTCACACATAAGTACCACTCTAGGTAATCTATAGTGAGAAGACTCACCTTGGATGATGAACAACCCCTATAACATTGCTGCTACGCACCGGCCTCTAACTTTGAGCCAAAACCACAATTAACCCATGTAGAAACTGTCACACCCCCAAACCAAGGATGGCGGAAACGTCCGGGGGTGGAGGACTTCATGTACAGTATCACAACAACGTATATAATAGTGCTTAAAGTAAATACAACCATCATAAATATAATTGAAAAAGTTACACCAAAGTATATGTTTACATGTTCCAAAATCAATTACATTATGATGACAAAAATAAATTGTTGACGGTTTAACGTCCCATCCTCAAAGCGCTGAAGTTTTCCTGTTTCATTGATTTCCTGAGAATACAAGTAGTTTTGAAAAAGTGTCAACAATTAAGTTGGTGAGTTCATAAGAGTTTTGTTTGAAGTAGAAACCGTTTTCCTTGTAAAATCGATAGAGTTTGATTTCCAGAAAATCCAATATTTTCTTAGTTAAGTGTGAACAGAATATTCCTATATGATGCGTTAATGAACCCTAGAATGACCCGTAGATTTCCCCTATAATCGTCCAACGTATATAAGTTATATAATATTTAAGTTAGATAAAACATTGAATATAGTGGGTCTGCCCTAGGTCCACAACCCAACGAGGAACAGGAGATGAGGCGGGCACCACCAATTCTAAGCCAATCAAGACTAATTTCTTATATGACTCAAGCATACACGCTCAACGATTATAGTTGAAGTCTAACAATTCTAGATGAAATATAGTTTTAATATCATAACAACTATTTTATGTGAACCTGGTACTTTGGAATGTACCCCATTTGTAGTTAAAAACCCGGTACTTTGTATCTGTACCCCTTTTTGTATAAAACCCGGTACTTTGGAATGTACCCCATTTATATGAAAACCCAGTACTTTGTATCTGTACCATTTTTTTGTATAAACCCCGGTACTTTATATATGTACCCCTTCTTGTATAAAACTCGGTACTTTGTATCTGTACCTCTTTTTTAATTAAAAACCCGGTACTTTGTATTTGTACCCCTTTTTGTATAAATCCCGGTACTTTGGAATGTACCCCATTTATGTGAAAACCCGGTACTTTGGAATGTACCCTATTCGTGTGAAAACCTTTTGTAATGTAAATGATCATAAACTATACCTATTATAGTTTATCAAAATGTTTGAAATGTATATGCAACCTAACTATACTTATTATAGTTTAGTATGCTTATTTGTGGTGTATAAGAACCCTTTCTATGTAAGTCAAATGTATAGTACAATATAGCTATGTTTATCTTGCTTTGTTCTGTACTAACGGTTATGATGGAGGATTCTTATAAATTCAGTAACTAATTTTCCTATTATATAAATATATCATTACAAGAAATACATGTAATATATGAAGTCATCAAAGATTTAACACTTTGCTCAACATGTTACAAAGTGTTTTGAAAGTTAGAAGCTGTTAACTAACTCTTAACCTTTCTGCACTTTTTTAGAACAATCATAGAAAAATCATACGAAGTCGAAAACTAGATCTGTAAATTCTGAGAGTTCCTAAATTGTGTCTAGTTTACTCATAATTTTTATCATGATTTTTGGAAGCCTTTAACTTGTATTAAAATGCTCATATTCACAGACTGGTCCGGATTTGTGTTTGAAAAGACAGACTGTTTTGTAAAAATCACCATAAATTGTAGAAAAATTGTGTGGAGATGTGCAAGTAGTCATTTTAAAGCTAAGAAGTGGAACTACTTGCACCTAAAACAGTTTTGAAAACTAAAATGTTTAAGTTGTCCAAAACAGTCCGTGAATGGAGTTGAACTTTTCTGATGAAGGCTGTTAGAAAAGTTTAGTTATGTTCTTGGTGTTTTAACTTGTATTCCCCCCCCCCCCCCCCCTAAAAACTTGAGAAAACCTGAAAATGCAGGGGTATGAACTCACCTTGAGTGATTTCAGAAGATGGATGATGGAGAGAAGAAGTGTTCAACCCAAGAACAATTGAAGAATCACTTGACGGTTCGAAGATCTAACAAGAATGTGATGGAGTTTGTGTAAGATATCCATGATTTGAGTAGAAAGAAGTGAAATAATCATAAAGAGAATGGATTTTGCTTACCAAATGTGGAGGAAAAACCCAAGATCAGCCCTTGAATCTCGAATTCTAGAGAGGGAAAATAAGAGAGAGAAAAGAGTTTGATCTTTTTGGTGAAAAGAGAGAAAATGAGAGAAACGAGGAGAGAGGAGACTTTTCTAGCCTTTGACCAATTGTGGGGTTGGAAAAAGGTGGGAAAAGCACAATGAAGTGACTAGGTAAGGGCTGATGGGAATAGTGACATGGAGTGGGTAATGGAGGTGGCTTGTGTCATAAAATAAAGGAAAGTCAACACTCCACCTTTGTACTTCACCCACTCTTTTGGATAAGGTTTTATCCTTAAAAACGTGATAATTTAATAATTAAGGGTCCTTATATGTTAAAATAAGGTTTTGGGTGAAAATCCCACATTAAAACAATTAAAAACGAAGCTAAAAAGAAGTCGTAGTCGAAAACCGGGAGAAAAAGGACTTCCAGCGAGACCTCTCGGTCCTAGGCCGAGGTTCGGTCCCTAATGATGCCGAGCCGGAGGCGAGATAGGCGAACCAAAAGTGTGAAGCGAAGGCAAAGGCTCGGTCCTAGTCTCAGAAGCGAAGGCTCGGTCTCAGAAGCGAATGTGATCAGACCCGAAATGTACCGAAGGTTCGGGTTCGGGTGATGTGCGAGGTTCGGTTCCAGGAGCCTTCGGGTTTGGTTCTTTGAGTGAGGTTCGGTTCAGCAGCCTTCGGCTCAGAAGGGTTCGGGTCCTAAGAGGACTTTCGGGTCCTAAGAGGGGTTTCGGCTCCTTAAGTCCGTTTTTCGCGTAGACTTCCGTTTTTGGGCTGTTTCTGCCAAATTCGAGGGTCGGGATGCCCCGAGTGACTATAGAAAGTTGAGAGAGATTTTGAGAGAGATTTGAGAGAGATTCCACATACTTAGGGAGATTTGGGAGAGATTTGACATTCTTGGAGAGATTTCTCATACAAAGAGATATTTGGGAGAGATTTCACATACTTAGAGAGATTTGGGAGAGATTTGACATTCTTGGAGAGATTCCTCATACAAAGAGATATTTAGGAGAGATTTCACATACTTAGAGAGATTTGGGAGAGATTTGACACTCTTGGAGAGATTTCTCATACAAAGAGATATTTAGGAGAGATTTCACATACTTAGAGAGATTTGGGAGAGATTTGAGATTCTTGGAGAGATTTCTCATACAAAGAGATATTTGGGAGAGATTCTCGATAAGAAGAGATAGAGTGAAAACGATTGAGAGCGGTTTCGTGTGTGACGAATGTGAGTGTCCGGCTTCGCAATGCAAGGTCCGTAAACCCCGTTAAGCCTTGTTTAAGGATCTTGCATACTCTCGATGAGTATGCAACATTGTTTTATCGGTTTGGCTCGCCACGTACCACAGTTTTAGGTTAAGGAGATCTAGATTTACGCACTTTTCGATTTATGATCTCTCGTTAGAATAGCGAGTTGTCTAGTAAATACATAACGTAAGCCCTCGTACACAAGGGTTAGTTGAGTTGACCGGTTTGACTTGTTGACTTTAGTTGACTTTGACTTGACCAAAATTTGACGGTTGTCATAGAAACTAAGTCCAGACTCTCACTCAATAGGTCTAAAGGAAGACCACTAACCAGCCCATTAAAAGCCTAAAACCCATTGGGCCCACCAAGGCCCAATAATAAATGGGCTCACCCGAAGCCCGCTCTCAAAACTAAATGGCAAGCCCAACACAAGGCCCAAGGCAAAATTATAATATTTCTCTGCTCGTAGTCTCTAATTCACAAGCCCAAAGATTCAGGCCCAACCCTCATGGCTCACGATAAGATCCAACCCAAAAGCCCACAGTGAAGTTACGCGGGGCATACCTCACTTGGTACGCTCAGCGTACTCATGCATGCATGAAACTGCTCGGGGACTCTAACCCAGTACGCAGGGCGTACTGGAACTTACGTTGGGCGTACGTCCAATTTTGCTTTAGTCCATTCTCTTGGTCTTAACCCGTTAAGACCTTAACTCATTTCTCAAATCTGGACTCCCTATCATCTCTTACTCCATAAAGTTAGTGACTTTAAGCCTTTGCATGGCTGATAAGGTCACAAACACATAAAACTCTTATTCTCTTAACTCAAAATGCTTAGATCTCATGCATGGGTTGATTCTCACGTTCAAGACCTCATTTTTATGGATCCTCACCACTAGAAACACTTAAAAGGACAAATATTGAGCTCTGGAGTGCAACAACTCATAAAGCCTCAAGCTTTGGGACCAAAAGCCCTAAAATGGACCATATCATGCACAAAACAAAAACAATGTGAAAGCTTTGAGCTTTATACCTCCAAATGATGCTCCAACCACAGAAAAGCTCAGATCCAAAGCCTGGACTCCATCTCTATTCTCTTCCATGCTCCTTCTTTACTCCAAAAATTCCACAATAACACTTATAAGCTCACAATGGTCACACACAAGCTCAAGAACGAGGATTAGGGTTTAGGGGGGGTTTATTGAATGAGGATGGTGGCCAGGAATGAGGCCATCTCATTCTTTATATATGGATACTCCTCTTAATTAGGGTTTTCTTTTGTGCCTAGTATGCCCAACGTATCCTCTAGTACACCCAGCTTACTAGGTGGCTCAGCTTAAATGTCATGCTCATGAGTACACTAAGCGTACATACACGTACGCCCAACGTACTCCGCTACAATCAATTTCAACTAAAGGACTTACCTTGCCAAATCATCAAACTGTCATCGCTTCCTCGACATAACCCCGATTCCCACAAACCTGTGATAACCCGAAATTTTCATTCGTACGAACTCTACAATCCAACACTTCAATTAAAAGTTAAATACTTTTATGCTAATTTTTAGCCAGTTTAAAGTCCATTTGAGTATTTTAATTAATTATTCACGAATCGGACGGATAAAAGGAAGTGATTTCTAGTTAATCGGGAATGTAATGGAACAATCAACACCTTGAATTGGTGTTCACGGCCAAACAAAGAGAGTTTGGGCCGTGAACTCTCTTAGGGCCGCAAACTCATGCCTTAGGCATGAGTTTACTCTCTATTCTTTCATTTCCTAATTTCCAAACTCAAGAACCAAAGCCATTCTCTCTCAAGTAGCATACCGTTCTTCACCCGATCTTCCGAAAATGTAAGTATTACTTGACTTGATTTGTTGTTATAACCTATCTCCTAGTCATTATACATCATTTCATCCATTCAATTGTTGATTTTCATTAGATCTTCAAAACACCAAGAACACCAAGAACACACACTAGTGTTCTTGGACCTTAAACACCCAATCGAGCTCCTATCTTGTAAGTGCACTTGCCCTAGCTTCTTGTATGCTTAGTATGATCTTAATAACACTTGAAAATCATCAAGAAACCATATAACAAAGGAGTTTATGGCCAAGGATGATCTTGGGCCGTAAACCCCTTTCAAGGTGGTAAATTGGACCTTAGTTCCTTCCTATGCCTTGGATGCCAACCTTGATCCTTCCTAGAAGTGTTTAAGACCTTAAACAACAATCAAAACAACTCCCCATAATAGTTTACGGCCGTAAACACCTAAGGAAAGGGTCCTTAGGCCGTAAACTCTACTAGGTAGTGTTATAGTGCCCTTAATGCCATCTTAAGGGTTGGAATTGATAATTGGATGTTCAATCTTGACTTGTAAGACCTTAAATCACCAAATGGAACTTAGTACCATGATTTTACGGCCGTAAACTCATGGGGGGCAATGACCTTAGGCCGTAAACTCCATAAGGAGTGGTCTTTGGGCCATAAACTCCAATGCCATGCCATACAACCTTTAGATGCAACCCTTTGGTACCTATAACACTTGAATCAAAGTGTTTTCATGTCTTAGGGTGTTTTAACTTGGTTAATTAGTTGTTAAATGACTAATTAGATACATATATGTTTTATTATATGTTAACTAGGATCATTGTGTGTGTACAAGTCCTCACTTGACACTTAGCATCCTACATCTTCCGTTCATCCAAACCACCAACTATATGTGAGTTCATACCCCTTAATCAATGTTTTAAATGATTTTAAATGCTTTAATGGGGGGGGGGGGAATACAAGTAGAAAAAAACATGTTATAGAATCAATCGCTTGTGATTTATAACTGTGTTTTCATCCAACTGATTTCACATACTTCAAAATGTGATAAATACAATGGTTTTGACTGATATACTTTGTTATCAAAATGATTTACTTTTGAAATGTTTTAAGAAATGACATCAAGTCATTATTATCTATTGTTCAAAACTCTTAAATGTTTTACAAAACCTCTTTAACTTATTGTTAAAAACCATATCTATACACTTATCGTTCATAAATATATGTATTGATACGATAGCTTTCATCCTTCATTCAGTTCCCACACTCTTGAGTAGCAAGGGTGTATAAACCTTCTTGGACATCAAATACATTCCAGTAAACTATTATATGGATAGTTTAGGGGATACAAAACGTTATTCCTATTACAAGGAATTACACCGAAGTCAGTTCATTCATGAGTCTATACTAAATGCTATATGAAGAGATACACTTACATGGATCCTCTTACATGGATACACTTACATGGATACTTGTACCTAGATACTATATGATGAGATACTATTACATATTATACGTGTAGATTAGATCTATCTATCCTAGTACAAAAGGATACTATACGGGACTAACCCTTCCGACACCCAACTGTTAGCAACAGAGGTAAATGCACATCTACGGATGCCTACGGTTAATACTTTTACAAAGGTACCTTTATGGGACTCACCGTTCCTACCCCTGTTGTTAGCTATAGAGGACAATGCACATCTACGGATGCCTACGGTTAATACTATTCGGCATTTACTATGTCGTGTTTATCCTAGTACCAAAGGATAATACTTAAATGATTATATTTTCCCTATTACTTTTATTTTGTGATATGTTCACATAAACGACGAGGTAGACTATATATTGCTAATATTAGTCATTCTGGGGAAAAACGATCTTTGTTACTTTCAAAACATTCAGGTCTTGGTAGAAGACTACTTTTATACTAGTAGGAAATATGGGTTTTTCTAGGGTTTTCACACTTGTATCAAATGATTCATTCAAAGATTTACATAGCATTCATAACAGCTTTCCAAATCAGAGTAATGACACTTAAATACTTATGAATTCACCAGCTTTATGCTGATCTACACTTTCAAAATAACTTGTATTCTCAGGTCACCAGTAGACAGGTACGATGACCAGGTTTTGAGAAGACAGAGCACAGACAAGACTCGTCTTTTATTTTGATTACATATTTTGGTGTCTTATTACAATGAAAGAACACACATGTATTAAAACTTTACTTTTAATGCAATGGATGATGTTTTTGCTTGTTTACTACTTTGCACTATTATGATACTTCATATGACGTCCTCCACCCCTAAATGTTTCCGCCGTTCTTGGTTTTGGGGTGTGACAAAACCTCATACCCTCGGATAGGTGAAGAGATGCCCTAAGCTCCTAGCAACTCGTCACAACCCCGAGACTCCCTCATGCCCGGTTTGCAGCCCATGAACCCTAATCGCGTATGATCAGAAACAGGATGTTACAATTACATAAGAGTTGTAATTATTTATCATAACCTACCGATCAACAAAATCACTTGAGTAGTGGGTCGCCTCCTCAAGTTATTTTGGGTGATGCGGATCTTAGCTTTTCTAAATTTAATTTGAAGGGTAATTATTTTTGAAAATAATTCATATCAAAGATATTAAAATGAATCTTATTATTTTTTAGATGACTACCCCAACTGTAACCACCTCATCACTCACCATCCGATCCATCCTCGAAAAAGAAAAACTAAGGACCCAACTTTCTTGATTGATTCAGGCAGCTGAGAATTGTCCTCAAGATTGAGAAAAAGGACTATGTCCTTGATGAACCTATCCCATAAGAGCTCCCAACTAATGCTCCCAAAGCATCGAAAGATGCTCGGGCGAAACATGTTAATGATTCGAATGAAGTGGCTTGCATCATACTTGCAACTATGACTTTTGAATTTCATGAAGCGTTTGAAATGATTGAACAATTGAGAGTCATGTTTCAAATTCAGGCTAAGCAAGAGAGGTTTGAAACCTTGAATACTTTCATTGGTTGCAAGATGGCCGAAGGATCTTTTGTGAGTGCACATGTACTAGCCCATAATTGTAATAGAAAAACAACTAATCAAATAGTTAATTAAACTAAACTTCATGTAAATCGAATGCTTGAGTTGATTTCTTGCTAGCCACTCTTCTTCTCTCTTCCTCGTGGCCGAAATCAGGTCTTCTAGGGTTTCTCTAGAAGTATTCTCTCTAAAAATTCCCTTTTCTTGGCCTTTTAATTCGTCCTTTAAAAAGACGGAAAACTTATCATAAATTAGCCAACACGCCGTGACCAAATGCTTGTCACGTCGTGGAAATAATTTCCTTATCATAGTCGGTAAGGTAATATTCTTTAATCGAGATTCTTCCAAATGCCACAACATGGGCCAGAGTTTACCACGCGGCGGTCATTGTCCTGAAACACGCTTTTGAGGCTTCTTTAATTTTTATTTGCAAGCTTCACCCTCCAACATTCAGTTTTGTCAATTTTGGTCCCTTTCTTCAAAAATATCTTTTTCTGGCTAAAATATGTAATTTATGCAAATAAGTACCAAAAATCCTTATGTTTAAACCAAAATACAACTAAAATATAATTAAATAACTCATAAAAATATGTATAAATATGATAATATCACTTTCATAAGTCAGTTTTGGGATATTATGAAATCCAATATTATTAGTCTTGCGTTTGGACTTCCAAAATTCAAAGAACACTCGTAAAAGATGTAATTTATAACATTTCTTTTATTGCTTCGATTTTTAATTTTTTTTGAGCCATTGTATGTTAAGACTTTCGTCTTATAAGTCTTAATGGTTGCAAGTAGAAAAAAGTATTGCCAAATTACTGGCTAATAGACTTTCTTATGTTATTAATGAAGTTGTTAGTGATGACTGATGAGCAAACAACTTTCGTCGAATGTCATGGAATTCTTAACGATACTTGAATGCTTAATGAAGTTATCAATATAAGGAAAACTAAAAAATGGTGTTTAAAGTTGATTAAAGAAAGTATACAAAAGTGTACGATTCACTGGATTGAGGATATATTAGAAAATGTCACAAAAAATAGGCTTTAGCAAAAATGGAAATCTTGGATTTGTGCATGTTTGGGTCCAACCACTGATGGCTTTGACAAATAGATCTGACTGAATTTTCAGATGTGGACATGTGGTCTTCGTCAAGAATCATTTATCTTCTTTTCTTTTTAATTTTGGTTATGGAGGACTTGCACGTGATAATTGTAGATACTATGACGTTTTTCATGGAACTATAATTAGTAATGATGGCCTTTTAATCTTTCTTTTCTTTTTTTTTGCAAAAGTCCACAAAAAGATGAGTTATGAAGGTTTATTTTTCTAAAGGCTACCTATCTCATGGCGAATTTAAGGTAGTGTTTGTTTTTTGTCTGTAGATCTGTGTGACTTCTTCTGTCTGCACCGTAGACCACGCGTAGACATTAGCCTTCGTAGACTGTTTGTTTTTTTGAAGATTGCAGACCTAAAATTGTCTGCGCGCCCTCTTCTTGGCGCAGATGTGGACCAGAGTTTTCTAAAATCTTCATACATCTTCTAGCCTAAAAAAACATATACATCTTTGTTTTTTAAAGTTTTTTTTTTTAATTTATATTTTTTCCAACTTTATTAATGATAAACAATTTGAAAAAAAATTACAAAACTTAAAAAAAAACGTTCGACGATACAAACATGATATTTTTGACAAATTTATAAATAAATATTTATTACAATAATAATCGTTGAAGTTTATATAAATATGAAAAAGAATCAAAATATATTTTTATACTTTTTTGCTAAATTTTGTAAAACATTATTTAATACAGTATCGTCAATTTCTCGAGAAAATATTTATAGTATGTTTTTATGGATTTAATTATAACTTTGATCACTAATTATAATGTTTAGTTATAACTTTGCAACAAAAGTTGGTTTTTATCAAATATATAGATTAATTCTTACCATTTTTATTTTTATTTTTTATATAATAATACATAAAAGTTGATCTAATTATAAATTTGATCACTAATTATAATGTTTATTATAACTTTGCAACCAAAGTTGGCTTTTATCAAATATATACATTAATTCATATCATTTTTATATTTATTTTTTATACAATAATACATAAAAGTTGATCTAGATTCGTTAATTATTTATAACAAAGTCATAAAAATATTAAAAAATCACTTTGAAGTTTAAAAAAATAAGTTTATTTAGATTTCAGTTTGTTTTAGTAGCCCGCAGATGTTAAAAAAACAAACATTCTTCTTTTTTCAGACTGTAGACGTTTGGTCCACCTCTTCTACTACAGAGGTCTACAGATGTGGTCCGCAGACTGCAGCCATTTTGACTCAGAAAAAACAAACAACACCTTATTCATGCTCAAATGTTACAATACCTACTTTAAGTTTAACCCTAAGGGCATCTTGGATATTATTTTTCACTTTTACTTGTTGTACATTTTTTTCTTTAATTCCACTTTTTTTTATTATTTTTATTATTTTTATTTTACCATATTGATGTAAATGATTAGTATAATACAAAATTTGGTGTTATGCTATTTATTTACATTAAGATAAAGTCACACTTTCGATTATCAATTTTAGTCTATCTCATTTAAGTCTATATATTTCTAGTTTGTTTAAATTAACTAGTTATATTTCAGACATATTAATTAATATTTGTAATATAGTATTAAATATACAAATATTAATTGATATTAACTATTCGTATAAAGGACAGTGTTCGACAAAAGTATCTGATAGCTATAAGTTGTAGGTTTTATTTGTATAAGAGTGTTCGACACAAGTAGCTGAAAGATTTTGAAATATATAAATTACATAAAAAGACATGAATATTAACTAAATTTAAAATATAATGATGATAAATTAATTTTTCTATGCTACAATTATCAAAAGTTAAAAATCAACCAAATTGTAATACCAAGTGCATCGGTTAATCTTCTCAATTGCTAAATTTTTTTCCATGCATATTAGTAAATGGTGATTTTTTTTTTTTTTACAAATAACGTAAATAAGACTTTTCAGTTTTGTAAGAACTCATGCCAAACATCTTTTATATATTACAAGTGTTTTGACTTTCTAAAAAAATAATATTATTGTATGATATTAATTTTAGTGTACAAATTCATTTAATAAATATTTATTTATTTGTTCAAAATGGATGAGGATTAAAAACTTATAAAATCGGTCGATAAGTTTATTTTAAATAAAGATGTTATAGCTGTTAAATTATAGTATCTATATTTAATTGTATAAGATATATTTTGTTTCAAATAAAGAGTAAATACATCATAATTGGTAAAAATTTATTTATATTTATTCGTATAAGATAATTACCAAAACATACACATATAAATTATTTATTTTAAAGTTATTTAAGTCAATCTGTTCAAATGTAAAAGAGTTTTTTATTAAATGTTAGTTGAAGTAGCTTTTAAATTTAAAATTTTTTGTTTAATTAAAAAGTTAAAAGCTGGTGGTGCTAAACAAATCTTTTTCTTTATTTTATTTTTTTTCCTTAAAAACTAAAGCCAAAAACTTTAAAAGTTATATGCCGAATAATATAATCTTTAATTTTCAACTTTATATGAACATTTAAATACATTTTAAAATAATTAAAACATTCTAGCATGTTTATAAGTGAGATATATCATACAATGTATAAGTAATTCTAACCAATTACATACCAATGATTTATTTAATAGATATTGACGAATATATATATATATATATATATATATATATATATATATATATATATATATATATATATATATATATATATATATATATATATTAAGGCGCATGGCAAGTTTCAATAAGAAACTTTCCATGTTTATAATTTTAGCACTATATTTTTTCTTTTTCTTAATTTTGCCACCAAAGTTTCAACAAACTTTTTCTTTTTATAATTTTGCCATTTTATTTTTACTTTTTCATATTTTTGCCACTAAACTTTCACTTTTACTTCTTTAAACCCTTTTTCTTTATTCTTTTATAATTTTACTACTTTATTTTTATTTTTTTATAATTTTGCCACTAAAATTGTGCATGACAAGTTTCAACAAGAAACTTTTCATGTTTATAATTTTAGCACTATATTTTTATTTTTTCTTAATTTTGCCACTAAAGTTTCAACAAACTTTTCCTTTTTATAATTTTGCCATTTTATTTTTACTTTTTTATATTTTTGCTACTAAACTTTTACTTTTACTTCTTTAAACCCTTTTTCTTTATTCTTTTATAATTTTACCACTTTATTTTTACTTTTTTTATAATTTTGCCACTAAAATTTCAACCAACTTTTCCTCTTTATAGTTTTGATATTTTATTTTTACTAATTTACCACTAAAGTTTCAACAAATTTTTCCTTTTTATAATTTTGACACTTTATTTTTACTTCTTTATAATTTTGACACTTTATTTTTATTTTTTTATATTTTTGCCACTAAACTTTTACCCGTGCAACGCACGGGCCTTTTCCTAATATATATAATATATATACAAATAAATAATTTTATTATAATTTAATAATACATAATATTAAAATATAATAACAATATATATAATAATACTAAATAATATTTGTTAAAAGTATTTGAGGATTCATATAAGTTAAAAAATATATATTAAATAATACCTTTTAGTATAGAAAACAAAACAAAAAAAAATGATATACGATTAAAGACAAAAATAAAAAACACTATTTGTGCCTATTCAGCTTCTTCATGGCGTGAAAATTTGGAGTTAGACTCAGTCAGAGCCGAGCCCGCTATTTCTCTATTTCCTCTCTTCTCCAACACAATTACATTCGACACCATCTCTCACTCTCTTTTCTCCCTCTTTTCTATCTGCTCTCTCTCCCGCTTTTCTATCTGCGACCTAGCCGCCCCATAGCCAGTCTCCACCGCCCTCACCTCCGGTGAAACCCATAAGACGCTCTCGTCTTCTTCTCTTCTTAGCTTCCCACCACTCGTTTCTGTTCATGTAATCATCGTCAATAATCTGAGCCTTATTAACTTTCTGGTTTTCAGCTTTCAACCAAGTGGAATGATCAGTTGCGAATCACGGATTCAGGTGAAAACTTTTTATCAACGACTTGCATAAAGTTTTTAAGTAGTGTGATTAATACCTTTTTGATTTCTGATTTGGATTTACTAGACGATCTCTGTAATTCAAGCCGGTGATAATACCATTTTGATTTCTGCTTTCGATTCACTACACGATCGCTGTAATTTAAGCCGGCTTCGGGATTTTACAACTTGGTTCTTGCAAGACTGTGAGTATCTTTTTTCCAAAATAGCGATTTTTGATTGTTTTTCGTGCAATCAGTTTTTCCTTCAGTTCTTTTAGATCCGGTGTTACTTTAGCTATTTAATGAAGTTATTATTGAATTGTTTTTAGATCTAGGATAAAAAGATTGGTGTTACTTTAGTTATTTAGTGAAGTTATTATTGAATTTTTTGTAGATCTCGGATAAAAAGATCTGGTGTTACTTTAGCTATTTAATGAAGTTATTATTGAATTGTTTTTAGATCTAGGATAAAAAGATTGGTGTTACTTTAGTTATTTAGTGAAGTTATTATTGAATTTTTTGTAGATCTCGGATAAAAAGATCTGGTGTTACTTTAGCTATTTATTGAAGTTATTATTGAATTGTTTTTAGATCTAGGATAAAAAGATTGGTGTTACTTTAGTTATTTAGTGAAGTTATTATTGAATTTTTTGTAGATCTCGGATAAAAAGATCTGGTGTTACTTTAGCTATTTATTGAAGTTATTATTGAATTGTTTTTAGATCTAGGATAAAAAGGCAAGTACGAAGTGAAATATATGCACCTTTTTGTAGGAAATCGTGAACTATACTTTTATATATGAAAGTCTAGACAAAAAGACAAAATTTTAATGTAGGACCTATTCACAGAATTACTTGAATTGGCCTACACGTTCATTTTTAAATCGTACACATGATAGAATTAAAATTCGTTTCTAAAAAATAGGATTTATATAAATTGCAGTGTATACAAACCGTTAGTACAAACAAACATTTCTCTTAATGGGTCATCCACATAAGGAAAGCAATAAGAGAAGAGGCAAGAAACAAAGCCAACCAATTTCAAATTTGAAGCAACCTGGATGCCAAAACCCTACACTTGGTCAGACTACTGAGGAATCTAAGCTTTTTAGCAGTTTGATGAAAACAGAAGAGAGTGTGTTGTTTAACTCTACCATAGTAGAAGAGGATGCTGATGCTGCAGTATTGACAGATACAACGACCCTTTTGAGTGACGATGATAATTGGACAGATACTTCTTTTGATTTCTCAGATAATGATGCTTCGTGCTCAAACTCTGATGTTTCGTATATATCTGGTAGTATGGAGAAACAGAGGATAGTGTCAGATATATCAATGAATTCTTCCTATGAGGTAGCACTCGCTGAGGTTCTGAAGGTGAGTGAAACTATATGTTATTTTCTTCATTTTCTAGTCATCTTTGATCGTCACTCAATTAATTTTCATATTGTTTTCAGACATTGGAAGCAATGCCTGATTTAAGTGAACCCTCATCCGAACTTTCCAAGAATAGACAATATCACTACTCAAACACAACGATTGAACCTGTCAGAGCTTATTTTGAAAAATGTGGCATACATGTAAGTTTGTTATATTACTTTTTAATCATGTGCCTGGAAATGATACATGATCACCATGAATTTTTTGGAAATTGGTGATGATAAGTTTTTATTTATCTAATAATATATTCTTGTGACTATGAATCCTTTGTGACAGGAGCCCGGTAGAAAGTCATACCTACCTTTGTCATCTAATAATGATCTTCAGACATGGCCTGCTTTAACTCCTATTAAGCCCTCATTTGAGTTTTCGAAGAGTAGACAGCAACACAACTCAAACATAGGAGTTGTTACAGATGTTCTTAAAGAAAGTTACGTTGTAAGTAACTTGCTCTTTATGTATCTTTAAAATTATATGACTTTTATTCTTATGGTTTTAAATATGCCTAAGAATAGTGCATGAATTTTTTTGTGTTATATAATATATCCTTATGGCTATGAATCCTTTGTTACAGTTACTTGGTGGGGCTTCTTACATTGCGTCATCATCTAATAGTGATCTCGAGGAGGGTAATATGTCATTCAAGAGGTTGTAATTAATTCGTCATCTAATATATTACGGTGTTTTGAGTTGATATAGATGATTTTGGTGTTAATAAAATTTCATTTGGATGGCTTTGAGATGGAGATTTGTGAATCAGTTTATTAGAATTTATTTGTCATCGGAAAAAAAATCAAGATTTGATGTTTATCAATGTTGTGAAAAGTAGTCCAGCAGCTTACTTTGACTGTTTGTGATTTTCTTTTAGGAGTTGGCGTGAAGTTCTTATTGGCCTCGGAACTTCCTCTGAAGAGACTCAGACTCGGGAAATTAAAGGAAAGAGTCCATTACATAATCCAGATAGTTGGGTGAAGATAGTAAAAAAAGGGTCACACACTCGCGACTCTAAAGGAAAGAGTGCATTACATGATCCAGATAGTTGGGTGAAGGTAGTAAAAAAAGGGTCCCACATGCAAAAACTTGACTATCCTTCAAAAGACACCGCAAAAAAGCAGCATATTCCTAGTAAGTAAAATATAAATATGGTTTCGCTTCTGAAAATTCAACAATCCACTTTAGGTTTCTTAGGTTTAGGCTCAGTATTTTAAAAGAAGCCCCGACCATTTATGTGTGTTTAATAATTGATGTAATTTTGATATTTGTTTGTGTGTGAAGTGGACGATTATAAGAAGTACAGGCATAACGCAAATCAACATTGGGAAATCCAAAAGTCCCTCGTTGAGCAGGCAATAATGTTTTTTTATATCGCTTTTGGGGTTTCATTAATGTTCTAGCATATAAGCTAAGCTTTCAATGTCATTATATACTGCAGGCTAGAAACGCATATGCAAGTGGAAAACGGAATGAGTGGGTAAATCTCTCCGAACAGGTAGGTACACGAGAGAAAGAGAGGGAGAAGGCCCCCTTAAATGCGATTAAAACACCTTTCTCTTGCAAGAATTTCATGCAACTTTGTTTAATTGACATTGTATTAATATTTTAATGAGCCAATTAGAAACTTGGTTATATAAATTTATGTATGATTGTGTGACGATAATTGAATTTGTGGTTGTTCACACACTTATATACCACCATGGTGATGGATTAAGCCCCAACATGAGTGGTTGGTTATAGGTCATAGGAGACATCTTAGGTTGTAAGCCTGAGCACCACCTTTCTTGGGGACATTGTGATTTACCTTTCCATGTTTGTCAAGGGTTCAAGTCCCAACAGCCACAATGTGTGAAAGTTCGGATTCTAATATGGATTAAGCTCCTTGTAGGTACTGAGTTCCTATGGCAGCCAACAATGATTTTGCAATCTTCTAGGAAATACTTACGTAATGACTCATGAGTTTATATATTTGTATGCAGGCAAGGATGTGGAAGGAAAAAGCTGAGCAAGCTGATGAAAAGGCTAGCCAGGATATTTTTGATTCAAGGTTTGTCATTGTATATTAGAGGTGGCAACAAAGCCAACCTGTTATTTACATATACATATACATATATATGTTGATATTGTTGATGTTATTGAATACAGGAACAAAAATAATATTGTAGATCTAATGACAATCGATTTACATGGACAACATGTGAAAGAGGGAATGATGAGACTAAAATACCACCTTGCATTTGGTGTATATGGTCGATGTAAGTATCTTTTTCTTTATATATATATATATATATATATATATATATATATATATATATACACACACACACACACACATACGTGCACACGCACACACACATTGTGTTTTCGATTGTTTTTTAATCGTTGTGATATACAGCTCTGCGGCGGCTCCGCGTCATCACCGGATATGGGAGTGGAGGAACTGGGCAGTCGATGCTGAAACAAGCGGTATGAAATCATGCCTTTTTAATGTAGAAATGAGCATTACCTTATTAACTGTTTCAAGGATCAATCATCTAATGTTTTTGTGTAGCTTAAGATGTCTGAATGTTTGTTATAGGTTGTTGATCTCTTAAAAACAGAGAAATTTGAGTGGGAGAAAGAAAACGAAGGTAGTCTTCTAATCAAATTTGACATGAAGAAGAGAGAGTTGGGGTTTGTGAAATTGTAGTTACTCTTATTAATCTTTTTTTGTTTCATTTTTTTCTTTGGATAATTTGTTGTACGAGAATGAAACAAATATGTGGCCAATGAGTTCGATTACCCAAAAGCCTTTTGAACATGGGTTAATTTACACCGTCAAAAATGATAATTAAACAATGATCTAACGGTTATTTTTATGTTAAAACTTGGTTTAAGATAAAATGTTTGGAAAATATAATAAGTAAGATATTAATTAAATATAATAACATTCATAACTCCAATAAATATGATAAGATAACATAAGATATAGACCTTAAATACCAATAGAGATTTTTTCACTGGAATTTCTTCATCGCCCCGACGGTGAAGATTAAAAACCAAGAAATATCGCAAACAAATCCACCATTCTGTTACAAAATATTTCTTGGTAGGGATTTTCTAATATGTGTCCTAATAATTATGATTAATTAATACTTCTTATATGTGCCGTTAGGGCACATATTAGAAAATCCCTTTCTTTGTATATGGTGTTGATCAGACAAAATAGATGCTCTTAAGAAGAAAAGAGATGTTCCAACTTCCATTTTTTCTGATGAAGAGCTCCGTGACCATATGTGTATACGGCTTCGGACGTCCACTATCCTGCTGCTACTATGGACAAGAGGGAGCATCAGTTTTCCTGACTTTTCTATGTTGGACACATCAAAAGCTAATCAATTGAGTGAAGGGGTATTTAATTTTTATGTTTGATTCTTTGGACCCACAACACAACCCCTGTCCTTGAGTTTATATTTATCTCTCTGCTCCACTTACCGAGCCCAATACTTTGACTGGCTGGTTGTTTTGTCCAACGTTCCTCCACTTCTTCCTATTCCAGTTGGGCCTACTTTAAGACCCAACAAATACTCCAACTATCGAGGCACCATGCCACAATATGACAACATCATGTACGTTTTCTAAACCATCTTATAATTCCTCTAAAACACTATCTAAAGATTTTCACACTATTGCAAAATGATACTAAAACATTCAATCAGGAAGCTATTCCCAAAACTATCTATCAAACTTGAGACGATAAATAGTTGAGTGCCAAATGCTCCGTATTCTCCCTACTTCTTTTGCAAATGTGGTGAGTGTCCCTCAAAACATACTAATGAAGAATTTAGAATTCTTCCCAACCTTAATAAAAACATTGATATCCTTGTTGACCTCCTGATGATTGTGGTTAATAAAAAGATGTTCCACATACGCTCGAACCCTTTATTGGACACAAACTCACTTATGTGGTTGTCTGATACGTTGCCTCTAAAGTGTGGGTGGTGTAACGACCCGTTCCCGGTATGTTAATCTATTGGTAATTGTTGTGAGTTTTGCAAGAGGAACTCGGCGAGTTCATAGCCTGACTCGCCGAGTGGGGTCGCGGCTGAGAGCACGCGTGAGCCGGGGACTCGGCGAGTTCATATCCTGGACTCGGCGAGTCCATCCGTCTGGATGAAACCCTAAATCCCCGGGTTGCCCACTATTTAAACCATCTTATAGCCCCATTCTCGCCTCCCTCACCCTGTGAACTCAGTGAGAAACCCTATTCCCCCCCCCCCCCCCCCCCCCCCTTGAAAGCTTATAAGTGATTTGGTGCCATTTTGTGAAGGTGTGAAGAAGGAGAAGAAGAAAGAAGCAAGGAAACGAGTTGTATTGCAAAGATCCAAGGGCAAATCTGAGTTTATCGAGGTATTTTCGGAGTTCCCTTCTTGTCATATGTTTTAATCTTCCATTAGAGCTCTTCTAAGAGTTATTTGTTGTTGTTCAAAGCCTTATGTTTGCATGAATGTCTTAGTAAGTCGAAATACCTTTGGATCTGAGTGTTGGGGTGTTGTAGAGCCCAGATCTACTGTCTTTTTGGAGTTACTTTGCATAATAATCATAGATCTACCCATTTTATGCATCTTTTAGCCTTATTTCCCTTATTCATGAGGTTGTGCACGTAAAGTTGGAAACTTTACGTGGTAAAGCAGCTTATGGGACTCAGATCTATCTATTGTATGTGTTGGATTCAAACAAAATCGAGTAAAAATCAGTTGCATGGCGGCAACTCGGCGAGTCGGGAAGAACGACTCGGCGAGTTGGGTCGCGAGTTCCCGAGTCCTTCATTTTGACCAGTGTCGAGTGAATCCAGTGAGTTAGAGTGTGGACTCAGCGAGTTGAGGGTAGACTCAGTGATGGAGGGACTCGGCGAGTTGTTCATACAACTCGGCGAGTCCAAGGCAATCTTCTTAGGATCATGAACAACTCGTCGAGTTTGTTCATACGGCTCGGCGAGTCGGATGAAGATTGTCAGAGTTCTTGGATCAAGAGGGTACTCGTCGAGTCGATGCCACACTCGACGAGTAGCAGCATGTAGAACTGAGAGGTGAGAGTAGGACTCGGCGAGTTGGATGGCCCAACTCGGCGAGTCAGCCCCAAAAGTAAGTTGACTCTGGCCAAGGGTAAAAGAGTCATTTTACCCCAAGTGCAGTGTTTAGTATTTGATTGAGTGTGTTCATGGGCTTGTAGCCGAGGAGATTCAGGAGCAGCAGCCGGTAGCTTTCAGAGGCACACACTCAGCCGCCAGATTACGAGGTGAGTTTCCTTCCAGTAGGAACGGGTCTAAGGCCACAATGCCGACCCGTTTAGCTAGCAGTAGTATCCGGAGGTTATCCGATGCAGTAGTTAGCATGTTTGATGCCTTCGTGGCTCGAACAAGGGTATGTGTGTTCATGTTAGTGATATGTTATGCTATGACCAGTCAGCTTCGGGCTCCGGTCCGATGTTAGCTTCGGACTTTGGTCCGATGTAGGGGACAAGGTCCCAGTTAGCTTCGGACTTCGGTCCGATGTCAGCTTCGGACTTCGGTTCGATGTAGGGGACAAGGTCCCAGTTAGCTTCGGACTCCGGTCCGATGTCAGCTTCGGACTTCGGTTCGATGTAGGGGATAAGGTCCCCGTCAGTCAGCTTCGGACTTTGGTCCGATGGAGGGGGCAAGGCCTCGTATGTGCTTGATATATTATTGCATGGTATGTGGTAATTTGGGGGAGCTCACTAAGCTTCGTGCTTACAGTTTCAGTTTGGGTTTCAGGTACTTCCGCAAGCAAAGGGAAGAGCTCGGGATGATGGCATCGCACACACCACCGCCTCAGCTTTAGCCTGGGATTGATTAGATGTTTGATCTGATGTAGTATGATACAGTTTTTCCGCACAGTATTTATTTATGTTTTGGAATACATCACGTATGGTTTTATTATATGATGCTCTGATTACAGTTTTGATTATATTAAAAACAAAAAATTTTGGGTCGTATTTTTGGGTCGTTTCAAGTTGGTATCAGAGCCCTGGTTTGAGGGATTCAGATACACTCCCGGGTGTATCTGAACTCAAACTAAGGGGAAATAAAAAGATTTCTAAAAGTAAAATGTTTTCTAAAAGAATTTTGAAAGCACTTAGAAAGAAAGAAATTTTTAAACAAGATAAGGGTGTGATGCATGCGATCAGCCGAGCTCAAGTAAGTACTCCCAAATTATCCATACAAGTTATTTGTTCAGTTTCAGTTTCAGTTGAATAGCATGCTGGTATAGGACTAAGGATCTAGGAGGATGCCTTATGTGCCTGCCTTATGTGTTACAGCTTTATGAGTATTGCATGCTAGTATTGAGTAAACAGCAGTAGGATAGCCTGTTTAGGTTATGCCTGATAGTATGAGCTTAGCACTGTATGCTAGATCAGTTTCTCATTTTGAGAATAGTTTTGCTTGAGTATGTTTCCTTTATCCGAATGCTGCCTGCTTCGTGCTTTGTGGAATTCTGAGTGATGGAAGTTAGCCATTAGGTGAACACGATACACCACATGTGATCAGGGTTGAATAATCCCAGAGTGCTGGAACTGACCCTATTGCGCAGCTCTCGTTTGAGTCCAACCGTTATAGGGACGGGTCTTTTACTTGAAGGATTATCTGATCTTCGTCACATGTGATGGTGTTCAGGTGATGGTTAATTAGCATCATAAGGAGACCTGCAGCAGCTGAGGACTAGTGAGTTAAGTCTGAGGTTCCCCGGGGCAAGCCTAGGATGAGAGTAGCAGAGATCAGTAGTAGTAGAAGTGACTTGGTGGAGTCGGGGCAGTTCTTGAAGAAAGTACGGATAGATGTGGAAGGTAGTATGGGCCCGTACTACTGGAAGCAGAGGATCCGTACTCGAATCAAGAAAGGCTGAGACAAGACCAGGAAGCTAGTTGTAGTATCAATGATCCCTCAAGATATTTCTGTTTCTGATTGTGATGTGTTTCAGAATGGTGGTTTTGCGTTCGAGACCAGCAGCCGGCAGCGGAGGTGCCGGGGAGGGATCAGGTTCAGGCTCGGGGGAAGAGCGCATGGATGAGCAGACCCGAGAGTTTCTTTCTTCGGAGATTACGCGCATCATTATAGAGCAGACTCCTGTGATCTTCGGTTCGATCAAGGAGGGGATTCTAGAGCTGATGGATGAGAGACTGGGCACCTTCCGTGCCGAGGTGACGGCCATGATGGGGTCGCGCACCCTTACCTTCAGGGAGTTCAGGGCATGTGGAGCCCCGGACTATCATGGGGCGCGGGACCCCATAGCGAGCACCAGATGGTTGGCAGATGTGGCCAACGCTTTCCGTTCTAGCAGATGTCCCGAGGGGGACAAGGTCAGATTGGCGTCCTGTCTTCTGAAGGACAGGGCACGAGATTGGTGGGAGGAGGTCGGGCATGCTATTGGTGATGATGCAGCATTGGACGCTATGACCTGGGCTGATTTCTCTACCAGGTTCAGGGCGGAGTTTGCACCGGTCATTGAGGTGCAACAGCTAGCTAGGGAGTTTCAGGACCTCACCCAGACTACAGAGACAGTGGCGGAGATCACCGCCAAGTTCAGGGAGAGGGCTCTTCTCGTTCCTCAGTATGTAGCTGATGAGGAAATGAAGAAGGCCCGTTATCATGAGATGTTGCGGAGCGATATCCGCCAGTTTGTGAGCCGGTCCAGCTGTAAAACGCTGGAAGATATGATTGCTAGAGCTCGGGAGAGGGAGATTGATCTCGAGATGGAGAAGAAGAGGAAACCGGAGGCGGTTTCGGGTTCGGGAGGTTCGGGCAAAAAGCCCAGGGTTTCAGATCATAGGTATAGGGGACAGCCGAGCTATGGTCGATGTGGTAGGTGTGGGAAGATGCACGAGGGAGCGTGCAAGGCAGGGAGTTCCGGCTGCTTCAAGTGCGGTCGGGTTGGACATTTGAGTAGGGATTGTACGGCTCCTGCTACTGCCGTTGCTGCGTCAGATCTGATTTGCTTTCAGTGCAATCAGAGGGGACATAAAAAGTCCCAGTGTCCGAGTTTAGCTTCAGCAGGGAAGGTGGCTGCACCTGCCCCTGCTACCTTGAGGATTACAGATGGCCGGCAGGGCCGAGCTGATGCGCCAGTGGCGAAGAGTAGGGCGTTTCAGATGACAGCAGAGGAGGCGCGAGCGACTCCTGATGTGGTGACGGGTATGTATTTTCCCTTTTATCTCTTTATTATTATTGATTAAATGCTGCTTATGGTTGTATGTTTTATTCAGGGTCGTTCTCTGTGAACGGCATTTCTGCTTTAGTATTATTCGATTCGGGGGCTACCCGATCATTCGTATCTCTTGCGCTTAGCAAGGGGTTCAGTAGAGCTCCAGGAAAGCTGGATTGTCCATTAGAGGTTGAGATAGCGGATGATAGGACCGTGAGGGTCGGCAGAGTGCACAGAGGGTGTTCTCTTCAGTTATTTGATGAGCAGTTCTCAGTGGATTTGGTACCTATTCCCCTGCGAGGGAATAAGGTTATTGTGGGTATGGATTGGCTAAGCCCCAATGGGGCAGTGATTGATTGCGAGCTTCAGTTAGTGAGGGTTCGCACTCCCAGTGGGGGAGAGTTGGTGATTCAGGGCGAAAGGCCACAGCGAGGACCGACCTTTTGTTCCGCCGCAAGGGCGAGACGCTATGTTCAGCAGGGTTGCGCCGGTTTTGTAGCCTACGTTTTGGATGCCCGGGAGAAGGGCAAGTCGACAGTGGATGATGTTCCTATTGTTCGAGACTACCCGGATGTGTTTCCTGGGGATTTGTCGGGGGTACCTCCTGAGAGACAGGTCGAGTTCCGGATCGACCTCGTCCCTGGTGCGGCTCCAATAGCCAAGGCACCGTATCGACTAGCTCCCCCTGAGATGCAGGAGTTGTCTACACAGCTGCAGGAGCTGTTAGACAAGGGTTTCATTCGGCCGAGCAGTTCGCCTTGGGGAGCGCCAATCCTGTTTGTGAGAAAGAAGGATGGGTCGCATCGTATGTGTATTGATTATCGGGAGCTGAATAAGGTAACGGTGAAGAACCGTTACCCACTCCCGAGGATAGATGATTTGTTTGATCAGCTTCAGGGAGCGTCTTGGTTCTCCAAGATCGATCTACGCTCCGGATATCATCAGATGCGGGTTAGAGATGAGGATGTGCAGAAGACTGCTTTCAGGACCAGGTATGGTCATTATGAGTTTGTGGTGATGCCATTTGGGCTCACCAATGCCCCAGCCGCGTTCATGGATCTCATGAACCGCGTGTGTAGGCCGATGCTGGATCGGTCAGTGATAGTGTTCATAGATGACATCTTGGTGTATTCCAAGACGCAGGAGCAGCACGAGGAGCACCTGCGGGAGGTGCTAGAGGTTTTGAGGAAGGAGAGACTTTTCGCAAAGTTCTCCAAATGTGAGTTCTGGTTGCGCGAGGTGCAGTTCCTTGGTCACCTCGTCAACCAGAAGGGTATCCTGGTCGATCCGGCCAAGATAGAGGCCGTGATGCAGTGGGAGGTCCCGAAGTCTCCATCTGAGATTCGGAGCTTCCTAGGGTTGGCAGGGTATTATCGGAGATTTATTCAGGATTTCTCCAAGATAGCAGTGCCGCTCACCCGACTGACCAGGAAATCAGTGGTATTTCGTTGGGGTCCGGAGCAGCAGACAGCATTCGAGACCCTCAGGCAGAGATTGTGCGAGGCCCCGATCCTTACCTTGCCAGAGGGAGTAGAGGACTTTGTAGTCTATTGTGATGCCTCGATCACAGGTTTGGGAGCAGTTCTGATGCAGCGAGGCCATGTGATAGCTTATGCCTCGAGACAGTTGAAGCCTCACGAGGCTAAATATCCTACACATGATTTGGAGCTGGGGGCAGTAGTGTTTGCCCTCAAGATTTGGAGGCATTACCTTTATGGGGTCCGTTGTACTATATACACGGATCATAAGAGTTTGAGATATCTTATGGATCAGCCGAGTTTGAATATGAGGCAAAGGAGGTGGTTGGACGTGCTGAAGGACTATGACTGTGAGATCCTTTATCATCCAGGGAAGGCCAACGTGGTGGCCGACGCCCTAAGCCGCAAGGTGCCGGCGGCCCCTATCAGGGAACTGTGTATGAGGATGACAGTGATCACTCCACTGTTGGAGCGGATCAAGGAGGCTCAGATGGAGGGCCTCAAGGAGGAGAGGCAGAAGTGTGAAAGGATAGTAGGCCGAGTAGCTTCATTTGAGTACGACAGTCGGGGTTTGTTGACGCTTCATGGTAGGGTATGGGTACCGTACTGGGGTGGGGTACGGCAGGTATTGATGGACGAGGCTCATAAGTCTCGATTTTCTATCCACCCTGGAGCGACAAAGATGTACCGGGATCTTCGACACGATTATTGGTGGCCCTGCATGAAGCGGGACGTCGCCTGGTACGTCGAGAGATGCCTGACCTGCCGGAAGGTCAAGGCGGAGCACCAGAGGCCTCACGGCAGGATGCAGCCGTTAGACATTCCCGTGTGGAAATGGGAGGACATTACCATGGATTTTGTCACCAAGCTTCCCCGGACCGCACGTGGAGTGGACTCGATATGGGTAGTAGTGGATCGGTTGACGAAGAGTGCTCATTTTATCCCGATCCAGGAGAGTATATCGGCGGAGAAGTTAGCCGATATTTATGTGCGTGAGATCGTAGCACGTCATGGAGTGCCGGTATCAGTGGTGTCTGACCGAGATGTCCGTTTCACATCCAGATTTTGGAAGCGATTCCACGACGAGATGGGTACTCGTCTCCATTTCAGCACCGCTTTCCACCCTCAGACAGACGGGCAGAGCGAGAGGACGATTCAGACTCTAGAGGATATGCTCAGGGCATGCGTTCTAGATTTCGGTGGCAGTTGGGATACGTACCTTCCGTTAGCGGAGTTCTCGTATAACAACAGTTACCATGCGAGCATTGACCGACCTCCCTTTGAGATGCTATATGGGAGGAAATGTAGGACCCCGATTTGTTGGGGCGAGGTCGGTCAGCGAGTCATTGGGAGCACAGAGGTGGTGCTCAAGACGACTGAGTTGATCCAGCAGGTCCGTAGTAGACTGCAAACGGCTCAGAGTCGGCAGAAGAGCTACGCCGATAGGAGGCGTTCGGACTTGGAGTTCCAGGTGGGAGATATGGTCCTTCTGAAGGTCTCACCTTGGAAGGGTGTCATCAGGTTCCGGAAGAGGGGCAAGTTGGGCCCCAGATTTATTGGTCCTTTCAGGGTTTTGGCCCGGGTGGGTCGGGTTGCTTATCGGTTAGATCTTCCTGAAGAGCTTAGTCAGATCCACAACACTTTCCATGTGTCTCAGTTGAGGAAGTGTTTGGCGGATGAATCAGCAGTCGTTCCCCTAGAGGATATTCAGGTTGATAGTAGCCTGAATTATATTGAGAGACCGGTCGCGATTTTGGACCGGAAGACCAAGACCTTGAGGAACAAGGAAATTCAGTTAGTAAAGGTGCAGTGGCAGCACCGGAAGGGGTCTGAGTGGACGTGGGAGGCTGAGGAGGAGATGAGAGAGCACTACCCAGAGTTATTTGCAGATCCAGCCGTAGCAGACTTCGAGGACGAAGTCTGAGTCAAGTGGGGGAGAATTGTAACGACCCGTTCCCGGTATGTTAATCTATTGGTAATTGTTGTGAGTTTTGCAAGAGGAACTCGGCGAGTTCATAGCCTGACTCGCCGAGTGGGGTCGCGGCTGAGAGCACGCGTGAGCCGGGGACTCGGCGAGTTCATATCCTGGACTCGGCGAGTCCATCCGTCTGGATGAAACCCTAAATCCCCGGGTTGCCCACTATTTAAACCATCTTATAGCCCCATTCTCGCCTCCCTCACCCTGTGAACTCAGTGAGAAACCCTATTCCCCCCCCCCCCTTGAAAGCTTATAAGTGATTTGGTGCCATTTTGTGAAGGTGTGAAGAAGGAGAAGAAGAAAGAAGCAAGGAAACGAGTTGTATTGCAAAGATCCAAGGGCAAATCTGAGTTTATCGAGGTATTTTCGGAGTTCCCTTCTTGTCATATGTTTTAATCTTCCATTAGAGCTCTTCTAAGAGTTATTTGTTGTTGTTCAAAGCCTTATGTTTGCATGAATGTCTTAGTAAGTCGAAATACCTTTGGATCTGAGTGTTGGGGTGTTGTAGAGCCCAGATCTACTGTCTTTTTGGAGTTACTTTGCATAATAATCATAGATCTACCCATTTTATGCATCTTTTAGCCTTATTTCCCTTATTCATGAGGTTGTGCACGTAAAGTTGGAAACTTTACGTGGTAAAGCAGCTTATGGGACTCAGATCTATCTATTGTATGTGTTGGATTCAAACAAAATCGAGTAAAAATCAGTTGCATGGCGGCAACTCGGCGAGTCGGGAAGAACGACTCGGCGAGTTGGGTCGCGAGTTCCCGAGTCCTTCATTTTGACCAGTGTCGAGTGAATCCAGTGAGTTAGAGTGTGGACTCAGCGAGTTGAGGGTAGACTCAGTGATGGAGGGACTCGGCGAGTTGTTCATACAACTCGGCGAGTCCAAGGCAATCTTCTTAGGATCATGAACAACTCGTCGAGTTTGTTCATACGGCTCGGCGAGTCGGATGAAGATTGTCAGAGTTCTTGGATCAAGAGGGTACTCGTCGAGTCGATGCCACACTCGACGAGTAGCAGCATGTAGAACTGAGAGGTGAGAGTAGGACTCGGCGAGTTGGATGGCCCAACTCGGCGAGTCAGCCCCAAAAGTAAGTTGACTCTGGCCAAGGGTAAAAGAGTCATTTTACCCCAAGTGCAGTGTTTAGTATTTGATTGAGTGTGTTCATGGGCTTGTAGCCGAGGAGATTCAGGAGCAGCAGCCGGTAGCTTTCAGAGGCACACACTCAGCCGCCAGATTACGAGGTGAGTTTCCTTCCAGTAGGAACGGGTCTAAGGCCACAATGCCGACCCGTTTAGCTAGCAGTAGTATCCGGAGGTTATCCGATGCAGTAGTTAGCATGTTTGATGCCTTCGTGGCTCGAACAAGGGTATGTGTGTTCATGTTAGTGATATGTTATGCTATGACCAGTCAGCTTCGGGCTCCGGTCCGATGTTAGCTTCGGACTTTGGTCCGATGTAGGGGACAAGGTCCCAGTTAGCTTCGGACTTCGGTCCGATGTCAGCTTCGGACTTCGGTTCGATGTAGGGGACAAGGTCCCAGTTAGCTTCGGACTCCGGTCCGATGTCAGCTTCGGACTTCGGTTCGATGTAGGGGATAAGGTCCCCGTCAGTCAGCTTCGGACTTTGGTCCAATGGAGGGGGCAAGGCCTCGTATGTGCTTGATATATTATTGCATGGTATGTGGTAATTTGGGGGAGCTCACTAAGCTTCGTGCTTACAGTTTCAGTTTGGGTTTCAGGTACTTCCGCAAGCAAAGGGAAGAGCTCGGGATGATGGCATCGCACACACCACCGCCTCAGCTTTAGCCTGGGATTGATTAGATGTTTGATCTGATGTAGTATGATACAGTTTTTCCGCACAGTATTTATTTATGTTTTGGAATACATCACGTATGGTTTTATTATATGATGCTCTGATTACAGTTTTGATTATATTAAAAACAAAAAATTTTGGGTCGTATTTTTGGGTCGTTTCAGGTGGCGTTAATATTGTCTTGGAGATGTTATTTTAAATGCATATGCTATTTATCTTTTTAAATTCAATAATGATCAATGTCTTAAAAACATAATTGACAATGACTCTTCTACATTTAAAAATGTACCTATTATCATTCAAAAATGGAGGTCGGGTCTAAATCTCAATGAGCATAGACATGATTAACTCACATTTCGGTCAAATCCATGGCATTCTTTATGACTCATGTAATCATGAAAGTCTTATCTACATTGCTTTTAAGATTGGCAAGTCCCTTACTATGGACTCGTGAACGAAAAATACATGCACTTATGCCATGGGAAAATCCGCTTTTGTATGTTTCTATAACACCCGATTCATTTAGGTAAATTTCTTTCCTTTTTTTTTTAAGTATTAAGTGTTGGTAGTGTATGTATGCAGGGCATAGATAGCCTCTATGCGCCGCGTAGAAGGAAAAATGTTGACGAGGCCTTAATGATCTATGCAAGGCGTAGATCTTAAGTACGCAGGGCGTATGTGGCCAGAGTACAAACCATAAATTCGGGGTTTGAGCCCTATTTAAGGACCTTATCCTTCATGAAACTCTTCCATTCTCAACCTCCATTTCTCCAAACGAGTCCCTTGAAACCATAACCCTATTTTAGTGCATTGTAAGCTTAAAAGTGTGTTTTTGGGGTGCTTTTGAAGAAAGAAAAAGGTGGTGGTAGTGCTAGGAAGCTTGAATCAACCTTGGATCTAGAAGTTCTTCTCCCTCATTCATCTCCACATCTCCCGAATGTATAAAGTTTGTACCTTTATGCCTCCATTGATAGATCTAGCTTAGATGTTGAAGTTATGCCTTTTTGTCCCATTATTTTGGTCCATTTGAGTATTAATGACTCTAAACCTTGTAGAGTGCATTTCCAAAAGTATTTTAGGGTATTAGCTCACAAAAATGGTGTCTTGGCCTTATCCAACCATCCATGCAAGAGTTTGAGATCCTTAGAAATTGTTATAATATTAGGGTTTATTCTTGAGCCTTGAGAAGCCCTGTAAGTGCATAAAGTTTGGAATTGTAACACCCGAAATCAGAAAGGTCAAGAAAGGAAAGGAAAAACCCTAAGTTGAAGAGGGTTGACTCGTCGAGTCCAGGGAGGAACTCGGCGAGTCGGAGCGGGATCCGGGTGTAAAGCAAGTGACCGACTCGGCGAGTCGGCGAGTGGACTCGGCGAATCAGTTCTGGGTTTGGAAACCCTAATTTCGGGACTTGGTACCCTATTTAAGCATCTTATTCTCTTCCCTAGGGCTCAGTTGCGGCCCTATAGTCCAGAACCAGAAACCCTAAGCCTCCATTGTTGCTCATTCAAGCTTTCTTGCCATTTTGGGTGATTTGAAGGAAGAAGGAAGAAGGCACACATTGGGGATTCAAGAATTGGCAGTAGATCCAGAGTTTGTGAGGTCTTCCAGAGCATTTGAAGGTAATGAGTCGTGACCTTCCCTCTTTTGCATATAGATCAACCTTTATCATGGGATTTGGGGCTTTTAGGACAAGTTCATGAACCATTTCGAGTTAGAAGCCCAGATCTGAAGTTGCTACTTCAGATCTATGTGTATCTTGGCCTAGAGAATTATAAAGCATCAGTCTATGGGTTGATTGTTGAGCCCCTTTGTCTCAAACTCTAGTTTATAGTGTTTTGAGCCTAGATCTCGTTAGCTACACGTAAAGTTTGCCACTTTACGTAAGGACTAGGCTTTAGAAGAGTGGATCTACAGTTTGGAGTCCATGCATGACTCAAAAGTCCTCTGCATGTATGTAGATCTGAATAGACTCGGCGAGTCCTTCGAATGGACTCGGCGAGTAGCTTGAAGATGACGAGGAACTCGACGAGTGGGATGAACAGCTCGTCGAGTCGGATGAAGTTAAGCATGAACTCGGCGAGTTGGAAGAACAACTCGACGAGTTGGTTGAAGATTTCCTGGACTCGGTGAGTTTATTAGTGGACTCGGCGAGTCAGGTCGCGAAACCCCAAACCCTTCGAGTTGAGACTCGAATCAGTGAGTCGGGTGGTGACTCAGCGAGTTGTTCAGGACAGGACTTGGAACTAGTTGGACTCGGCGAGTCGAGTCGTGAATAGAAAGACCCTGGGCATATGAACTCGGCGAGTCATTAGGAGGACTCGACGAGTAGGGTTGACCTGGAAGGTTGACTTTGACCAGGATTTTGACCTCGACCAGAGTTGACCTAGTTGACCTTTGGAGGTCAGTTGGACTAAGTGTTATATGGATATTGATAGCTCGGAGAGCTAGAGGAACAGCGGTTCAGGAGATTGTCGAGTAGCAGCCAGAGGTTTATCAGCAGAGCTCAGCAGTTCAGGTGAGTTTCCTTCCAGTAGAAACGGGTCTAAGGCCACAATGCCGGCCCGTTTAGCTAGTAGTAGTTTCCAGATTTGATCCGATATAGTAGTTAGCATGTTTGATGCCTTCGTGGCTCAGACATGATTTATGTGTTATGTGAGCCGGGCTACGGCCCGATGTAGTATATGTGTGTTCATGCTAGTGGATATGTTCATGCTATGTTCAGTCAGCTTCGGACTTCGGTCCGATGTAGGGGACAAGGTCCCAGTCAGCTTCGGACTTCGGTCCGATGTAGGGGACAAGGTCCCAGTCAGCTTCGGACTTCGGTCCGATGTAGGGGGCAAGGCCCCAGTTAGCCCGGACTTCGGTCCGATGCAGTGGGCAAGGCCCAGTATGTGCTTTTTTATGTTATTGTGTGGTATGTGGTAGATTGGGGGAGCTAAATAAGCTTCGTGCTTACGGTTTTCAGTTTTGGTTTCAGGTATTCGGTTTTCAAAAGAGGAGCTCGGGAAGATTGCAGTGCACACACCATAGTCAGTTAGCCTGGAAACGTTTGACTTTGATAATGATGTTATGTTTTGATTTAATACTCGAGAAATTATGTTATGACTTATGATACGGTTTTTATAAATATGATTTTAGTAATGTTTTAAAAGAAATTTTTAGTCGTGATTTTTGGGTCGTTACAAGTTGGTATCAGAGCCTTGGTTTGAGGGATTCGGATGCACCTCCGGGTATATCTGGACTCAAACTAAGGGAAAGATAAAAAGATTTTCAAAAAGGAAAAAAAAAACGTTTTCAAATGGAATTTTAAAAAGCACTTAGAAAGAAAAGAATTCTTAAACAAGATAAAGGTGTGGTGCATGCAATCAGCCGAGCTCAAGTAAGTACTCCCAATTCACCCATACAAGTTATGTATGATTATCAGTATCAGTTTCAGTATCAGTTTCAGTATCAGTTTCAGTTTCAGTTTCAGTTTCAGCTTCAGTAGAACAACATGCTAGAATAGGACTAAGGATCTAGGATGATGCCTTATGTGCCTGCTTTATGTGTTCCAGCTTGATGAGAATTGCATGCTAGTATTGAGTAGACAGTAGTAGGTTATGCCTGATAGTGTGAGCTTAGCATTGTATGCTAGTGCAGTTTCTTGTTATGAGAATAGTTTTGCCTGAGTATGTTTCCTTTATCCGAATGCTGCTTGCTTTGTGCTTTGTGGGACTCTGAGTGATGGGAGTTAGCCATTAGGTGAATACGTCACATCACATGTGATCACGTTGAATAATCTCGGAGTGTTGGATTTGGCCCTACGACGCAACTCTTGTCTGGGTCCAACCGTTGTAGGGACGAGACTTTTACTCGAAGGATTATCTGAGCCTCATTACATGTGATGGTATTCAGGTGGTGGCTAATTGGCATCCCAAGGAGACCTTCAGCAGCTGAGGACTGGTTTTAGGTGGAGTCAGAAGTTCCCTAGGGCAAGCCTAGGATGAGAGTAGCAGAGATCAGTATTAGTAGAAGTGATTTGGTGGAGTTGAGGTAACTCTTGAGGAAAGTACGGATAGATGTGGAAGGTAGTAGGGGCCCATAGTACTGAAAGCAGAGGATCCGTACTCGATTCAAGAGGGGCCAAGACGAAACCAGGGTTGGTGGAGTGAGAAATCCCTCAGCAGTAGTGTGTAAATTGATCAGGAATTGTTATATTTTCAGCATGGTGACATTGCACGAGCTACCAGTTAGCAGTTCAGGCGTCGATGAGGGATCTGGCTCGGGCTTTAGAGCCGGGCAGCTTGATGATCAGATGAGGGATTTCATTTCCGCAGAGATCACGCGCAACATCATTGATCAGACTCCGATGATTTTCGGTTCGGTTAGGGAGGCCATTGTGGAGCTCATGGACAGTCATCTTGAGGCCTTTAAGGTCGGGATAGTTTCAGGACAGGTTGGGGCTCGTCTAGATCCCGATTCTTATGGAGTTCGGGGATCCATCAGTGAGGGAGATCCCATTTCTAGTTTTTGCCATCAGGGGACAGGAGTGAGTGGGGCATCCTGTCTCCAAGAGAGACCTTTGGATGATTGGATAGTTGAGGAAGTTTCGCGAGCCATTCGCGAGGATCTGCCCAGCATGGTCGTGAGGATCACTGATAGATTGATCGAGAGGCTCCAGGATCAGACAGCTGTTGTTCAGTCGGCGGGCAGGGAGTCGGAAAGGAAGAGGAAAGCGGATGAGACTCAGGAAGCCTCAGGTTCGGGTAAGAGGCCCAAGGGTTCGGATTTGAGGACGAGGAACTATCAGAACCGCAGTCGATGCGGGAAGTGCGGAAGGACGCACATGGGTGTGTGCAGGCGTAGAAGTGGTGATGATTTGGGCTGTTTCAGATGCGGTCGAATGGGTCATATCAGCAGGGATTGTACTATTACCATTGCCCAGGAACTTGACCCGATATGTTTCCATTGCGGTCAGAGAGGCCACAAGAAGGCCCACTGTCCGAGTTTGTATACAGCCGGGCAGGTGCCAGCTCCTGCCCCTGGGACTTCGAGAGCCCAACGGACATCAGGGCCGGGCAAGGCCGCCTACGGCTCGGAGCCGAGTTTTCCGGTAGATTTCAGCAGGGATTCGAGCAGCACTGAGTGGTGGAGGTATGTATCTTTTGCTTTTCTGTCATCTATTATTGTGATATTATTGTTATGCTGCTACATTGTTATCAGTAAGCTTGAGTGTTGAGGTATTATATTACCTGCTTGTGGTCGAGTTTATGCCATCTGCATACCTTGGAATTCGAATGGTGAATTGGAGGTCGTTCCCTCTAGATCAGGTTACTTCGGATACAGTAACTGTACCATGTATGTGTAAGATGCAGTAGAGCCTTACTACTTGTGGAGGGCGTTAGTCGAGTAATGATCAGTTATATTCTCAGTAGTGATAGTCCAGAGTTTTTAGTGGAGTAGCTAGCGGTCAGTAAGGAAGTGGGTTGGGGATGTGCACCCCAAACGCAGATTCTCGGGATGTAGTCTCTAAATCAATTACAGTTAAGGATCGACGGGTGCTCAGTCAGATAGCAGGAAGGGTGCGGATCTGGTAAGAGTTAGTTGGAGCACTGGCAAGGGTAAACGCCGGCGGACAGCATATCGCCCTTTTAATGAAAGGAAGGTTGGAAATCCTTTCGACCAGTGAGAAGTAAGGATCTAGTCGAATCCAAGTGGGGGAGAACCCTTCCAAGTATACAAGGATAAGAGCCACGTAGACTCAGAATGATTGCGCGGCCTCTGAAATGATTGTAGCACAGTGATCGATGGATTGAGGAGTTCAGATTTGGGAGTTCGAGGACCTTCCCAGCAGTTAGTTCATGTAATCGAGATGGTTAGAAGCTAGTTGAGAATCCAGGATTGGAGGACCACCTGTAGAGGCTCAAGTGAGTCGGAATGAGGATCCTAAGAACGGTTAGCAAGAGATGTCTTCATATTAGTAGCCAGTGGCAGAGTCAGCATGCATGATTGCGTAGATTCAGGAGTTGGGAGTTTGGAAACTTCCCAACAATAGCTTCTTGTATCCGAATTAGTAGACGGTTGGTTTGGGAACCAAGCCGAATAGTTCCTCGACGAAGCACTAAGTATATCAAGGATATAAGATGTCGAGGATGATGCAGTATTCAAAGATTGAGGGCTGTTTTTGAGAAATCAGGATGAGGTTTTACTAGCGGGAGTAGGGATAGTCAGGATGTCCTCGGGGTAGTAGTAGTGTTGTAAGTATGCAGGGGTAGCCGTAGCATTCACTAGCAGTCAGGTAGTAGTAGTGGTGTTGTAAGTCTGCGGGGGTAACCGTAGCATTCACTAGCAGTCAGATAGTAGTAGTAGTGTTGTAAGTCTGCGGGGGTAGCCGTAGCATTCAGTAGCAGTCAGATAGTAGTAGTAGTGTTGTAAGTCTGCGGGGGTAGCCGTAGCATTCACTAGCAGTCAGATAGTAGTAGTAGTGTTGTAAGTCTGCGGGGGTAGCCGTAGCATTCACTAGCAGTCAGGTAGTAGTAGTGGTGTTGTAAGTCTGCGGGGGTAGCCGTAGCATTCATTAGCAGCCAGATAGTATTAGAGAGTTGTAAGTCCGCGGGTGTAGCCGTGGCCTTTATCAGATTGGTAGGAAGCATGAGCGCGTTGTTGGACGCGGGAAGGCAGTAGTTCCCACCCGTTCGGGTGCAGCAGTGAGGATACGGGAATCCACGGGTTGGATTTCAGATTTTCCAAATGGTTCAGTTATGGCTAAGTCAGCAATTTGGCTATAGATCGTCACATCAGTTATGAGATCAGAGTAGCAGTGGACCGTTGGGGTTCGGGTATGTTAAGGGCTACCGTCAGTCTGGGAGCCATCGTGTTGTTAGTCGTGGAATTGATGATGTCAGGATGTGACGTATGGACCCGATCGGTTGGATCGGAAGGTTGTTAGAGCCACAGTGACAGGATGACTAGTGGAAACTAGTTCCAGAGAAAGATTTCGTTCAGAAGTCATGGGAGCGACTAAGTAAGGAGTCCTTTGACTCCACAGTTGGGTTGGAACTCAGTGTTTCAGTCAGTTTGGTGTTTCAGTCAGTTCAATGGTTCAGCCAGTTCAGTGATTCAGTCAGTTCGGTGATTCAGTCAGTTCGGTGTTTCAGTCAGTTCAGTGATTCAGTCGGTTCAGTGTTTCAGTCAGTTCAGTGTGTTCCAGCCAGTTCAACGTTTCAGCCAGTTTAGTATTTCGGGTAGTTTAAAGTTTCAGGCATGTTTAGTATTGCAGACAGTTCAGTGTTTGGAAAGTTTCAGAGTTTTGGACAGTATTAGTATTTGTGTTGGAATGCAAGTGCTGACGGTATAGTTGGTTGATTTGGAAATGGCAAGTCCCTCTCAGCAGGATCAGTTGAGCCTTCTGCCAAGTATAAGTGATCTGTGCGGATAGCTAGGCAGGTAGCTTTTCTTTCAGGATGGAAGGCTCGAGTTACTAGGAGTTGAGTAATCAGATAGGATATCAGCAAGCTGGTTCCAGCAGCATCGTTTCAGTATGAGTGGCAGAATGGATAGAACAGTTATAGAGGGTCGAAGTATCTTCAGGAATCGTTGGGAGCGACGAGGGGATTACGATGGACTGTAGTGACCGGTGGAAGTCCGGTAACCCACATATCGGCAGATTAGTTAGACCTGGGTAGTCTCAGAGCATCCGGTAGGCGGATGAGGGGCAACAGGATTTTCAGTCGGAGGAAGTAGCGTAGAGGAAATTATAGAAAAGAGAAGGATTCAATATGTTCCAACAGTAGTGACCGGCACTGTGAGTGGCTGGAGTGATGGACAAAAGGGTGTTAGTTTCCCAGACAGAGAGTTGGAGGCAGTTCGCAGGACAGTTGGCCATAGCAAACTTCGAGGACGAGGTTTAGTTTAAGTGGGGGAGAGTTGTAACACCCGAAATCAGAAAGGTCAAGAAAGGAGAGGAAAAACCCTAAGTTGAAGAGGGTTGACTCGTCGAGTCCAGGGAGGAACTCGGCGAGTCGGAGCCGGATCCGGGTGTAAAGCAAGTGACCGACTCGGCGAGTGGACTCGACGAGTCAGTTCTGGGTTTGGAAACCCTAATTTCGGGACTTGGTACCCTATTTAAGCATCTTATTCTCTTCCCTAGGGCTCAGTTGCGGCCCTATAGTCCAGAACCAGAAACCCTAAGCCTCCATTGTTGCTCATTCAAGCTTTCTTGCCATTTTGGGTGATTTGAAGGAAGAAGGAAGAAGGCACACATTGGGGATTCAAGAATTGGCAGTAGATCCAGAGTTTGTGAGGTCTTCCAGAGCATTTGAAGGTAATGAGTCGTGACCTTCCCTCTTTTGCATATAGATCAACCTTTATCATGGGATTTGGGGCTTTTAGGACAAGTTCATGAACCATTTCGAGTTAGAAGCCCAGATCTGAAGTTGCTACTTCAGATCTATGTGTATCTTGGCCTAGAGAATTATAAAGCATCAGTCTATGGGTTGATTGTTGAGCCCCTTTGTCTCAAACTCTAGTTTATAGTGTTTTGAGCCTATATCTCGTTAGCTACACGTAAATTTTGCCACTTTACGTAAGGAATAGGCTTTAGAAGAGTGGATCTACAGTTTGGAGTCCATGCATGACTCAAAAGTCCTCTGCATGTATGTAGATCTGAATAGACTCGGCGAGTCCTTTGAATGGACTCGGCGAGTAGCTTGAAGATGAGGAGGAACTCGACGAGTGGGATGAACAGCTCGTCGAGTCGGATGAAGTTAAGCATGAACTCGGCGAGTTGGAAGAACAACTCGACGAGTTGGTTGAAGATTGCCTGGACTCGGTGAGTCTATTAGTGGACTCGACGAGTCAGGTCGCGAAACCCCAAACCCTTCGAGTTGAGACTCGAATCAGTGAGTCGGGTGGTGACTCAGCGAGTTGTTCAGGACAGGACTTGGAACTAGTTGGACTCGGCGAGTCATAGACTGACTCGGCGAGTCGAGTCGTGAATAGAAAGACCCTGGGCATATGAACTCGGCGAGTCATTAGGAGGACTCGACGAGTAGGGTTGACCTGGAAGGTTGACTTTGACCAGGATTTTGACCTCGACCAGAGTTGACCTAGTTGACCTTTGGAGGTCAGTTGGACTAAGTGTTATATGGATATTGACAGCTCGGAGAGCTAGAGGAACAGCGGTTCAGGAGATTGTCGAGTAGCAGCCAGAGGTTTATCAGCAGAGCTCAGCAGTTCAGGTGAGTTTCCTTCCAGTAGAAACGGGTCTAAGGCCACAATGCCGGCCCGTTTAGCTAGTAGTAGTTTCCAGATTTGATCCGATATAGTAGTTAGCATGTTTGATGCCTTCGTGGCTCAGACAGGATTTATGTGTTATGTGAGCCGGGCTACGGCCCGATGTAGTATATGTGTGTTCATGCTAGTGGATATGTTCATGCTATGTTCAGTCAGCTTCGGACTTCGGTCCGATGTAGGGGACAAGGTCCCAGTCAGCTTCGGACTTTGGTCTGATGTAGGGGACAAGGTCCCAGTCAGCTTCGGACTTCGATCCGATGTAGGGGACAAGGTCCCAGTCAGCTTCGGACTTCGGTCCGATGTAGGGGGCAAGGCCCCAGTTAGCCCGGACTTCGGTCCGATGCAGTGGGCAAGTCCCAGTATGTGCTTTTTTTATGTTATTCTGTGGTATGTGGTAGATTGGGGGAGCTCACTAAGCTTCGTGCTTACGGTTTTCAGTTTTGGTTTCAGGTATTCGGTTTTCAAAAGAGGAGCTCGGGAAGATTGCAGTGCACACACCATAGTCAGTTAGCCTGGGAACGTTTGACTCTGATAATGATGTTATGTTTTGATTTAATACTCGAGAAATTATGTTATGACTTATGATACGGTTTTTATAAATATGATTTTAGTAATGTTTTAAAAGAAATTTTTAGTCGTGATTTTTGGGTCGTTACAGGAACTTTATCACTTAGGAAATTTATTTAGACCAGATCTGAGAGTTAGACGTGATGCCTTTCTGTATTAAGCACTTAATGGATAGTTTGGATTCTTCATGAGTACGCATGACGTACTTAAGGTGAAACGTCCCGAAAATTATAAGGTAAAAATTTCATTTTTAGTTTAATCAGAAAAACCAATTATCTTTTTCCAAACATTTAAAAGTGTATCAGAGCAAAAATAGTTATCAGAGTACAATCCCAAAATCATAAAGTTGTGGAAATATGGGTGGATGCGCTGCGATCAAGCCGGACCCTTCCCTTTCGAACCGGAAGTACCTGAAACCATAACCATAAATCCGTAAGCACAAAGATTAGTGAGTTCCCCAAATACCACATACTACACATATCAAACATATAATGGGCCATGCCCAACAACCATCAGGCCCCGCCCGACATCGAGCCCCGCTCGGAACAGATCTATCAATAATATGAGGTGGGCCATGCCTCATCATATTTATCAGTCCTCGCCTGGCATTGAGCCCCACCCGAAATTCATACAGACACATAAAACACATGTAAGAATCACTAAGACAAATAGCATACAATACACTCATCAGGCCACGCCCGATATACATATCTCATACTACACATGCAAGAGTCATACATACAACTAACATCCTAATCATAATAAATCATGGGCCGACATTGGTGCCTTCGACCCGCTAAACACTATGAGGAGACTCACCTCAAATCACTAAAAATCAAATAAACGCTCAGACTGTTGATTCGTATAATCCCCGTACTAATCAATCAAATAAAACCCCAATTAATAATTGGGCCACAAACCATAATTAGGAATCTAATTCATTTGTCCAAATTCTTGGGTAAAAGACCATTTTACTCTTTCCTTACTTGTCCCAATAACCGAGGCCCAACCTAATGGCACCAAAAGCCTAATATGGCCTAAATTCCAAAATGATACCCAAAGCCCACTCTAGGTTCAAATCCAAGAAGGCCCAAAGTAAAACGACTATTGGCCCAATAAGGCCGAAAACCCTAGTAGTCTGAATATGGCCTAAAACCTAAAAGTCAACAAAAGTCAATGGTAGCTGAGTACATCCCGCGTACTCAGACTTACCCCCAGCGTACGCCTTCTTTGGCCAGTACATGCAACATACGACCTGGGTACACCCAACGTACTCCACAGCCAACCCATGTCCCTACTAAGTGCTTAATCCATTAAGCCATTATGTCAAATTCTCAGATCTAATCGTAAATGATGTCTTAACATGTAAAGTTGGCAACTTTAATCCTTTACATGTCTTAATGGGACCCAATGCTCAATAAGATTCATAATAAGCTCCCAAACTCATGCATGGTCATAGATAACTCATCAAGATTGCATTTTTTTGGTTCCTAGTAACTCCAAAATGGATAAAGTTTCCAACTTTATCCATTAGAATGGTCCAACCAACTAAGATCTAGTCTTTAAGTCTCAAAGGGGAGCAAAAGTGCATCTTTTCCAACTTAATCAATTAAGTCCAAGTCTCAAGCTTTTAGATCTGAATCAATATGATGTTTAGATAGATAAAGTTTCCAACTTTATCCATAACAAAGTCACAAAATTTCAAGATCTACACTTTATGCACTAAAGTGACCAAAAGCTAATAACACCCAACACTAGGTAGATCTAACAAATGTATCATCAAGATTCAAAATTTATACATCTAGAAGATAGATCAAGGTGAACAAAGTCTTGATATATATGCTCCAATGCACCCAACACTTCTCCAATGAGCTCCTTCTTCTCCAAGATACACTAAGAAGACTCCAAAGCACTTACAAACACCTTATTTTTGCTCACAAGGATAAAACTAGGGTTGGGGTTTCAAAGAAGGGTGTTGGAGAGGTGGAGGCTAAAAATGGAATGGGTTTGGGGAAGTTAATGAGCTTAAATAAAGCTCAAACCACGAAAATAGGGTTTGGACATTGATCGCGTACACGCGGCGTACTCCAGGTACACGCATCATACTCCATGCATGCCTTAGTATGCCCAACGTACTCCATGTATGCCTAGTACGCCCAACGTACTAGACTAAGCCCCAAAAGCTTCCTAACTTCAAACGATCATAACTTATTCGTTCCAACTCTATTTTCGACGATCATTATATCCATATAAAGGTAATGAGAAGCTCTAAAATCCCAGTAACTCTCCTTTGCCTCAAAACGTTCCGAACTTAAATCCAAAATTCATAAAAGGCCTGAACTATCCCTTTACGGTTATACCCATGGGATCCAAAGCACTAACCAAACTCTTGGATCACTGAATCTACATTACGCATCTAAAAAGGCCTAAATCTCTTTCTCTCTCTCTCTATCTCTCTCTCTCTCTCTCTCTCTCTCTCTCTCTCTCTTTCTGAAGGCCCGAAGCCCTATGATAACTGATCTTCACGTCACCGCCCCAAATTATGAAACGATTCGAACCATGGTGTTACATTAGGTTACGCAGCGCGTAGCCTGGTTGGATTCCGTATTCTAGAATAAGGCTCTACGCCACATGTAGAGATAGAGTATGCTAGGTGTACTTGGTATGATGTTGGCCTTTGACTTTTGACCGATGACAATTGACCGTTGACTTTGACTAAGTTTGACTTTCGGTCATTTGGGGTAGTTTGAATAGTAGATTGAGACTGGGTCCAGGTGACCTGTAGAGATAGTGTTTGGAGCAATTATTAGTTCAGCTATATTTCAAACTGTCAGGTGAGTTTTCCTCACTGTACTATTAGGTCGAAGGCACCAAAGCGGACCCACTAGGTTATGTACCCTAGTATATAGGATGTTGTTATGTTGGTTATATGTTAGACTGGTAGATATGTATGATTACCTGTATTCACTAGTGATATGTTAGTCTCGTAGATCTGTATGATTATCTGTACTTGCTGACTGTTGGTTATAGTTGTATATGTCGACATGTTATTGTGTTGTGGGGTTGAGGCGGTCTTACTTTGTGCTGAAGGCCAAGATACCCCGACGGTCCACTTGATACTATAGAGCCAAGGGCATGGTCCAACTTATGTTGTAGGCTCGGGAGTGATTCAGATGGTAGCCAAAGTCTCGGTGACAGTCCAAACTAGTGTTGCAGGCCTAGTTACCTGCATTGTATTATCTTGCGGCGTGTGGTACTTTGGGGGAACTCGTTAAGCTTTGGCTTACAGGTTGATTTTATGGTTTCAGGTACATCAAGGGACATGGGCAAGGCGAAGGCGTGATTGTGTACATTATCCTGGTCTGCTAATTTTCTCACTTAATCAAAGCACTGGTCTGCTAATTTTCTCACTCAATCAAAGCACTGATCTCCTTTCTTTACTATAAATATGTTATGTTCAAGGTTGTAGAACTCGTTACTCGGTACCTGTTTGGCCGACTACCGAGTAGCGAGTACTCGGGGAGTACTCGAATTTGGAAATATGTGTAGAAATATTTTTAAGGAAATTATATATGTCAAAATCATAAGATAAAATCATAAGTTGATTAAATATATAACAAAATTGGATACATGTGAATACACAAAAAATAAAAAACACATAATGGTCTCACTTCGTGAATAATTACTGGAAATTTAAGATATATATGTAATAATAATCACATGTGTGTGTGTTAAATAATAAATCATTAAGTATATTATACATATTAATCACCGAGTTGACCGAATTTCACAACACTACTCAGTTCGTAAGGGGCCGATTGGGGAGTACTCGGGATTATGTAACTCGCCTCGGCAAGGGGGGGAGTAGCGAATACTCGGAGGAGTAATCGGCCAACTCGATAAGTTTTACAACACTGGTTATGTTCATGTCACTTTAAAAGTCAAAACTGATGTAAAAAATCAAAAAAATAGTTAAATACCCATAGAATATCTCTTGGAGAAGTTATTGGTTACATCTTCATTTTCATGTTGAGATGAGACCAATTACAAGTAACTGATTCAACATTCCTACTCAACCAAAAACATCCTAATTTTGCAATTTCCAACTAACAACATTAGATATTTATTAAGATGAACGGGAAAAATTTACACATTGGAAGGGGTAAGTTTAGGGTTTTCACCGATTAATTCAATTTGGTCCCAATTTCCAAATGTCTTGTTGTGCATGAGTTACCACCTTGATGTCTGTCAAGAAAATTCAAAATAATCAATAAAAAGAACGACTAAACTATTCAATAATGGCTTGTTGAAATAAAGAGGTAAAAATATATAAGAGTAACATACATTTTCACAAAGCTTTATAGTAACATTACCTTGGTTGTTTTCTTTAACGACTCTTATTTTGCAGTTTATGACATCGCAGACTCAGGAAGAAGTGACCAGTTGGACCTAACACAAAGACATGGATATAGAAATTGATTCGTTAAAAAAACCATTCATATCCATAATATACATAAATAATGGGATGATGATAATATTGTGTCTGTGAGTGTGTTTAAAAAAATTGGATCGTCAAAGAAAAAGAAGTTAACCATATGTACAAGGAAGTTTCAAACAAAAGTATAATCGATTTCTAAGCCTCATTGATTTGAAGACAGGATATGACTGTTTTGTGAGCGTCTGGTCTTGATTTTGAGTAGGTAGTGTTCTTAGGGCTTTGTAATTAGACAAAAAATCAAAGTAAAAAGAAGTCAGGATGGCGAACTGCGGAGAGACCCAAGAACATTAGATCGAACCACAACCAAAAAACTATATGCGAAGAGCATCGAGAACAATAAGGTACTGTATAGAATTTACATTTAGTGAAAAGAAAGTAGAAAACACATGTAACTATGATAAGAATTCCTGATTTGTTGCCTAATTTCCTTATTTATTGTTATTGAATTTAGTATAATTTAAATGATTTGAAGTTATACCTCCTGATTTGCAGGGACGATTAGTATAACATGGATTCAATTTAGGCGGGAAAATGAATTTTAGAAGGAGGAGAAAAGGACAGTGTAAAATAGAGTGTATAAGAAGGTGCCATGTAGCATGTTTAAGAGTGTTTTATTAGAAGAGAGGAAGAGGATGGGCTACATTATTAGGTTTGGGCCGTTTTACGGGTCCGAAATGACTCATTCTTGACTAAAAGGTTATTTTTCTTAAAAAAAAAAAAAGCTTTATCATATTTAAAAGAAAAATCCAAAAAATTGGTTAGATTATTCAATTTCCCAATAATATTTTATTATAATCCTATGATGATACAATATTTAGAGCTTTACAAATGATATAGGGTTAAAGACAAATAAACATGTTTGTGCCTACTCAGCCTCATGGAATTGGACGCGGTCAGCGCCGCGCCCGCTAGGGGCCTTCTCTGTCGCCTATCTTCTCCGACACTGTTACATTCGACACCATTTTTCTTACTCTTTTTCTCCTTCATTTCTATCCGCTTTCCCTCTCTCTTACTTCTTTACTCTCTTTTCTCTCGCATTTCCATCTGCGCTAGCCGCCCCCTCGGCAGTCGCCACCGCCCTCACCTCCGGTGAAACCTCATAAGACGCTCTCGTCTTCTTCTCTTCTCAGCACCCCACCACTCGTTTCTGTTCATGTAATCGTTTTTAATAATCCGAACCTTATAACTTTCTAGTTTTCAGCCTTCAAGCAGAGTGGAATGATCAGTTGCGAATCACGGATTCAGGTGAATTTTTTTTATCATAAAAGTCTAATTAATTTGATTAATATTTTTTGATATCTGTTTTCGATTCACTAGACGATCGGTGTAATTCAAGCCGGTGATAATACCCTTCTAATTTCTGCTTTCGATTCTCTACACGATCGCGGTGATTCAATCCGGCTACGGGATTTTACAACTTGGTTCTTGCAAGACTGTGAGTAGCTTTTTTCAAAAGTAGCGATTTTTGATTATTTTTCATGCAACTTCCGTTCTTTTCGATCTGGTTTTACTTTAGGTATTTAATGAAGTTATTGTTGAATTATTTTTAGGTCTAGGATAAAAAGGCACGTAAGAAGTGAAATAAATGCGCCTTTTTGTAGGAAATCTTGAACTGTACTTTTATATATATATATATAAAAGCCTCGACAAAGGACAAATTTTAAATGTAGGACCTATTTGCAAATTACTTGAATTGAAAACACGTTCATTTTTCAATCATACAAATGATAGAATTTAAATTTGATTCTAATAATTAGAATTTATATAAATTGCAGTGTATACAAACCGTTAGTGCAGACAAACATTTCTCTTAATGGGTCATCCACATAAGACTGATGAGGAATCAAAGGTTTTGAGTAGTTTGATGAAAACAGAAGAGAGTGGGTTGTTTAACTCTACCATAGTGGAAGAGGATGCTGATGCTGCAGTATTGATAGGGGATATGACAGATACAACGACCCTTTTGAGTGACGAAGACGATAATTGGACAGATACTTCTTTTGATTTCTCAGATAATGATGCTTCGCGCTCAAACTCTGATGTTTCCTATATATCTGGTAGTATGGAGAAACATATTGTTGCTCCTGGGATGATGTCAGATGTATCAGGGAATTCTTCCAACAAGATAATGCTAACATGGGTTCTGAAGGTGAGTGAGCCTACATCGCTAAATGTTATGTTCTTGATTTTGTGGTCACTCAATTAATTTTCATATTGTTTTCAGGCATGTGAAGCAATGCCTTGTTTAAGTGAGCCCTCATCCGAGCTTTCCAAGAACACACAACATCACAACTCAAACACAACGATTGAAGATGTTAGAGTTTGTTTTGAAAAATGTGGCGTACAAGTAAGTTTGTTATGTGCTTTTCATTATGAATGTTCTAAATACGGATCATGTGTTTGGAAATGATGCATGATCACCATGAATTTTTTGGTAATTGGTGATGATAAGTTTTTCGTTATCTAATAGTAATATATTTTTGTGACAGGACCCCGGTAGAAAGTCATACCTACCTTTGTCATCTAATAATGATCTTAAGATATGGCCTCCTTTAACTCCTATCAAGCCCTCATTTGCGTTTTCGAAGAGTAGACATCAACACAATTCAAACATAAAAGTTGTTTCTGATGTTCTTGAAGAAAGTTACGGTGTAAGTAACTTGTTCTTTATGTATCTTTAAAATTATATGAATTTTATTCTAATGGTTTTAAATATGGATGATGTGCCTAATAATCGTGCGTGATCAACATGAATTTTTTCTGCTATATAATATATTCTTATAGCTATGAATATTCCTTTGTGACAGTTAACTGGTGGGGCTTCTTACATTGCCTCATCATCTAATAGTGATCTCCAAGAGGGTAATATGTCATTCAAGAGGTTGTAATTGATTCGTCATATACTATGTTACCTTGTTTTGTATTGATATAAGATGACTTTGGTGTTAATAAAATTTCATTTGTATATTAGAATTTATTTTTGTCATTGGAAAAAAATGAAGATTTGATGTTTATCAATATTGTGGAAAGTAGTCCAACATCTTATTTTGACCATTTGTAATTTTCGTTTAGGAGTTGGCGTGAAGTTCTTGTTGGCCTTGGAACTTCCTCTGAAGAGACTCAGACTCGGGACATTAAAGGAAAGAGTCCATTACATAATCCAGATAGTTGGGTGAAGATAGTAAAAAAAGGGTCACACACTCGGGACGTTAAAGGAAAGAGTGCATTACATGATCCAGATAGTTGGGTGAAGGTAGTAAAAAAAGAGTCACACATGCAAAAACTTGACTATCCTTCAAAAGACACCGCAAAAAAGCGACATATTCCTGGTAAGTAAAATATAAATATGGTTTCGCTTCGGAAAATCAACGATCCACTTTAGGTTTCTTAGGTTTAGGCTCAGTATTTTAAAAGAAGCCCCGACCATTTATGTGTGTTTAATAATTGATGTAATTTTGATATTCGTTTGTGTGTGAAGGGGATGATTATAAGAAGTACAGGCATAACGCAAATCAACATTGGGAAATCCAAAAGTCCCTCGTTGAGCAGGCAATAATGTTTTTTAATTTGTATCGCTTTTGGGCTTTCATTAATGTTCTTCCATATAAGCTGAGCTTTCATTTTCATTCTATACTGCAGGCTAGAAACGCACATGCAATTGGAAAACGGAATGAGGGGGTAAATCTCTCCGAACAGGTTGGTACACGAGAGAAAGAGAGGGAGAAAGCCCCCTTAATTAAATGCGATTAAAACACCTTTCTCTTAGAAGTTTTTCATGCAACTTTGTTTAATTGATATTGTATTAATATTTTAATGAGCCAATTAGAAACTTGGTTATATAAATTTATGTATGATTGTGTGACGACAATTGAATTTATGGTTGTTCACACACGTATATACCACCATGGTGATGAATTAAGCCCCAACATGAGTGGTTGGTGATAGGTCATAGGAGTGGTCTTAGGTTTTAAACCTGAGCATCACCTTTCTTGGGGAAATTGTGATTTACCTTGTCATGTTTATCAAGGGTTCAAGTCCCAACAGCCACAATGTGTGAAAGTTCGGATTCTAATATGGATTAAGCTCCTTGTAGGTACTGAGTTCCTATGGCAGCCAACAATGATTTTGCAATCTTCTAGGAAATACTTACGTAATGACTCATGAGTTTATATATTTGTATGCAGGCAAGGATGTGGAAGGAAAAAGCTGAGCAAGCTGATGAAAAGGCTAGCCAGGATATTTTTGATTCAAGGTTTGTCACTTGTGTATTGGAGGTGGCAACAAAGCCAACCTGTTATTTAACATATATATGTTGATATTGTTATTGAATACAGGAACAAAAATAACATTGTAGATTTGATGACAATCGATTTACATGGACAACATGTGAAAGAGGGAATGATGATACTAAAATATCACCTTGCATTTGGTGTATATGGTCGCTGTAAGTATCTTTTTCGTCAAGATATACACACACATACACATTGTGTTTTCGATTGTTTTCTAATCGGTGTGATATACAGCTCTGCGGCGGCTCCGTGTCATCACCGGATATGGGAGTGGAGGAACTGGGCAGTCGATGCTGAAGCAGGCGGTAGGAAAACGTGCCTTTTTATTGTAGAAATGAGCATTAACTTATTAACTGTTTCAAGGATCAATCATCTCATGTGTTTTTGTGTAGCTTAAGTCTGAATGTTTGTTATAGGTTGTTGATCTCTTAAAAATGGAGAAATTTGAGTGGGAGAAAGAAAACGAAGGTAGTCTTCTAATCAAATTTGACATGAAGAAGAGAAAGTTGGGGTTTGTGAAATTGTAGTTACTCTGTTTAATCTTTTTTTCTTTGGACAGTTTGTTGTATGAGAATGAAACAAATATGTGTTGGTTTTCCCAAAAGCCTTTTGATCATCGGTTAATTTACACTTTGTCAGAAATGATATTTACGCAATGATCAACGGTTATTTTTATAGAAGTATTAAATCAAATTATTAGGAAAACATAATAAGTAAGATGGCTGTATAAGATTATAGAATATCTTTATTGAGTTATTTGTTTTCTATATTCCACACCTTTTTATCACTTGCAATAATATTATTTACAGAAATAATATTAAATATAATAACATTCATAACTCTAATATATATGATATGATAAGATAAGATAAGATATAGAACCTTAAATACCAAGAGAGGTTTTTCACCGGAATTTCTTCATGTGTGAGAATTTGATTTGGAACCAAGAAATATCAAAAAACCAATTGACCATTCGGTTACCAGCTTTTTCTTGGTGTACGGTGTTGATTATTTTATTATTGTTTTTTAAGTTATGTTAACATGCGACCCCTAAAATAGTGGTGTGCTACCCTGGAACAAGAGAAGGATTGTTGGAGTTGGAAGTTTGGAACTAGAAGGTTAAAACTTGTTTTTCAATGAAACGGAGAAATATGCTTTGTTCTTCAGCACGTTATGTTTAGGTATTTTAATTTTTGATTGAACAACGAGAATCCGTTGTGATTTAATTTGGATTTTGATCCCTATTTATTTTGAAAATCATATTCTCTAAAGAATCACTCTTCGGTAGTCATTTTCTTTGTTGGCGATTTCAATTTGAATGAATTTGCTTACTAATTATAAAGCTTGTTCTTTTTGTTGTTTAGGAAGAACATAGACACAAGGTATTAATCTGACATTTTCATTTAAATGTTTCATTTTGTGCTATTTTCTTTGTTAACAATATTGTTTCACATCGTTTTTAATGCATACTACTGATTGATAAAATGCCTGAACTAAAAGTGAATTTTTATGGGATGGGATAGATTGAGATTGCTATATTTCTATGTGGGAGTCATTATTTATATTGCTATTTTTCTAATATCATTGTTTGTACTGCTAGATCAAGCTAAATATTTATTTCTCTAGTCTATCAAGATGACACAGCCAATATATCCTTAGGATTCCATGCCTTAAGTAGTTGAGTGGGATTGTATTTTGTTCTAGCATCTCTGATTTGCACTCTTGCAATGACAGCCAATGACTTAACATGCTTTCACTATCAATGTTGTTTGTTCATCAATTCTTCTATTGTGGGGGTTATATGTTTATGCATTGATTGCAATTTGGTTTATTTTTTCGTATTTTCTTATGGATGTAATTATTTTACATTATATTGAAGTATTTCCATCCCTTGAAAGAGGCTAAAAGTTGGATAACTTGGTTGAAAAGAGTTTTGATTTCAGTAGCTCACAGGTAATCTTTAATATTTTGCCATCAAAATATGTAATTGTAAATGGTTAAAATGTGTAACTAGTTCCCATCTATTTAATCACAATAAATTAAGACTTAGAAGTAACTATAAAAATAGAGGATTAGATTATCAAAGGGATAACAATAAGCATTTTAATCTTTAAAAATCAACACCTACCGTCAAAGAATCAAATTTTGATTCATGTTCACATTAGTTTTTAGTTATTAGGCTAACACAACATCCTTGAAAGTGTGATAAATGGGTAACTTTTAACTTTTAATTTTTATCCTGAACACGAAAAACTGAACCTTCTATAACATGAACCCGAAAAAAGTCATATTATATATTATATTGTAAAAAATTGGGCTACGCTTAACTTTTGTTATGGGTTCGCTATTGATGTCATCAATAAAAGAAATGTTGACTATAACGATAACACAATTGCCACTCAGAAATATTGTCAATTGTGTCGGGTTTGTAACTCGAAAACCGTTGTAGACCAACAAAATTGAAACTCAAAAAGGATACGAAACAGTTGAATTCGCAAATTTTTTCATTTTTGGATGAAGAGAATGGTTGTACGAGGAAATCGGCGTAAAAAGGTCGAGTATATGAAACCTTAATCAATAAAGTTAATAATTATAAAAATAGGTCGACATGCTGATAAGCTGTCAAGAGGGAACCTAGAATACTGTAAGTCAAATTAGTATTGTGGGTGCACGGTACAAAAACAATCCTTACCTTAGGAGCGAAAAAAAAAGACTTAAGGAATCACTACTCATAGTTGTTTTGTTGTTGTATGATTCTAGGACGTAATCATCCTAAAGAGAATATAATTGTAACTCCCCGCAAGTTCGGGCTAGATATTAAAATATAAATATAATAATCATTTATAATTAAAATCCTCGAATAGGATAATCGTAAATAATCAATAATCCTTCATACACGATGTGAGTTATATAAATAATATTTATATATTGTGTACATGTTTTATGTACAAATATTGGAATTATAATATTTGTATAAAACATTATTATAAAATTTAACGAATTACGTCAAATAAACGTTCAAATATAAAAAATTATTTAGGATAAATAATCTTAATGAAAGTTGTAGTAATCGTGATAACGTTTTCGGGGATACAAGTAACGATTAAATCTGACTTTGTGTGAAGAAGTTGTGGTTTTACGATGTTTTGCGTTTAACCCTATACGACAAAACGTGTCGTAAAACGTGAATCGGAGGTAGATTGTTTGTTAGCCTAAGTAATCTAAACGAAATTCTTAGTAATCGTAAAACAAGAGCATGCATATAGAGAATGTCAAAATCTGACTTCGTATGAGGAAGTTATGATTTTTCAAAGTTTTGACGCAACAGTGTTGATATAGAAATCGAAATTAAAATCGGTTGATTGATAGCCAAAATAATGTAAACGAGAGTTGAAGATCTCGTGAATAGGAATATGTCAATATAAAGACAATCGAGAACAGAGATCGTATGAAGTAGTTATGATATTTTCATGTTCTTTTGCAGTATAATCTTCATAGACTGTTAAATTTAAAAAGGATTGAGAATTAGCCAACGGTGTCAAAATGAAAGTTGTAGTACTCGGAAATACCTACACGTGGATATAAAGAACGTTAAAAATAGAGCTCGAATGTGAGAGATATTATTTTCTGAAAATAGAGAAAAACTACCCGACATGGCGACGTGGCTCCACTACATGTGCACCATGTGTCACGATTCTGAAAGAGGCCTTTTTGTCACACCCCCGAACCAGACGGCGGAAACGTTCTGGGGCTTGGATGACTTCATATTGTAATATAATCACAACGTATATAATTGAAACAAGACAACACCATCATCATACATATCAAAATACAACCATCATTGTTTACATCAAGTATAGTATCATAAATTACATGTCAAAATATTCAATGTATGATGATAACTAAATACGACAAATTCCACATGTTCTTGTTGACCTTTCCGCTTAACGATTTCCTGAGAATACAAGTTATTTTGAAAATGTCAACATAAATAATGTTGGTGAGTTCATAAGCATGTTTGGATGAAAAGTTTTGTATTGTTCGTAAAACACCAGAAAATCCGATATTTTCTATAAAATGGTTTGAAAGTGATGTATCAAAATCAAGTATTAATGTATGTGTGTTTTCTGCTTTGGAAATGTATATAAAAATGTAATCCGGAAAATCCTATATTTTCTGTTGTAAGTAAAAGGTATTGTTTAACTGTATGTTTTCCCAGAAAACCCGATATTTTCTGTTTATAAAAGTGTCGTGGTCTTAAAACCCTAAGACCCAGTATTAGTGTATGTATGTTTTCATATCGTCAAGATTGTATATGTATTTCGTAAATTTATGATGGTGTTAATCTCTAGGTGATCCGTTATAACCATATTTGATAATGACTAATTCGCCTGTCATAACGTTTTTCAAATGCAGACTTGTTTAAGGTAAGGTTTGTCACCCTAGACCGGTCTAGTCTAACTGTAGCGAACAACTCAGGTGTGGGGTGTCATCCTCGTATAGATCTATACACAAACTCTCGCTCTCCCTCCAGGAGACTCTGGTTATAACTACAGGCTACGATTGTACACTCGAGAGGTGTCAACCGACATGTCTAACTAGATCCTTAACTGAGTTTACGTGAATATTGTATTACATTGGGTATAATGTTTCCGTGTACGTTTTATGTTTGCAAAGCCCAACGAGTATGTATGTGAATGTATGAGGCCCAACAAACATGTAGAAGGACAACTAAGGCCCACTAAACATGTAAGTTATTTCCAAGCCCAATAAGCATGAAAATGGACCATTAAGGCGTAATAAACATGTAAATGTATAATCCAGGCCTAATAAATATGTAAATGGACCATTAAGGCCCAATAGACATGTAAATGTATAATCCAGGCCCAATAAGCATGTAAATGGACCATTAAGGCCCAATAAACATGTAAATGTATAATCTAAGCCCAATAAGCATGTAAATGGACCATTAAGGCCCAATAAACATGTAATGTAAATATTAGGCTCAATAAACATGTAATCGATGTATTTAGTTCGTTTGTTATTACATTGTTTGTTTAGCTTGATTGTTTACCAAAATGACATAAAATGCCCACTTTTTTTAATGATGACATTTTTGGCCCATTAAGCCGAAAATTTACAATTTAGGCATATTTTTGGTAAGACTAACATTTTAGGTCCCTTAGGACCAAAAGTTTATATTTATGGGCTTATTTCAAATAAAATGACAATTTTAGCCTACTTTTGTTAAAATAAGATTTTCGGCCCATTATCATGAAAATTGACATCTTTGGCCCAATTATATAAAAATTGATATTTTCGGCCCAATTTAATAAAATTGGCATTATCAGCCCCTTTTTAACCGAAAAACAACATTTTTGGTTCAAATTTGTTTAAAATGACAACTAAATCCACAAAAGTCATAATTTTACAAATTTGGCCCATAAAACCGTGAAGGCCCAATTTAAGCCCATTTTGTGAAAATTTACTCTTTTGGCCCTTTTAAAACCATTAATATCATAAAGACCGATTTTTATATAAAAAGGACTCTTTTGGTCCTTGAAAAACCTTAATTATCATTAAAGCTTCAACTTTTTGTTTATTTGTCAAAAAATGGTCCCTTTACAAGATTTTGTTTAGTTTTGCAACATCCTTAACATTTTTAACACTTTCATTGTAACACCCAGTATCAGAAAAGCCAAGAAAGGAAAGGAAAACCCTAAGTCAAACGAGGGTCAACTCGTCGAGTCCAAGGAAGAACTCGATGAGTCGGAGCGGGATCCGTGTGCAAGATTAAGTGACCGACTTGACGAGTCGGAGAGTGGACTCGGCAAGTCAGGTCTGGGTTAGGAAGCCCTAATTCTGGGACTTGGCACCCTATTTAAGCATGTTATTCTCTTCCCTAGGGTTCATTTGCAGCCTCTCTCGTCCAGAACCCAAAACCCTAGCCACCCAACTCCATTGTTTGAGCTTTTGAGAAGATTAAGGGCCTTTAGAGTGCGTCTTGGAAGCTTGGAGAGAAAGGAGCAAGGAAGGAAGAGTAGATCCAGCCTCCATATCGATTTGGCAACTGTTAGGAGGTAAAAAGTCTGAACCTTGAGCTTTCAATTGATAGATCCCCTTTCTAGCTTGCCTTTTGTCACAATTGGATCATTTCCAAGTAGAATCCTAGTATTAAGCCTTTGAGGATGGATTGGACAACGGATCTAGACACTCTTGAGCTTTGAAGCTCAAAGTTGTTGGCTTTATCCATCTAAGGTCCCATTTCATGACCTAGGCCTTCTTTGAAGCTTGGATTAAGTGTTTTGGCCTCATGACACCTTGCATGCTCGTAAAGTTAGCAACTTTACGTGCAATGCTAGCATTAGAAGTCCAGATCTATGGATTTAAGGTGTTGGAATGGACTATAATCGATAGAGTAGAGATGTCACAAGGTGGACTCGGCGAGTCAGTTCATGGAATTGGCGAGTCGAGTCGCAAACCCAAACCCTTCTGTTTATGATTCGGATCAGTGAGTGGAGTTAGTAAAGGATTCAGCCAGATTCGGTTCATAATGGACATGATGATCATAGTACTCGACAAGTTTGAGGAGGAACTCAGCAAGTCCAAGATAATCTCCTTAGTTATGAATATGAACTCGACGAGTTGTTCATACAACTCGGCGAGTCATGGTCTAGACATTCATACGATGATGATGAACTCGACGAGTTCAAGGATGAACTTGGTGAGTCGGTGGAAGATGGTCCCGAAGTGTTAGTGAAGGAGAACCCGTTGAGTTCTCGGTAGACTCGACGAGTGGAGTCGGGGTTGTTTGGGATTTGAGGAACATGGACTCGGCGATTTGGTAGAACAACTCGGCGAGTCGAGTCAACTGGAAGGTTGACTTTGACCGGGACTTTGACCTTGAGAAGGACTTGACCAGAGTTGACCTAGTTGGCTTCTTGAGGACAGTTAGGCTAAGTGTTGTAATTGGTATTGGTAGCTCGGGGAGTTGGAGGAGGAGCAGTTCGGGGAGTTGTCGGATAACAGCCAGAGGGTTATCAGCGGAGTTCAGCAGTGCAGGTGAGTTTCCCTTTGTGTGAATGGGTCTATGGCCACAATGTCGGCCCATGTAGTTATGATTAGGAAGACCCGGGGGTTAGCCCTAGGCACTGTTTGCTAGTATGATATTCAGGACCAAGGTCCAACGTTGGGCGGGTGCCTAAGGAATGGTTAGCATGATAGAGTATACTTGTTGTCTGTGTGATACTTATATGTGTCTGGTAGGGGGGTGAGTGTGGGCGAGGTCCCATATCTCACCATTAGAAGAGTATGGATGGGGTTCCATATCTCATCAATAGCCGAGTAGGGGCGAGGAATAAGTTAGGAAAGGAGTGAGTGTGGGTTGGGCCCATATCTCACTATCAGCAGGAGTGTGGACGGGGTCCCATGACTCATCAGTAGCAGGACAGGGGAGGGGCCCAAGACAGGCGAGGCCTTAGTATAGGAATGCAGTAGAGTAGTGATGGTTTATGTGTTAGGCGATATGTTAAATGTTTGTATATCTTTAGCGAGCGGGGCCCAGAGACAGGCGGGGCCTAAGAGAAGAAGATTTGTACACCGAGCGGGGCCTGTTGTAGCGGGCGAGGCCCGAGGTAGTGGGCGAGGCCCAGTATTTGCAGTATGCAGTTATGTGTATGGTATGTGGTAGGTTGGGGAACTCACTAAGCTTCGTGCTTACGGTTTTCAGTTTTGGTTTCAGGTACTTCCGGTAGCGGAAGGAAGAGCTCGGGGTGATCGCATGGCACACACCATTGTTTAGTCAGCCTGGGATGTTTTACTCTGATATTAAGAATATGTTTGATTTAACACTCTGATTTTATGTTATGGATTGATGGATGTGGTTTAAGTAACGTTTTAAAAATGAAATTTTTAGTCATGATTTTTGGGTCGTTACATTCATCTTCATTGTAAGTTGCCTAAAGTGTTTTAGTTTATAAATATCACCAAGTTTTGGTAGAGTTCTCGAGATTTATGAAGTTTCATCACATAATCACAACATATAACCTAGAAAACACACATAAACATGCACAAATACATAGATCTATCATAAAAGCAACTTGTATTCTTCCCCCAAAACATAGTAAAAACCAAAAACAAGGGGGTATGAACTCACTTTGGGTTGTTGTTCTCGGTTTGATGAAGAGTTTGAAGGAGGTTTCGGCCCTAGATGTTTCCTTGAGGAGATTTTCGAGATCTATGAAGTTTCCAAGAGTATAGATCATGAAATGATGTTAGTTAGGAAGAGATTTCTAGGGTGAACTTGAATAAAGAATTATAGAGTTTCATAGTAACTTACCAAGGATGTATTAGTTTTGATGGAGAGCCCTTGATGTACCCTTAAAGCTCACTAGAATTTGGGAGGATCAAGGAGGGTTGTTGTGCTAGAGGGTGTTTGAAGAATTTTGAGTGAAAAGGGGCGGTGTGTGACATCCCCATTTTCACGGCCAGAAAAGACCGATTTTGTTTATGCTTTATAAAAATCAGAGTACCTCTTTTAATAAAAATGTTGGAATTTGTTCCCAGTAAAACATGATAAATACATTATCAAAGCATTTTCAAAGAAAAGTATTTTTATTCATTTAAAAAAATTTGGGATGTCATCGTCAATACAGAAACATAAGCTTAAACAGAACTTACATTCATTATCACTAGTGATTTATATCTCCTTAATCTCTCAGTATAATGTGACTTCATATCAACACCTGTGATATAAATAAACTGAGTGGGTCAGGTTGGGAAACCTGGTGAGTACATAGGGTTTTCAACCCACAATAAATAAGTTTATTAACTTTATCAAACCAAACAAACCCGATTAACCATTCTCGTTATCCTCACTTTACGTCCCTAAAACATCTAACACAAGGGACCTAGTCTAAGGACTTTCATCGGGGTGACAACACCTGCTTCGGGGGTTCCACAACAATTCATGTCAAATAAGGCAACCATTTGGGGGATGGAGTACCGCTGGTGAGCACACAGTTCAAATAAACACCTACAGGTTGCGAGTCTGCTAGTGTTCCACTGGATTGTCTAGAATAGTCCGTGGTCGTCATCTATACTCCGCTAGATGACTAGATCATCAATAACATCTATATCGAGGCCTCTCATTATTTTATTTTGTCACACAACAACTATTACATCTACCCATGTTTCACCCAACACGTTTTGTAGATATAAAATACATATACAATTTAAATCATTTAAAACGTGTATAAAAATATTTCACCTAGCATAGACAGCAAGTATTCAGACAATATGCACACATAGCACGTAATTTATATTAAATACTTCATATTTATGTGTAAGATGAAAGGAACCATGCACTCACTTGAAAAGGTGGTGAATCCGAATAAGACAGCGCTTCACTTCTTAAAAATAATTTCCTTCGACGAAACCTAGTATTATTACCACTAGAGCTTAGTCTATTATTTGCCGACTAATTTGTGACATTCCCAATTTCATGGCTAGAAAAGACCGATTTGTTTATGCTTTGTTTTTAAAATCAGAGTAATCGTTTAAAGAAAACTGATGCGGAATTTGTTCCCAAAACAAAATATGATAAGAATTTATCAAAGAATTTCTTAAAGAAATGTATTTTCATTATATAACAAATCTTGGGATGTCATGTTCCGATACAGACACATAAGCATAAACACAACTTACATTTATTTACACTAATGATTTAAATCTCCTTTAATCTTTCAGTTAAATATGTCTTCGTATTAATACCTGTGATACAAAGAAAACTGAGTGGTCAGGCTTGGGAGCCTGGTGAACATATAGGGTTTTCGACCCACAATAATATAATTATTATATTCAACCATCAAACAATAAACCCAATTACCCATCCCCATTATCTTCTTTATTTCTTAGGATTTTACCCTAAGAATTCAACTATCCTTCATTCATTCATTCCTAAGGATTGTCCTAAGGAATTGACACAAAATCCATTGCTACATAAGGCGCATCTACCAACATCATCCTAAGGAATTAACACAAAATCCATTGCTACATAAGGCGCATCTATCAACATCATCCTTTAAGCGCCTCTGCCAGGATTACGTCATACACTATGAAGCGTGACTGCCAAGTTTATGACATTCTCTTTTAGGCGCATCTGCCGACATTATCCTATAAGCGCATCTGCCAGGATTATCCTATAAGCTCATCTGCTAGTATTATGACATTCTCTATTTGGTGCATCTACTAATATTATTCTTAAGCAAATCTGCTAGTAATATGACATTCTCTAATTGGTGCATCTACCAATATTATTCTTAAGCGCATATGCTAGTATTATGACATTCTCTAATTGGTGCATCTACCAATATTATTCTTAAGCGCATCTGCTAGTATTATGACATTCTCTAATTGGTGCATCTACTAATATCATTCTTAATCATCTTACATACCTCATCATTTATCTCATCATTTTATCACATACCAGTTATCTCATCTACCCATGTTCTACCCAACATATTTGTAGATATAAAATACATATACATTTTAACTCATTTAAAAACCATAGAAAACATCCATTCCACACTTATCTCAAATAAACAACAGTATATAAACACATAACATGTATTTCATAGCAAATACTTTATATTTATGTGTTAAAAGAGAGTGACTACACACTCACGCAAAACACATACTTAATACATTCAGACAATACTTGTATTAAAATTGTGTTTATGAAGGTGACTATACACTCACACATATAAACAACAATATATATAAACACATAACACGTATTTCATAGCAACTATACACATAACACGTATTTTAGAAGAAAGTAACTATACACTCACTTGATCAGAAGATGATCGGACAGCACTACTGCTTGTAAAAGTAGTATTCTTCGGTAGATCTGGAAGATCTTCACAAAAATCGGGCTTCTCGCGGGTAGAGCTTTGGCTCGGGAACTCTACTTCTCGGGATCTTCGGGGCTTCGGGACTTGCTTCGGGTCTCGGGAATGATAACGGGGCTTCGGGATATTTCTTTCACGCAAAACGAGGTAAAAACACGAGAAAAAGAAAGAAATGAGCAATAGAACTCGGGTGCACTCGACATCTATTTATAGGGAGTGAAACCCCGAATTACGCTGGGCGTAATGTGGATAAGGCCGGTGACTCCCCCCCCCCCCCCCCCTTTTGGATAATATCGAAATTTATAATTAAATTTAATACTTTAATTATTTAATAAACTTCAAAAATTCATATCTTCCTCATACGAAATCCGTTTTTGACATTCTTTATATCCCCACGTAGGTGAGACTATACTCTACAACTTTCATTTAGACTTCGTCGGCTAATTTTGATTTATTTTATTATTTATTTTTAGTAGGCCGGGACAGGAAAACTCCATTATAAATTCATAACTTCTTCATCCAACGTCTGTTTTCGCTTGTTTTTTTTTATCGTTTTACTACTATTAACGAGATCTTCGATTATCGTTTAAATTGTTTCGGCTAAAAACCGCTTGATCTCAAATCGAGTATTCGGGCTGTATACTGCTAAGTCGAAACTTCGGAAAATCATAATTTCCTCATACGAAGTCAGATTTGGGCATTCTTTTTATGCACACTCTCGGTTTAACGAACTCTACAACTTTCGTTTAGATCGCTAAGGCCAAATATCGCTCTATCATAAATTTACTATTTACGTCACGTTGTGTCGTGCCGGTTCTGTCGCGAAACTTCGTCAGGTCATAACTTTTTCGTTATAACTCGGATTTCGGCGTTCTTTATATGTACGGAATCCTTGTAACATATACTACAACTTAGTTAAAATTATTCATTCTAAATAATCTTCTATCAAAAAATCATTTTTTTGACGCTTATCGTCTTTAAATTGACTAGTCCTGATCTACGGGCGTTACATAATTAATAATCTAGCTATTATTACTATTATATAGCATGAAACAATACTTATATAACCCATAATAATAGCGCAAGAACTTATTATAAGTTCCTAATAACGTTACTATAATTAAACAAACGATATACTAAAAATAGCATAGGCGTAGCTCACTTACAACGAGTTTTATAGAAAACTGGGCTTTGCTTGGAGCAGCGTTCCCGAGCCGAAAAACTCTTCTTCTTGGAGCCGTTGAGCACTCTGGGGCTTCCGCCTCGTGCTAGGGAAGTTCCCTAGGCTTTTTGGGGGGTTTCGGGGCTAGAGAGAGGTTCTAGAGAGAGAAAGTAAAGAGAAGAAAGAATGGGAAAGGTGTAAAGAAAATGAGGGTGGGAGAGGTTGTATTTATACGGTGAAAATGGCTGAACTTGGTGCCACATGTCACCATCTAGTGGCAAGACTTGGGGAGAAAGCAATGGCCATGATAGTGCCACATCACCCATTTTCGCATAGCACACTTCTGACTTCTAAAATCCGTAACTTTCACATATGAGCTCCGTTTTTGACGTTATTTATATCCACGCATAGGTAAAAATAAGATATACAACTTTCATTTTGACTCCGTCAGCTAATTCTCGACCAATCTTAAATTTAACAGTACGAGGAGATTATACTGTTAAATGTCCGCGTAAAATTCATAACTTCTACATACGGACTTTGTTTTCGTCTGTCTTTTTACCGTTGAGTTCCTATTAATGAGATATTCAATTATCATTTAGGTCGCATAGGCCAAAAACCGCTCGAACTAAAATTCGAGTTTCGGGCCGTGCACTGCTATGCCAAATCTTATAAAATTCATAATTTCCTCATACGAAGTCAGATTTGGGCGTTCTTTTTTTGTATGTTATCGGTTTAATGTATACTACAACTTTTGTTTAGATCACTAAGTCTAAAAATTCCTTTATCAAAAATTCACTATTTACGTCCCACGGTGTCGTGCCGGTTTTGCCGTAAAACTTCGACGGGCCATAACTTCTTCGTTATAACTCGTATTTCAGCGTTCTTTATATGTATTGAACCCTTGAGACATATTATACAACTTGGTTAAGATTATTTATTCTAAATAATCTTTTGTATTATCTCTAAATTGACTAGCCCAGATCTATGGGCGTTACACGGTGAGATGGGGTTTCAGCCGTGGATAAGAAGGAAGGGGGGGGGGGGGGGGTTCCATTTGGGTATTACATGTAGGGTTTACCATGGAGATATGAGGGATAATGCATGGATTACCACTACATAATAATTAGGTGTCAACTTTTTAAATTACTTGATTTCTTCTTCCTTTTTTTGTATACAAATATATGTATGGGCCGAGATTTTTGGAGAAAGGAAAAGAAAGAAGAAAAGTTTTGGGCCTTACTTGCTTGATTTCGATATTATGAGGTCCAAGTGGATGGTTCTCGGCCAATTGGGCCCTTATGAGGGTTCACAACCCAATAGTGATAAAGAAAAGGGTTTACGTCCCAATGAAGCCCAAGAAGATAGTTTACGGCCCATTAGGGCTTATGAAACCATTTATGGCCCATCATGGCTCATTAGAGATAAGATGAATCATTCTAGGCCCACATGAGCCAAAATGATTTAGTTTCATGGATGTGGGTCCAATTGGAGCCCAAATAGGGTTCCTAGGCCCAACATAATCAAATTGAGAGTTTATTGGCCCAATAGTCCCAATAAAAGGATTCTGGTCTAATCTGAGTTTGAACTGGAACATTAGGGTTATAACCCACAGTTGAGTGTATGAAATGCTTTGAATTAGGTTTTTGGAACAAACATCATGTATTATCAAGCTTAAAGTTATAGAATACATCAAAAGTTGATTACATATTGACAAAATTTCCTAGCTGAGAGTGCTAGTTGTGACACTTTTCGAGAAAGCCAAGGCACGATGCGTTTTGCCCAATTTTCGTTTATAAATAGCATTCAACCTCCTCATTCTTCCTCACACCTTCAGATCAGTTCTTTAGAAATCTATACTCTTAGGTCCGAATTTTTTTAGATTTTAGAAGTATTTGGCGAAGCCCTGGGAATTAGAGAGCCCAACAAATAGAAGCTTTCGTGTCAAAGTTCTGCCTGTGACTTTCTTGTTTTCAATAAAAAATTTTGTAAGTTAAGCTACACTTTCTATGCTTTAAGTGTAATATATTCATAAACTGTTATTATGAATTTATAAATAAAAATTATCAGTGATTTCAAGTCCTACTACCGATTGATCTACTTATGGGAGTGATATCTATGCTAAATCTGGTGAGGTGTTTAAAGTGAGATTTCCAAATAGTATACTCTGTATACCAAACAGACCCTATCTCCGATATGATCTTACCCGGTTATTCATTATTTGGTAGATGTTGATATAGACATTGAGATTATTGAGGAATCTAGACTATCGTTATTATAGTCGTGAGGTATAAGACTGAGACTTAGTGATATTTATATATGGGTCTTTTGAAAGGAAAAGCTAAGGTTTTAGGCGAAGCACTGCCCTAATCACAAGTCATCCACTTTGAACAAGTGAGTATATAGTTACTTTCACCTTACACATAGATACAAAGTATGTAGATAATTGAATGCTATATGTTCATATTATTTGTGTTCTTGATATTTGTGCTAGATGCAATAATATGGTATGATTTTACTTGATTTATCTGTATATGTATTTTACCGTACTTATAAAATATTAGGTAGAAAAGGGTTGAGAAAGAGATAAAATAATGGCGAGAGACCATGCCCAACATTGTACTACTGTACTACCGAGACCAATAATATAGCAGAGTATTAATAATGACCATAAACTCTTCTAGATAATCCAGTGGAATGCTAATAGACTCCAAAATTCGTAGGTGTTAATGAATTATATTATCCAGGAGTATGGATTATGTTTTCATTCGAGTACTCTATTCCCCCTATGGTTGACTTATTTACATATATTGCTACGGAATCCCCGAAGTAGTATTTTCTACTCATTACTTCCAACGATCCTTTAGGTTAGTTCCATTGAGATCATAAATTTAGGATCAAAGAGTAAGAATAACGGGAATGAGTAGTCGACTTATTTGTTTGGTGTAAAAGATATATTTAAGAGGTTTTAATAATATTAGTGTGTTTTGAAAACCCTATGTGTTCACAGGCTCCCAAGCCTGGCCCACTTAGTTTTTTGTATCACATGTAGCGGTACAAAGTTTCAAGGATATTGATGTTTGAATTTGCCGAGAGATTTAAGGAGTTTTAGGCCATTAAATAAAAAACGTGTTTGATGTTTGAATCTTCCAAGTCTAGCCCACTTAGTTTCTTGTATCACATGTAAAGACCATTTTGTGTTTATGTTTCTGTATCAGTTATGATATCCCAACTTTATAAATATTAATGAAAAAAACGTGTCTTCGGAAATGCTTTGATATTGATATTATTTCACATTAATAACATTTTGGGACAGATTCCGCACCAGTAAAAGGATACTTGTTTTAAGCAGGTAACTGTGAGGTGGCGTGTCAAGGTGGAAATATGTATGATGTTTTTTTTTTTTCAGAAAAGTCTCAAAATTTTGCCACGGTTTACGTTTTAGTGCTAAATTATTATTATTATTTTTATCAAAAAGTATGAAAAACCAGCTTACATTTTCACTTTAACATTTTTTTTACCTTTTTTACATTTTCAGTTTAACCTGTTAGAGGTGGCGCGGAAAGGTGATTGATGTGATATGACGTGGTAGATGTCGTGACACACCATGTCAGCGTCATTTCGTCTAAGTTGCTTAGCCTGGGAGAGGGAGATCACAGCTTCTAGTCCCCCCCCCCTTCTCCAAAAAAAATTGATTTTTTAATCTGATTTTTAGGATTTTTTTTATAAAAAATAATAATTTGGAACTAAATTGTAAACTATGCAATTTTTGGGAATTTTCTACAAAAATACATCAACAACCTTTGCATCTTGGTGCGCTATCTTAATAAATTAAGATTTACCTGTAGGAAAAGTAAATGTGGTTAAATTGGAAATATTATCCAATTTTTAAGATGTTATATAAAGAAAATAAAATTTTGAAACTAGAACATAAAATTGTCTAAAATTTTGAGAAAAAAAACAAACATTGTCTATCAAAAAAATAAATCGCACATTAAAAGACAAAAAACCATTGCCAGCTTGCATTCTCTATCAACCTCCATCTCGTTCCCCTTTCTCTCCATCCTCTGCCACATTGACATTGGGCGCTATTTCTCTTGCGCTATTCTACTTTCTTTTTTGTATCATTCTCTCTCTCTCTCTCTCTCTCTCTCTCTCTCTCTCTCTCTTTTCCTCTCTCGGACATCATCGACGTCACTGAATTAATTTTCATAGTGTTTTCATGCATGTGAATCTACGCATGATTTGAGTGAGCCCTTACCCAAGCTTTCTAACAACAGACAAAATCACAATACAAACATAACGGTTGTAACTGTTAAAGCCCGTTTTGAAAAATCTACCACATAAGTAAGTTGTTTTTTGTGCATCTTTAAAGTTACATGAATTTTCGTTCTAAAGGTTTTAAATATATGATGCATGATCGATATTAAAACCTTTTGAATGAAAATTCATATAACTTTAAAGATACACAAAGAACAACTTACTTGTATGGCAAATTTTTCAAAACAAGATTTAACAACTTCAACTGGTGTGTTTGAGTTATGGTGTTGTCTATTATTGGAAAGCTCGGATGAGGACTCACTTAAATCACGCATACATATACCTGACAACTATATGAAAATTAATTAGGTGGTGATGAAAGATGACCACAAAACAAGTTATTGCAACCCAATATCAAGAAAATATTATGTAGGTTCATTTATCTTCGGAACCCCTATTATCTTGTTTGAAGAATTCCCTAATATATGTCAGATATGACAAAAAAAAATAAACATCAGAGTTTGAGCAATAAACATTATCTTTGAAATAAAACAAACTATTTGTAGAATTATCGTGATCGCTAAAAAAGGAAGTTATATCTGTCATATCCCCAATCATTACTTGTCATATCCCTAATCATTACTGGAGCACGTCCTCTTCCACTATCGTAGACAATCTATACTCTTCGTGATTTGATATTATCAATATTATTTAAGTGTAATAGGATTAAATTTGTTGACCAAAAGTGATCCTGATAAGTATTGAACAAGTTAGGATGGTGCGGAGTGCACACTTGTTTAAGTTTTCAAGATTCACAGTACATTGTTATTTAGGGGAAAAACCCCTGAACGAATGGGGGTCTGTGGGGAGTGCCTCTGGGAGCGGGATCCAAGGGGCAGAGCCCCTGGCTGTGGTTGAGTGACCATTTTCCTAAGACCCATTTTTATGATAGGTTTTGGCAATTTTATGACAGTTTGCAATTGTCTTGTGATAGTTTTCATACATGAATCATATATCCCTTTTTGGTCATTTTTCTGGTACACTTCTTCAAGAACATTTCACATACATTCTCTGATTTTGTAATCTCTGAATTTTTTCAAATTGAGTTTTCGATATGTCCCATCGAAATACTTCAATTTGATAGTGAATCACGACTTTCAGAGAATCCAAGCAATTTGTTCATCCCAAATATTTAACACATATTGTTTTGTCAAACTGCTCAAAACCTTGGATTACTCATTAATCTGAATAAGGGTAGGGTTTTGGCATTCGACAGGTTGCTTCAAATTTGAAATTGTTTGGCTTTGTCTGTAACATCCTGTTTCGGGACGTTTCTTAATTTGGGGTTTGTGGATCGTAGTTCGACCATGTAAGGCTTTGGGTTTCAAGGGAATGGATTTTAGACTCTTTTGGAGGTGTATGATGTTGAATAAGTGATTTAAATCTTGGATTGTTCAATGGAAGTTGAGGGGTAATATGGGAAGGGTTATGTTTCGACCTTCTTTCATAACTAAGGATTTTAGTTTGAGATGTTTTTAGTCACAAGTATCAATATAGCATTGCATAGCTCGTTGATACCTTTCTGTGGATATAAATATCATCGAAAACGGAGTTAGAATGAAGAAGTTATTGTTGTTTGAAGTTAAGTTGGAATAAGAGGGTCTGGCAGTACGTTGGGCGTACACTAGGAGTATGATGGGCGTACTGGCTGAGGAATTCACGTGTTTAGGCCATTACGTTGGGCATACCGCTGTAGAGTAAAAACCCTATTTTTGTGGTTTTGAGCCCTATTTAAAGATTATAACCCCTTGGGGTCCTTCCTAAGACCATCCTCCACTCTCTTAGGCCTCAAACTCGAAACCATATCCCCTAGAGAAAATCTTGAGCCTTTCTATGTGTTTTGAATGCATTTTGGATGAAAGAGAAATTCAAGCTTGTTGATTGTTGAGGCTCAAGCTTGTGGATCCAGAGCCTACATTGCTTTTCTCAACTCCAGAAGGTTTAAAGTTTGAATCTTGATGATCTATTTGTTAGATCTAGCTAGTTTTGGGTGTTGTGAGCTTTTTGGTCACTTTAGTGCATAAAGTGTAGATTAAAGCTTGTGACTTTGTTGTGGATAAAGTTGGAAACTTTATCCATCTAAACATCATATTGATTCAGATATGAAGGTTAGAGACTTGGACTTAATGGATTAAGTTGAGAAAGATGCACTTTTGGTCCCTTTGAGACTTAAAGACTAGATCTTGGTTGTTTGGACCATTCTAATAGATAAAGTTGGAAAGTTATCCATTATAGAGCTATTAGGAACCATTAAAATGTGATCTTGGTCCTTTTATCCCTTCCATGTAAGAGTTATGATGTCTTAATGGATTATTAAGTTAGGATTTTATCTTTTGGACCTTTTCTAGCCATGGAAAGTCATAAAGGTGGAAACTTATGACTTAAGACAATGTTTTGGGACTAGATATGAGTTTGGATGGAAAGGCCTTAAGGAATAAGCACTTAATGAGAAGGAGGGTGTCCAGACGTAGTACGTTGGGTGTACCAAGGGGTACGCTGCATGCAACTGGTCAAGGTCTCATGTTTTGGTCAATGATGCACTACGTTGGGCGTAGTTACTGAATACGCTTAACATACTCAGTCAGTTTGACTTCTTTGACTTTTTGACTTTGACCTTTGACCAAGGGTTGACCAAGTTTGACTTAAAGGCATTTTGGGTATTTTGAGTTGTGGTTTAAGATTTGGCCACTATTTGGTGTATAGGTGACTTGTAGAGTTAGTATTCGGAGTAGCGTGTTGTTCAACTATAATTTCAGACTGTGAGGCGAGTTTTCCTCAATATACTTGTGGGTCGAAGGTACCAATGTCGACTCATTCGGTTATGTATCTTGGTATATAGGATGTTGCTATGTTGTAGTTAACTGTTAAGATCTGCATGGTAATCTGGTTGTTGTTATGTATCTATTTGTTTTACATGTCGACATAGTGTGGTTGGGTTGAGATTGTAATGCTTTATGCTACCAATCAACTGTTGGATTAGTGTCTAAGTCCATAACTATTTTGGTATGTACTTGACCCGATGGTGCATGGTCCTTTTGGGTTGCCTTCACCAAAGCAACTTGATAGGATGAATTATGGAGAGAAAGGATTAAATATGATTTATTAATATATTATGAGAATAATATATTAAAGGAGAAATCATATTGTTTAATTAATATTAGTCAATAATTAATTGGTAATTAGTTTTGTGACTAAAAGAGATTAATTAAACTTAAGGGACTGGAATTGTAATTATAAGATAATTGCAATTTGGGCCATGGATTGCCTTATATGAAGGAGTGGACGAATTCTATGGGGAAGCCCATAAGGAAATCGTCCAAGGCCTTAATTAAAGGAGTCTATGGGTTGCTTAGGGCTTAAGCATCCAAATTAGGGTTTCCTTGTTAGATAACCCTAATAGCCTTACTATATATATGACCCTTATGACCCAAAAACGTGGTGAAGCTTCTTGCTAGGGTTTTCACACGGTTTTGGCAGCCTCCATCCTCTCTCCTCTTCATCCTCTTGCTTATGGTGTTTGTGAGCCATTAGAGGAGTGACACTTGTGACTCTAAGCCTTCTAAAGTCAATTCAAGGAGGAATTGGGATTGTTATTACTACATAACAATCAAGGTAACATCTTAAACCTAATTATATGTTAATATCGATTTCCATATGCTAGAATTAGAGTTTATAATCTTGGATAACTTGCATATACAATAGAGAAACCTAGATCCAAGCATTAGGGTTTGTATGAGCACATAGGATGTCTTATGACTAAAACCCATCAGTGGTATCAGAGCCTAGCCCGGTTTCAATTGTATTGATGCATTGTATATCTGAAAAATTCGATTTTTGGTGTTCTGGAGGCTGGACTCGCCGATTCCATAGCTGAACTCGCCGAGTCCATGCTGACTCGACGAGTCCAGGCTTGACTCGGCGAGTCGGCTCGTCAGATGGAGGGTATTTCGCGATTTCTTGTTGTTTTTGCTTATGGATAGTTACCTTATCACATTAGATCAATACTAATCCGATTTTATGATATATTTGACTATATTCTTGATCTAATTGAAGATATTTATCAATTAATAAGATAATTGATTAATTATTTTGATTAAATTGGTAAATTGTTTTGCAAGAAATCAATTAATAAATCAATTATGGATAATTATGTGATTAAATGTTAATTAAAATTATTTGTTATTTGATCCTTGTTGTTATGAAAAGTTTCATATTGTGCCCTTTAGGTTTTATAGTTTAAATTTGAACCCAAAAGTTTTGTTGTTTTGAAATTTAAATAGTTAAAAGCCTATTGTTTTGAAAAGGTTTCAAAACTTGCCCTCAAGTTTTGGAATTTAAATTTTGAATTAATAGTTTAATTTTGATGTATGTTTAAATTCTAAACCCTAATGTTTTGAAATGTTTCAAAACTTGCCCTCAAGTTTTGGAATTTAAAAGTTGATTAAAAGTTTAATTAGGAATGTTAAATTCTAAAACCCTAGTATTGTTTTGAAAAGTTCAAATCACACCCTTATGGTTTTATTAATTAATTAAGGTGTATAATTAAAAGAGATTTAATAAATCCATAGATGTTTTGGTTTACAACTTAATTGAATTAAAAGTATAACTGTTAAATTTAACCACCTAGTATTTTAAAAGTGTAAAATACACCCTATACTATATATAACATTAAAAGTCTAACATTATATATATGTATGAGTAAAAGTCAGTCTTACCGTTAGTAGGCCTCATTCACGAAGCTGGTCTATAAGGGGTGTTTAAGGAAATTGCCTATAAAATGGCGATTGAATGGGTATCCACTCTTACCCACCGCACTCTTGACTAGTGGAGGGTCGTTAGCCGAACGGGTAGGATAGGACGAAACCTTCCATTATAAGTATAATGAAGTACAAAAGTAACTAAATGTTTTTCAAATTCCCAATCTTAGTTACTTAGGCAAAAGTGAATTGATGCAATTCCATGAAATTACACTTTGTGCCCTTGCGAAGACGTTAGTGGAGCGTGTGTGGTTTACCGGCACACTAAATGGTTCTAAGCAAAGGTAGCAAAGGGTGACTCAATGTTTTTCATAGTTCGGTGGAGCGTGTGTGGTTTACTGGCACATCGAATAGGTGACTGTAACATGTGAGGGCACCATGTAAGTTTGCATGGTTATTCACACCCGCTTTGTGATCCTCGGCATCCCAGTCACAAACAAGAGGGGCATATCGAGATTTAAACATGCCATTGAAATGTTCAATGAATCTCAAAGGATCTAGGAGTTTTCATAGATTTAAAACTTAAATTTCTTTTTCGTTTTTCATGGTGGAAATTAGTGGATCGTCATTCACTTACCTTCAAATATTCTGCAACTAGATTACGGCATCCCTTTTCTAAGTTGTAGAATATTGTGTTGGGTCCTAGCCTTAGTATCTCATTTGGGTGATTTACTAAGGACTCAATCAATCAACTAACTTGAATTTGTTTTCTCCCATTTTGTAGATGTCAAAGTTCGACAACTATGGTCTTCTCAAATCCCGTGGAACAAGCATGCCACATGAAGATGATATTCCACGATTCGATCGAGGAACAAGAGATCATACTTCACTTCTTCCTCCTCCTCCTCCAACTATTCTCCCTAACCCACAAGTTCAAAGGCTTGAAAAGTTCAAGATCACTCAAGCCCTTTTGGCAAGTAAACATAAAGAAGGAAAGTCGGTGTGTGCACACGTCCTAGGGATGAAATCACACATTGATAGGTTAAGAATGTTGAGATCCGTTGTCTGTGAGGAAATGGCTGTTGATTGGGTTCTTCAGTCACTTCCTAACTCATATAGTGAGTTCGTAAGAGAGTACTATATGATGAACTACGACGTGAACCTTATAGATCTCACCTATATGCTTGTTGCTGCTGAATCAGCAATGGTTTGGCGCAATAGAAAAGCAAAGTTGATTGGTGAATCTACCTTCAAGACCTCTATAGATATAGACAATGGCAACGAAAGACATGCTATGATCGAAAAGTTTGATCATAAGAGAAAGGCAATGTCTGAAGTAGTTCCATGTCATGTTCCAAAAGAGTCGATTTGCTTTTATTGCCAAGAGAAAGGGCATTGGAGACGAAGCTGCCCCATTTACCTAAGAGATCTAAGAGATGGGAGAGTCAAAACGTATGGCTCTGCTTTAGGTAAAATCCATTGACTAACTCTTTTAAGCTCCTATTCTAGATTCTTAATACATAATGTGATAAGATTACAATTGATGTTTTGTAGGATCGAAGAAAAGAAAGGAAGCTTAAGGGAAGTAGTGAGCAGAATCTAACCGTGAAGAAATGGATTTCGATCGCATTACTTGAAGATTAGATTCCTGAGCTACTACTTAGAGTTAGAATTGAATAGAATTAGAAATATGTATTAGCATAGTTTTTCAATGAATTGCATTGTAAGGACAAATTTTTCCGCAATAAAATAAATTTTGGTTTTTATATTATTTATTTATCCTTGCAATGGCGTATATGAAAAAAAATTGATGTTTGAATGTTTCTATTATTAGCAATAATGGATTTGGTTCTTATTATGTTATTTATGGAAAGTCGAGAGTTTACCGAATAGGGAGAGTTTCTCATCGCCCAAGTTTCAATTGGACAGAAACTTGGAATCATGCAACTTGGTTGCACGATGAATAAGAAATCTCATATTTGGAAATTAGACTAATTCATTGACAAAGTGTCAAGTGAAGGACTTGGAGATCGAATACACAAAGTTGCGTGTTGATCAAGTCCACCATAAGAGTAACAAAGATATTTGTCATGATTTACTAAAGGTTTAGTAAATATGATTATACTTACAAGATTAAGTGTAATTCTGAATTAATTGAAAAAGTTTAAATCAATAGCAGAACGAATAAGAAGAATCATGTAGGCAGAAAGATAAAAGTTTCTCCATTCTAAGAAGAAGGGAGAGTAGCTTTTATACTTTATGATTAAGAACCATATCTCAATTGATCCTCTAAGTGAGTCTTAGTACAATTGTATGTATGAGAAGAGGAATCAAGAATTGAAGAAATGGTTAAATCAAGAAGTCAATCATACTTCGTTCCAAAACAAGTCTTAGAGTTAAGATTGTGACATTGAGTGGAAAAGTATTAAGAAGGTTTATAACATTCATCAAATGTGGAAAGTTGTGATGTCTTGGATAAGACAAAGATCAACTAGGACCAATTTATGAAGTGTTTTAATAAAAGATACACTAACTCTTGAATATTTGTTTGTCAAGAAATGGTTATTGACAAGAGAATCTTAGATGTCAAGGAGTCAGTGGGAGTCTTATTGGTCTTGAAAGGTTTCAAGAACAAATCAAATAGACCTTATCGATCATCACTAGCACACGAGTTGAGGTTTACAACATATCGTGTTGACATTATTTTGTTTCTGTGTCGTTCCAATTGAGTTAATTATGCATGTGAGTCCTATGAGTTCTCATTAGAATGCATAAAAGGCAAGGACCTTGATCAATGGAAAATACATTGATAAGAAAAGGTAAGCTGCTTAACTACTTGGAAGACATGGTGGGCAGCTGTGCTACCATAAAAGCAAGAAATCGAGATCAAGAAAGTTCGATCCATGTGAGTTTGAATTTGTCGTGAACTTTGGTTTTGAAAAATTCACATGGATAGGAACAAATACACCGTTTAAATCTAAGTGTCATAAGATTTCCTCCTTCATGAAAATGATTGTGAGGAAATGCTTTCACTAAGAAAGATTTTAAGAAGATAGTGATTGTAAAATTGCATTCTCAAATTCAATTATGGTTACGGTATCCCTTTCCATGATTTGAATTGTGAGGTTTGGCAATTAGTCTTAATTGTTTAGACACACATATGAACTATCTAAGGCAAAGGTGTATAAGTTCAAGAAGCCTTGATAAAAGATTATCAAAGCATTAAGTATTAGAAACATGGATTTAAGAAATTCAATAGGTATTGTTTTTTCTGAAAGTTAAGATGTTTATGAATACATGTCGAAGCTAGTGGGAGCATAAGTGTTATGTTTTTATAATAATCATCATGATAGTGGGAGCATAAATGTTATGATTGTATGATTATTAAGGCACGTATTGCAAGTTGGCAATATTAATTATAGAAAACAAGAGTTATACCTTGCAAAGTTGTAAGGGTTGTAAAGTTGTTTTGCTATAATTAAGGGAGAGAATATTATGCTTCATTTCAAATCTAAAGGATTAGGTTGAGAAATGTTAATAAATTTAGTCAAGGGTACATAGTGTGTTCTTAAAATTTCGATTATGATTACGGCATTCCTCTTCACAATTCGAATTTTGAGAACATAGCAAATAAAACATTATGCATCGTGTCCCATACGCTTCGGGTATAGGATCGATTGCAAATGCTTTAATGTTTGATCATTGTAAAATTTTCCAAATGTCTAGCGCATTTAGAGGGAAAAAGGACTAGAATCGGGTTTGACTAAAATAATTAAACAACTATCAAAGGACAATCCAAAGTTCGACGAGGATTGGTCGCTTGTGAGTAGTTGGAAGTATAGTATTGGAGCATGGGACAAGTGTTGTAATTCAAGTAAGAAGTTGATTACCCGAAACGACAAATAATGAGTAATCAATATGGTGATAAATAAAAGGCGTTTTATTTATACTCAAATGTTTGAGGCCATATGGGATTAGTATTATTCTTGTGTTTCACATTTGCATGTTTTGACTTCCAGAATAATTGAGTTTATTAAGAATAATCGAATTATTCAAACGGGCCAGAGTCGTTCATATGTTGGAAGTAGATATGAATGAAGACTGTCGTGAATTGGTGTGTGGATTGTCTAAAGAGCATTAGACATAAGCAAATGTTTGCTGCAACGTTCATGAGTGCTTATGAATATGAATTTGAGCATTGGATTAAACCCACGCTCACTTGGATCACTCCATGAATTGTATCACGAGTGATTGGTGAGACGATAACATCTTATATTCTTGAAACCAAGATGTGTGAGTTGTATCTTACAAATCGGTTGCACATTGATAATGTGTAAACGCACTAGTAACTTGGTGTTATAAAACATATTGTTGTGTGTGATTCGGTGAGTGAGTGCAAGCAAGCATTGTATCAAAGTTTATCCGTTCCTTTTATCCAAAGACGGATAAAAGCGATATCTTTGGGCCCCTCGATGATTTAGTGATGACAAACGTAAATGCTCGGCCGGGCTAGGGCTAATTTGATTTGTTCAATTAGTTAGTCGTCATAAATCGGAAATCGAGGTATAGTACAAAGAGAATGATTAGAAATCATGTCTCATGATATCTAGAATGGAGGAATATATGATCCCTTATCTTAGGACACGCGTATCTGATAAGATCAGAGTTGACAACGGCTTTGGAAAGCTACGACTGCAGATCAGGATCTGAAGTCATACGCAGAATAGTTATTAGACTTATCCAAGTGGGAGACTGTTGGATTAGTGTCTAAGTCCATAACTATTTTGGTATGTACTTGACCCGATGGTGCATGGTCCTTTTGGGTTGCCTTCACCAAAGCAACATGATAGGAAAAATTATGGAGAGAAAGGATTAAATATGATTTATTAATATATTATGAGAATAATATATTAAAGGAGAAATCATATTGTTTAATTAATATTAGTCAATAATTAATTGGTAATTAGTTTTGTGATTAAAAGAGATTAATTAAACTTAAGGGACTGGAATTGTAATTATAAGATAATTGCAATTTGGGCCATGGATTGCCTTATATGAAGGAGTGGACGAATTCTATGGGGAAGCCCATAAGGAAATCGTCCAAGGCCTTAATTAAAGGAGTCTATGGGTTGCTTAGGGCTTAAGCATCCAAATTAGGGTTTCCTTGTTAGATAACCCTAGTAGCCTTACTATATATATGACCCTTATGACCCAAAAACGTGGTGAAGCTTCTTGCTAGGGTTTTCACACGGTTTTGGCAGCCTCCGTCCTCTCTCCTCTTCATCCTCTTGCTTATGGTGTTTGTGAGCCATTAGAGGAGTGACACTTGTGACTCTAAGCCTTCCAAAGTCAATTCAAGGAGGAATTGGGATTGTTATTACTACATAACAATCAAGGTAACATCTTAAACCTAATTATATGTTAATATCGATTTCCATATGCTAGAATTAGGGTTTATAGTCTTGGATAACTTGCATATACAATAGAGAAACCTAGATCCAAGCATTAGGGTTTGTATGAGCACATAGGATGTCTTATGACTAAAACTCATCATCAACAAACCCGGGCAATCCAACCAAAAGGTTTTGGTTTGGTGGCAATCCAACCGAGAGGTTGTGGTCCAGAAGAGGGTAATCCAACCGTGAGGTTGTGGGCCGAGGCAATCCAACTGGAAGGTTATGGGCCTGGGGTAATCCAACCAAGAGGTTGTGGACCCGGTGTATATTATTTGTGTATGTTTTGTTCTGTATGGTACTTTGGGGGAACTCACTAACATTTGGCTTATAGTGTCAGTTTTATGTTTTAGGTACTTCAGATGATCGGGACAAGACGAAGGCTTGATCGTGCACATCATCATGGATTTTTTATGAGATTATGATTTTGGGATACTCTGATTCATGTTTATGACTTTTGGAAACTATGATTTGTAAACGCTTATGGTTTTGGATTGGTTTCAAAAATGAAAATTTTTACCTCGATTTTTATGATGTTACATCATCTCTTGCGTCTCCTCTTCTTTCGATGACTGTACAGGCAGATTGTTCGGGGGAGCCCATGCTACCCCTAAAAAAATTAGCGAAATTTTTTGAGAATTTTTCTAGGGTGCTATCCCTTAAATTTTGTTCTGGGTCAGCCACCGAATGACTCATGTTCCAATGGATTTGATTTCCAACTTCATTAGCTATATTTGTGTTGTACATGCACTATGCAATAATCATCGTCAATTTAAGATTTATGAGTGTTAGGAAACTTTAGTTATTGATTGAAGATCGAGTGAACGCACTCTATTCTCTATATCTCCCATTGATTTTCTTCTAAAGATAATTTTTTTTTTCAATTTGTGTGTGAGTAGGTGGAATTATTGTTGCTGGTTCAAGATGCTTGCCATCTTTCAATCATATAAATACTGGTTAAAAATCTAAAAAATCTCCAATACAGCAATACTACTAAATCCCAACAAAGGCAAATCGTCTTTTTTTTCTTCCTCCCTTTACTAAATGGTATTTGAATGTGCTTTTGATTTGATAATATTGGGGGTTATATCGGTATATCATTAATTATATTGTGATCATTATATATATATATATATATATATATATATATATATATATATATATATATATATATATATATATATATATATATATATATATATATAAAGGACACGATGGCAAACTTGTAAATATGATATAATAGCCTTCAATCACAAATACGAACAGTTAAAATTCATTCGTTTTTTGCTCTTTCAATCGAACCTTCAATTCTGTTTGAATACGAACATATCTTCAATATCTACGATTAATTTTACTCTCAACATCATTAGAACAACATCATCGATAATCAACAAAAAATTCAATTCGTATCATTCATTCAACATCGTTCATCAAATAAAACATCGAAATTAAGGTTAAAAAAAGATCAAATCATTTTTTGTTTGATATTTTCATATATTTCTCCACCAATCTACTATTTTGTAAGATTTAAGTAGTCAAAGTATCATATTTATCACATTTTTAAAAAAGTTAACTTGTATGCACTTCAACTGTTTGATGAAATTCACAAACTAAATTACCACGTTATATTCACATATGAATTTGTTTTCTCACCTGAATCAATATGTGATTATTAAAACAAAAAACAAATATGCAAGTCTGTATGTTATTCATATGTGAATAATATATAAAAATTATATATATTTCTGAAAACACATTGTAATATTCATATATGAATATATTGTGCAATATTCACATATGAATATACCAACTATTATTCATAAGTGAATATACGATCTAATATTCACAAGTGAATATACTATGTACTATTCTCATGTGATATATCATGTAATACTATATAATATTCACATATGAAAATATCATATAATATTTATAAGTGAATATACCATCTAATATTCACAAGTGAATATACTATGTAATATTCACAAGTGAATGCATCGTCTAATATTTAAATATAAATATATTATGTTTAGTATATGTTATATTCATATATGAATGATAGTTAAATTGTAAAAAAAAAATTAATCATAGTTTTTATTAATAAGCGAATAACGAATGTACTTTAGTAAAAATCAGATTCGTTTTTATTCACTTATGAATAACGATAGCTGAAAATATAAAAAAAATATGTTTTTGTATATATTAAAGTAATGCTTAGCATAGTTTAAGAAACATATTTTGTTGAAAAACACATGTGCATTCCTTTCCCATTTCCGCCGGTACGTTGAAGACTGTTGCGGCAAAAATAAATGATTGGCTGAGAATGATTCCCCCATTCTCAACCTTTTTTTTTCTTAATTGAACCCTCCTCTCTCTCTCTCTCTCTCTGTATATATATATATATATATATATATATATATATATATATATATATATATATATATATATATATATATATATATATATATATATAGGGAAGAGTTCAATTGAGAAAAAAAAAGGTTGAGAATAGGGGAATCATTCTCAGTCATTCATTTATTTTTGCCGTAAAAACCTTCGTTGTATCAATAGAAATGGGAAATGAATAGACATGTGTTTTCCAACAAAACATATTTCCTTAAACTATGCTAATCATTACCTTAATATATACAAAAACATAGTTTTTTTTTTCATTTTCTTTAATTTTTAGAAGCTATTTTTATCAAAAAAATGATTTTAAATATACCAAAATTCATGATATTTTATTCTCTACAAATAGACATCCATATTGATATAGTTTTAAGATAAAATAAAAAAAAAATTATATTTTCAGCTATCGTTATTCATAAATGAATAAATATGCATCAGGTTTTATTATAGTACATTCGTTATTCACTTATAATTAAAAAGTATATATATTTTTTTTACAATTTAAGTATCATTCATATATGAATATAGCGTATAATAAACATAGTATATTCATATTTAAATATTAGACGATGTATTCACTTGTGAATATTAGATGGTATATTCACTTATGAATATTAAATGATATTTCATATGTGAATATTACTTAGTATTACATGGTATATCACATGTGAATATTACATACTATATTCACTTGTGAATATTAGATGATATATTCAGTTATGAATATTACACAGTATATTCACACATGAATATTACAAGGTATATTCACTTGTGAATATATTCACTTAAGAATATTAGAAGGTATTTTGACAAATATATATAATTTTCATATGTTATTCACATATGAATAACATACAGACTTGAATATTTGTTTTGTGTTTTTAATAATCATATACTGATTCAGGTGAGAAAACATATTCATATGTGAATATAACATGGTAATTTAGTTTATGCATTTCATCAAACAATTGGATTGCATACAAGTTAACTATTTTATAAATGTTAAAAACATCAAGTTATCAATTCCAAATCATAATATACTTCCGATTTCGACTGCAGATGCGACATCCTATGTCTGATCGATTTCTCATTTTGATTTTGATTTCTGAAAATCCGATTTGGAACCTGTGAGTACCGATTTCGAGTCCTTCAATGTCGACTGTGACTGCGAGTCTAGAACTTCGATTCCAATTTCATGAATAGCGAAGAAATTTCGATTCCAATTTATTTCGTTTGCGAATCTGGAAAATTCCAGTTCCAAATCCGTTATGAACTTTAACAAATGCTTGCAAGCTATGAACATTCGGAGTATTCAACAAAGAAATCGATGAAATTGATGAATTTGGGTTGCGATCTGTCTTGAACGGCGAACCTCCCAATTACGAATATCGATGATTGATTAACACTAGATGACATTGATGATGGTTTAGTTGAAGAAATCTGGATGATTGTTGAATGTTATAGGAGAAATTTTGATGATGAACGAACTGTTATCGAATTCTCTATAGTTATGTATTTGAGATTGAAGGTTATTAACATATTTACAAGTTTGCCACCATGTCTTTTTTATGCTTAGATTAAATGAGTGGAATGATTCCCCCATTCTCAACCTTTTTTATTTTCTCAATTGAACCCACCTCTACACACACACACACACACACACACACACACACATATATATATATATATATATATATATATATATATATATATATATATATATATATATATATTCAAAATAGATAATTTGAGCCAATAATTTGTTAAGGGGTATTTGGTAAATGATACATAAACATGTGAAAAGCCAAAAAATCAAGACCTTTTTGTTTATTATTCTCTTGTTGGCGTTGATGTGGGTTTGTGAAAATAAAAAACACAAGTTGAATAACCAATTCATAGGATCATGATGCACCCGTGAAATATAAGCAAATGTTGTTAGATTTTCAACATTTCGTTGTTGATATTAAACTATCCAAAGTATTAAATCTATTTGTTCATATTGTGTTTGTAGAAGGCACAATCACATACTCAAAAGAACATGCATAGAGTTTAAATCCATTATTGAGAAGTTTCGGGCACTTGATAAATTGTTTTGCTCTAAGGCGGTTTCTCGAATTACAAATGAAGCAAGAGATTCTTTAAATGATGCGGCTAAAGGCGATCCCACATTGAACTTAAGGGTATCCATGGACATCCCTAGTTTTTGAACTTCATCTACAAATTATCTGGTCACCTATGATGGACACATGTGGTAACTTATGATGGACATGTGCGAGTGATATAAAAAGAAAAGATGGATGTAAAATGAGTACTATGATTATAGTAACAGTGTTGTAAAACTCTGTCAACTCGGGCGAGTACTCGGACTCAGCCTCTTACTGAGCCGAGTTAAGCTAACTCGGCCAAATAACTTGGAAATTGGTCAAAGTCAGTAAAACTCGGACCAAATCGGTCAACTCAAGGAGAGTACTAGGTCAACTCGATCAAACTCGGTCAAAGGGTCAAAATTGTCTTCAAAAGAGAAAAAATCAAGGATTTCAAGATTAATATGTATAATACACTTAATGATTTACTATTTAACACATACATGTGATTATTACGATATATATATATATATATATATATATATATATATATATATATATATATATATATATATATATATATTAAATTTTCAGTAATTATTCACGAAGTGAGCCCATTATGTGTATTTCAGTTTTTGTGTCTTAACATGTGTCTAATTTTGATATATATTTCAATCAACTTATGATTTTGACATATATAATTTTCTTAAATGTTTTTATGAAATTGTGTGAGATATTAATGAGAATATATTTAAATGATCAAGAATATTGAAGCTTTATGTTTCAATGGCAGATACACCTATAATTGTAAGCAAAATAGTTTAAATGAGTATATTTTAGGGTTAGGTGAAAGAAATAATAAATACTTTCACAGAATAGCATCTTACTTCTATTTTTTCCCATTAGACATTGTATTCTACCCAAAATTAGAGTGATTACTGACTTGTCAGTACCTTTGCAATGTGAAATTTGATATACTTGATTGGGTTAAATGCAAGAAATAACAATGTAGTTTCTTAAACTTAGTTATTACATTGGACTTTGAAATACTCTCTCTGAAAAATGAATGTTGTTTTTTAACCATTCGTAAAAGATTATTACCCTTCCAAGTTGTTTTATAAAAATATTAACAAAGAAAGTAGGTAATTTGTGAACTTATGGTATAGTATGATTACATTTCAATAGGAGGCTTCCGATTGATTTTAAGGCACAATGCAAAATATAAAAATGGGGCCATATATATATATATATATATATATATATATATATATATATATATATATATATATATATATATATATATATGGGCCCATGTATTACATGAGTTAACTTAAAAGTCAAAATATTTGAGAACTTCGAATTTATAAGAAAATAAAAAAAATATAATAAATTATTATAATGAAAATGTTTTTTATCTTTTAAATTTAAACAAATAATTTAAATAAATGAAAGAATTAATGAGCTTTAATTTTAGGAATTTTGAAATTAAAAGGTAAGTTTATTAATAAAATTAATATCTATTTTTTGCTACATTTATTGCAATTGTTAAATTAAATTATTATGTGTAATTTAATAAAATATAAAAAAAAAACTCATAAAATGAGATGTGGAAAAAAAATTAAATCAAAGTTACCACAAAATACATTTGGGAAATTGAATGAAAGTTTGACAAGTAGCAAAAAAAACATTAATTTATTAGAGAATATATGTATATATATATATATATATATATATATATATATATATATATATATATATATATATATATATATATATATCTTTATCTTTATTACTTATTATGCAAATTTGATCAAATGCTGAAAATTAAGAGGTACAAACCATTAGTACATCATGTACAATGACTTTATGCATTAAAAGAATATTGAATCTTATCCGGTCAACATTTATGAAAAAGTCAAATAAGATGATGATAAGATTTTGAATTGGTCAAAGTTTGACCAAGTGTTCCTCATATCCAATTGAATCGGTAAATACTAAATCTTATCCGGTCAACATTTATGAAAAAGTAAAATAAGATGATGATAAGATTTTGAATGGGTCAAACATTGACCAAGTGTTCCTCATATCCAATTGAATCGGTAAATACTAAATCTTATCCGGTCAACATTAATGAAAAAGTCAAATAAGATGATGATAAGATTTTGAATGGGTCAAAGTTTGACCAAATGTTCTTGATATCCATTTGAATCGGTCTAATACGATGTACATGTTATAAAACATTTCATATAAACTGAAAGAGACACATTGATCTAGCATTCATCTATCATGAATGCCTAGTCATTGACCGCAAAACCTTGGTTCTCTCTCATGCTCGCTGTCTCCTCCTTTGGTTTTTCTTTCTACTAAAATCGAATGAGCCAAAAATGTCTTACGTTTAATTCTAGCCCAGGTATAAGAAATCTCTATCTGTTCGTCATTTTGTTTAACAAATTTTTTATGTCATTTTGTTGATCCGCACTCGTTGCTTTGCGCGGGTAAACGGCTAGTGTGTGTGTGTGTATATATATATATATATATATATATATATATATATATATATATATATATATATATATATATATATATATATATATATATATATAAGCAAAATTTGTTCATACGACGATAACTCGATAAATATTATAAAGACAAAAAATAATAATAATACAGTTAGTTAAATGAATTGCAAGACTCTCATAGCATTATTCAGTTATTTAGAATATTTTTGTTAGTGTGTTACATTCGATAACCAACTATAACAATTAGAATATAAAATGAGACGACGTTAGATGTAGAAATTATGAATAGTAAAATACTTAATTGTTAAATTTCAGTTAACAATAAAGAAGTAGAGCGAGAGTGCAATATAAACGAGAGATGAAATCCAGTGTAATCAGAAAACCAATAAACAAAAAATATCGTTTGAGCTTTACCGTTGCTGCAAATTTGGAAGTTTGAAATTAAAACAAAACGTAAGTTCTTGTTTACTGTAAATTTTAAACCCATTTTTTCAAAATGGGAGTTATTGCAGATAGCGTTAGCTATTGAAATTGAAAAATACATAGGTCTTTGTCTTTTTTATTATTGGATTGTCGATTGCTAGATTATGAATTTAATCATATGTAAAATTGGACCCCTCTACGACATGGGTCATGCGTGATCGCTTACCCTCAAAAACATCCATACATTTCAATTAATTGATTGTCATGAAATCATCGTAAAACATCCGGTTCTATTGTTACAAAAACCAAGAAGAATAGTAAAAGTTGAACCTCCACCAACGCAATTCAAATAACTTACAGATATGAGAATATGAGATTAGAGATATTGATCAGATATCAAACTATATAAATCGACCCATAAATATTTTTTAGTGTTCTACTTGTAAAACGGTAAACATTTCTGGTTTAAACTTTAAAGCAACACATCACCTATCTTACTCGTGAATGACCACCCCTTCATTTTTATATAAAATAATAATGATATATTAAATAAAATTACAAAAAAGATATTAACGACAGTAAAATTTTATGGATAAATTATTAGTCAAGTTTCAACCCATTGCCATTTTAACAAATACTTTTTGATTTATCTTACAATGCAATAAGATTTCCACCTCTATGTCGATAAGTTTAACCCCGCAGATCATTTTTTTATAACGAAGTTGAATTACAATAACACCCTCGTTTACCTCTTTCATCTTTTTCATATTCTCGAATCAGACAAACAAAGATAAAATATAAATTATAAAATTAAAAACACAAAGAAAAAACATCACATGTAAATTTCAATTTTAATCTTCACTAGGCTTCTAGAATTCAAATTATTCACATTTTCACTTCCCACTTGTTCCATACCACAGCAACTCTATTTTACTGGTCAAAAGGTTTATAAGCATAAGCATTGCATAGGAGTCAAGTAGACCATGACATTTCACAGTTTACCTTACTAGATTAAGTCATATCCCCACTAAGTCATTAAGTCAAAAAAAAAGTAGTTACAAAATTAATGGGTAAGCAGCATTTCCTAGTAGCAACCCTCATCTGCAACAAAAAAAATTACAAAATCAGCACAAATATACCAAAATTTGTGAATATGAAGTGGGAGTCGTTAAAAGGGTTTGGACTTCACGAGACAAACTTTCTAGGGCTATTTTTTATAATGAGGGCATTTGTGTCTTTTCACAAACAAGATGCCAAAAGCGGATCTTGTCCCACCTTTTTGGATGGAATAAAAAAAGTACAATTTGTCTTATTGACATCAGTCTCAGTCTTGTGACTTTATGTAAAAAATGAGGCCATAGTGCATATAGAGTAGTTTGAATGATTTAGCATACCATCAGCATGATCATCATTCATGTTGAAATCATCTTCATCATCATCATAATCCCGGCCCTATGAATCCCATGAATTTAAAATAAATAATCACAAAATCTTTATTTTTAAGGAGTTTCATTTAAAATATGGATTGTGCTCCTTGTGGACACTAGGCTGTTACGTCAATTGTCAATTGTCAGCCACCTAGTGGGGCCCACTGTGTATCTGATTCACATCTGACATGATGGTTCTTGGGTCAGAACAGTTTGTTCCCCCTTTTTGAATAGGACAAAAAGTAGCATCTTTTGTCCAATAAAAAAAAAAAAGTAAAATTTATATATACAAGTGCATAATCATCTTGGCTGTCATCTTCTTCTTCTTCCATATTTTCAATGTCTTCATCCTCTTCTTCATCGTCTTTCTTTTCCTCATCTTCATTCTAAACAACAAAAAATACCAATCTACTTTCATTTATTCCAGCATTATATTGTAGCATCATAACTTCATTTCTTTTTATTTTGATGATATTGGTATAATTTATTAGATTTTTAAAGTAGAATGTTGTTGTAATAAACAAATATTGAATGTGATAAAAGAAAAGTAAGTACCTGAGGCCTCAGGTCAAGCTTCTCAAATAAATCCAATCTCTGTAGGTCTGCCAAAAAGAATATTATAATTATATTTAACAAATAAAAGATATTTTAAGAAGTGAAATGAATTAAAAACCTGACTGTAGATCCCATTGGGTCTTTTTCTTCTTCATAGGTCTCACATTCTTTCCAACTGTTTGAAAAAAAAAATCAATAAAGTATGTTGGTTGTGTTAAATAGATTAAGGTATAGAATGTGAAACAATATATTTTTATGCTTAAATAATTATATATATTTAAGGAATCATAGAAAAAATTACAAAATCTCATGTCTGTTTGATTGAATGAAAATATGAAATAGATATGAATATATGATAATGGTAATGGAATGAATTCTCATATGAATGTCTTATAATATATATAAAATGCTTATTTCAACTCTACTCTATATATTATTTAATTAATGAACTCTTGATTTAAACAAAAAAAAAATGAACATAATAAAAAAAACTCATATAAGAATATAATAAAAATATAATTTTCGGGTAATAGGGTTAATAATCTCATAAAAGAGTAAAAGACCTTATATTTTGTGTTTTTTCAGGTTAAACCTTAACTTTATTTTTTTTCATGAAAAAGACCTTGTATTTTTTTCATTTTTTCCAATCTGGCCCTTTTAGTCATTTTTCTCCAAACAGAGTTGTAAAATGTGAGGGTTTTCTCAGGAAAAACTAAAAAAGTTGAGGAGTTATTTGGAAACATTTAGAAGGTTGAGGATTTTTTCGGAAAAAAAAAAAGTTGAGGGTTTTTTGGTAAAAAATATAAGGTCTTTTCATGAGCAAAAGAAGATAAGGTTTAATCCGGAAAAAAAAAAAAAACAAAGTATAAGGTCTTTTATGAGAAATTGTAATTTAATTAAACTCATAATCTTTTCTTAAAAAGGATGTATCTCATAAAAAATTACATAGATAAAAATGGGGTTATTATATCGTCTTCATTTAAAGAAAACACCCATAGGATAAGGAATGAAAATTAACATAACAGAAGAAAGGAATCACATTCCTTCAAGAATGGCTGATTCCATTCCATGAATGGAATCAACCATTCCATTCTTTTTACTTACCTAGTTCTGCTGGAACATAGTCTGTAGTCAGCATCATATAGTCTGAAAGTGGAGGCCTTCTATTAATACTTTCTGCCACCACAATTTCCACATAAAAAAAAATCAAAAACATTATCATATCATATCATATAAAAGATAACAGAAGAAGTTTAGAAACTTAATGGACATATGCAATTTAAAGATCGAATGGAATGCTTACTTTTACCACTTTCACTCAGATCCTCCAAATAATAAGGAGATGAATTCCAAAACTTTTTCAGATTATCAGCTGATGATACTAAAGTCCAGTAATCGTCTTTTTTTTGCTTAAGATTGACATCAGGGAGGTCTGTGATTTCCTGCAAGAAAGAAATTGTTTGCATTACAACTATGGCACACCAAAGAATAGAAGATCATAAGATCTCTTTCTATAAGTTCTTCAAGGTTTATACCAATATGTCAAAAAGAGAACTAAACTAGAAATATAATCAAATATTAGTATAAAAAAGAAGAAACAAAACTTTAACTTACAGGAAATACTTCGTACTTCTCTTCTTTTGCAAAACGAACAAAACCACCACCAAAACCACCTCGCCCACGTCCCCTTCCTCTCCACGACATCTCTACAATATGTTCTTAATCATGTAATTGGCAAGAATAATTAGAAACATTTACATGACAACTGATCGAATGTCAAAACAGACAGGAAACTCATAGTCTCAGGACTGTCATTAGAAGTTACAAACTACAAGGTCACAAACAAATAAGAAATCAGTGAACTACATGATCAATTTGATCATATATATCAAATAAAGAGTGAATTCATACAAATCCAGTCATCTACATGATCAATTTTACGAAGTAAAGAGTGAACACATACAAAATCAGTCAAATATATGATCAGTTTGATCAATTTTATCAAATAAAGAATGTAGCAGTGAACTCATACAAAATCGGAAACTTAAAAGAAAACCTGAGACTAAATGGCCGAGTCGAGATGGAGATGGAAATGGAGCAGTGGGATTCGCCCTTTCGCCGGAGATAGATTCGTGGAGGCCGGAGATGTCGCCGGAGGTGAGTCGTCAAGGGTGGAGGGTCGGTGATCAAAGAAGTCGGGAAGACGTGAGGCTATTTTGAGCACCGTAAACCACTAAACCCTAACGAAAAGTGTCTTGGCCTAACGCATCACGTGTTTAAAAAGCCTCTCCTAATAGATCTATTCATAGCGATTATTAAAAAAGAAATAAATGAACATATTCTCCTAATAAATCTATTTATAGCAATTAAAAAAGAAATAAATAAAGATATATGGACAATACGTCAGGGTTTATGACTTATTAAGGTAATTAACTTTTCGATTTGTTTATATCTGGGTAACTATTTTTTTTACATATCTGGATAACGAACTTTTTAGAAGTGTTCACATATGACTAGGGTTGTTCACTATTTGGATAAAACCGAATTGTCTAATTGGACAATTTGGATCAGGCTATTTGGTTCAGTTATTCAGATTTTTGGATTGGTTTTCAGTAAAACCGAATTATTATTTTGAATTTCGGATTGATTTTGGTTTATAAACTAAGGATCGAATAGTCCAAAAAAACCAAATAACAACTTATTCTCTATTTTTCAAATGTATCTTTAACTATTTATAAATTTACTAAATTATTATTTTTAGTTATTAGAAATTTTCATTGAATATACTACTTTAAAATTACTTCTTATTAAAAGTTTTTTTTGTCAATGACATATTAACTATAATATATTTTCTTAGTATTTGCTCATAAATTATAATTTATAAGAAAAAATAGTTTCCTTATAGATATTGTTAATATTCAAGTTATATATTTTTCAAAATGTTTTGCCTCTTGAAAACCGAATTGTAAAAACCGATCCAACCGAATTGTAATTTGGTTGGATCAGATCGGATTTAAATTTAGTTTGAACTATTCAAATCAATGTTTTGAAAACCAAAATCTATTCGGATTCACTTGATCGGATCAGATCAAACCAATTCATCCAAACGAACACCGCTACATATGACCATTATGATCGATTGTAACAGGTTACATCCGGTCATAATAGTCATACGTGAACACTTTCGAAAAGTTTGTTATCTAGATATGTACAAAAAAAATGGTTACCTAGATGTGAACAAACCAAAAAATTAATTATCATGATAAGTCAATTTCTTTTCTTTTTTATTTTACCTTCTAATTTTGATTTGGTATAAAATTTAACCTAAATGGTAAATATTTGAAAACCATACCATTTTGGTAAATATCTTTTTAAAATACACTACTTTGGTAAAATAAAATAAAATAATTAGAAAAATAATAATAATAATAATAATAATAATAATAATAATAATAATAAAACTCTAGATTTGACTTGGAAAAAAAACACATTGTTGTTTTATATAATTTTATTGTTTAATATATTAAATATAAAAAAAATCAAATTTACTAGAGATTAAAATATCATAAATAAAGAGTGCAGACCAATAATGTTAAGAAGAACATCAAAGTCGACGACGACAGATAAATCGATTGATTTTAGTTCTCTTAAAGTATGGGGAATCAAATCCAGAATGTTGTCGGTTCTCTTATGATGTAATTTGATTCCTCTAACTTGAAAATAATCGACAAATTGTTGCCACAAAAGGGGATAAAGATGGCACCATTTGATGAGTTAAAGTTTAGAATGTTGTTAATAGAATGTTATGGTGTTGGTTCGTTGGAGTTGAAAGACCGAAAAAAAAAGGATGGTAAAGACGTCGATGTCAGTAAAGATGGAAATGAAATAAAAGTTGGAGAGGATGAGAGATGGGATGGTGACTGGTGGGACTCAGCCTTTTTAGGTAAGACAGGACCAAGCGCACAACAAAAATAAACAGGATGAACCATCCGAGTTAAAAAAGTAAGTTAGGGACCAAACATGTAAATTACCCCAAACTACATAGACCATTCGTGTAATTTACTCTTACCTTTTGGAAGTGTTCACATATAACCATTATGACCGGATGTAACTTGCTATTGTCGATCAGAATGGTCATATGTGAACACTTCAAAAAAGTTCGTTACCTAGATCTAGATATGTACAAAAAAAAATAGTTACCCAAATGTGAACAAACCAAAAAGTTAATTACATTGATAAGTCATATTCCCCAATATGTTATCTTGCTTAGGTGGTGTTTGTTTTTTTGTAAAAGTTCTTCTTGACCTCTTACGTCTACGCCACACAGACAGCGCATAGACATTTGGTCTCGCAGACTGTTTATTTTTTAGAAGACCGCAGACCTAAAAAGGTATGTGCATCCTTTTCTTAGCGCAAATATGGACCTATGTCTTCTAACATCTTCTACCATTATCTTACCTCTTCCACAAAATATATATATATATATATATATATATATATATATATATATATATATATATATATATATATATATATATATATATAACTTTTAAAAAAGGTTTTTTTGGTAATTATGACTGTTGTTTTTCATTTTTTATACTTTTGTCCTCCTCTTTTCTTTTGATGCAATTATTTGTTTCTTTATTTATTGTCTTTTTATATCATAATTATGTATTAACCCAAATGTTTATGTATATGATTATGTACATGTTTTTTTATTCAGATAATATATTTATCCAAATAATTTTGATATAGTTTTGTATATATTTTTATTTTTGTGTACATTTGCATTTAGTAGGTAAATCTAGTAACTTTTTTTATGTTGTTTAGGATAGAAACAATATCATCACTAACTAGTTCATATATATAATATCAAAAATCTTAATGAAATTCTATTTTTCAGTTAACATAATTTATGCCACGTTAATAACTAAGTTCATTAAAATTTTTGATTATTGAATCCCAACCAAACTTTAGCCATTCGAATGTCAATCACATCGTCGGAATTTGTATTAGTTTCAGTTTATTATTTTCGGTTTGTTGTGTTTTTATCAGGTTTTTTTATCGGTTCGGTTTTTGCTAACCCCCAATTATATTTGTGAATTAGTTGTATGCTTTATTTAGTTGCTTAAGTTATAGTTGATGAAAAATTTAATGTCTGCAGACATTAAAAAACAAATCGTCTTCTTGCAAACTGCAAACATTCGGTCCACCTCTTCTACTGCAAATGTGGCCCACAGACTGCAGACATTTTGTCTCTGAAAGCCGAGATTTATGTTCAAGAGGTGGTGGCTCGGCATGCGGTGCCCACGTCTATTGTGTCGAACCATGATGTACGCTTTACTCATAAGTTCTGGAAGAGATTTCATAAGGAGTTGGGTATTTGACTACACTTCAGTACCGCATACCATCTGTAAACGGACAGGCAGAGCGAGCGGACTATTCAGACGCTCGAGGATATGTTGTGTGCATGTGTCATTGATTTTGGTGGGAGTTGGGACTCTTATCTTCCGTTAGCTGAGTTTTCTTATAACAACAACCAGCATGCCAGTATCTGTGCCTCTATAACGACCTAAATTTCCAAATAAAATTTTCATTTTTAATTAATCAAAATATCCCCATAAAATATGAAATATCAATGACAACTGTTTTCAAAATCCATAACATCAACATTTTATTTCAAACATCAGAGTGTCCCCATATAAAATGTCGGAGAGTGCACGTCGTGCCATCAAACCTTGCCCTTACCCTTAGGCTCTGAAGTACCTGAAATAATCAACAAACTGTAAGCTAATACTTAGTGAGTTCCCCAGAGAATACCACACATAACCACATAATCATATATTCCATAACAATCACATAAGCCATGCTGTAACGCTCTAAAAATTTCAACCAATTTAAACTTTTCAAAAACAACCCACATTCATTATGTTATTACAAAAAGGTTTTCAATACTTTTATTATCAGAGTATTCCCCATAACCATATGATAAAACATAAACATGAGGAGCGGTACGATCACGCCTTTGCCTTGCCACGGTCTCCTGAAGAACCTGAAACATTAAACCACAACTGTAAGCCTGAAAGCTTAGTGAGATACCCCCAAAATACCAACCACAATACCATACACGCATAATATCATAACCAGAACAGAACAACCATGCACTTCGGGTCTACTGTGTGACTGGTCCGCCGCACCGACCTATAGTCCACCTGGTCCACCCTCCGAGTCTAGCCATGTACATCGAGTCTACAGTTTGATTGGTCCGCCCGCACCGGGCCTTCAATCCACCTGGTCCACTCTCTGAGTCTACAGTATGACTGGTCTGCCCGCACCGGGCCTTCAGTCGGCCTGGTCCACTCTCCGAGCCTCGGCATGTCTGGTCCACCCTCTCGGGGCCTTCATCTTATCCGGACCGCTCGCTGGGCCTTCGGGACAACCGGTCCGCCCTGGGTATGTTGGCCTATAGCACAAAGCATGACCCGCCTCAACCCAACCCCAGTCCAACAACCATGTGCACATAAACATACAATCATATATCAATTCACAACTAATCAAACCGATCTTAGCAGATCACATACATAGTACATCCCTACCAGGATTCCGACCTAACCGGTCACTAGCATAACATCATCCTATAAACCAGGATACCGACCCTAACCAGGTCTCTAACATATACCATCCTAACTACCAGGATGCAAACATAACAAAACAATAACATAACAACAACTACCCGGATTTCCATCTGATAAAGGGCTGACCTTGGTGCCTTAGACCCTGTTGATATAGTGAGGATAACTCACCTCGCAACTGCTGACTGAAAAGATAAGATCACGCTGCTCCAACCTCCGACACGAACTCCACCACTGATCAATACCAAAAGACTGAACTCAATATATACCAATAATTACCAAAATACCCCTGGAAGTCAACTGATCAACTCTTGGTCAAAGTCAAAGTCCTCAGTCAAAGTCAACCCTCCTGACTGACTCTACTCGCCGAGTCGACCCGCTGACTCGTCGACTCCCTATACTCAGAAACTCCCAATCCACGACTCAACTCGCCGAGTCGTCCCAAGACTCGCCGAGTCCCACAAACTCTGAGTCACTTCCTGCTCAACTCACTGAGTCGTCCCTCGACTCACTGATTCACAGCTCAACCAAAAAGGTTAGGACTTCACGACCAGACTCGCCGAGTCCAAGAACAGACTCGCCGATTCCAAGGCAATCTTCAACAGACTCGCCGAGTTGTTCTTCCAACTCGTCGAGTTCCTGCCTATCTTCATCCAACTCGCCGAGTTCACCCATGTGACTTGCCGAGTACCTCTAGTTCTTAATCCATATAGTGGCTTTCCAAGCCATGCAAGGGCTCCAAACCATAGATCCACTCCCCTACAACCCATCCATCACGTAAAGTGGCAAACTTTACGTGAATCCAAAGAGATCTAAGCATAATACACTCTTGGGTTAAGGTTTGGGACAAAAGAACTTCACCAACAACTCTTGGGCATAGACTTTATGGCTTCTTGGATCATTAACAGCCTATATTTGAGGTAGCAACCTCAGATCTTACACCAAACTCGAGATGGACCTCATTTATGCCCCAAAAACCCCACAATTTATAGATCTAAATGCATAAAAGCTCAAACAACAGATTATTACCTCAAATGAAAGCTCAAACTGAAGAGTAAGCTAAATCTCTGCAAAGCCCCTTGCTCCAATCTTCTTGCTCTTCAATTTCCCTCCAAGATTCCTTCGTCAAAGGCTCTAATCTCTCACAAAGGAAAGCTCACACAAATCTAGGGCTTCTGCAACTCAAAGGGATGGTAAAGAGGCTGGGGAGAGGGTATCATGTTCTTTATATAGGGCTCAACCCCCGGGATTAGGGTTTTCTCCATACAGCACTAACTCGCCGAGTCCACCCATGCGACTCGCCGAGTTGGTCACTTAACATGTGACCCGAAACGCGACTCGACTCGCTGAGTCGACCTTCTTATTTACCCTTTTAGCCCTTTAACTATACTTCTGAATTTCCGGGATGTTACACATGCATATAAACATATAAGGATGTCGTGGGCTCCTCCCAGGGTCTTACTGCAAGATGATATGGACTCCCTCACATGGTCTTACACCTATGTGTCATGGGCTCCTCCCATGGTCTTTACCTTGAAAGCCATGGACTCCTCCACATGGTCTGACATCCAAGTGTCATGAGCTCCCCCATGATCTTTACCTAGAGAGTCATGGGCTCCCCCACATGGTCTTTGATATGTGCATATTTAGTCATATATTTTGGTTAATATCTTAATACTTTTTGGCTATTTTGTCTCGATTATTGGACAAAAGGTACTTAATTATGTTCAAATTGTATTTTCAGCCTAAAATACATGCTCAAGTTAAAAAGGAAGCGGGATTAGCAATCGGAAGCTCAGGAATTGAAGAAAGAAGAAATTAAGCCAAAAAACTGAAGGACTCGGTGAGTTGGTCCTCAACTCGTCGAGTGGATAAGAATATTCACGAACCATCAGGTGTCTTACCGTACACGGGATTTAAGTGATAGACTCGACAAGTCAGTCTATGGACTCGATGAGTCGCCCGTGTCTTCATAAAACTATATAAAAGGGCACTAATTCCCGAGACAAGGAATTTTCTATGGATCTTTTGGCAACTTATCTACGATTGGAAGCTTATTGAAGCTCTGGAATTCGAAGATCAACCCTAGAGATTGATTTGGAAGAGATCAAAGGCAACATATATTCTTTTTTTCTTAATCTATTACACAAAACTATGTTTTTACTTATGGATTTCGTTTTTGAGATATTACTTGTTGTAGATATGAGCTAAAACTCATTACTTCTATTTAAGGTAGATTAGCTTGTTAATATAGATTGAATTTATGGCATGGAATATCTGATTTGGTGAAAATTGTTTTGTTAAGCTTGTAAACGATCTGTATGTGTTGACAGTAACTATTTTCTGTTAATTATCAAGTCTATTAAGTTGCATGAACATCCTCTTAATTGCTTGCTTCATATGATTTATGTGAAAACAATGTTATATGCCTAGTATTAGTGAATATGAACCTAGGATTAATTAGAAAATATGTAAGTTAATGTGTAAGCTTGTGTGATGAACAACCATACAAGATGTTAATTGAATTAGTAATTTAATTAGCTACAACTACAAGTCTTACTTAACTCGAATCAAAATACTAGGAAATTCATTAGTTTAACCAATTGGCCACTGTTTAAATTAATTTGTTTTCTAAGGATTAATAACAGTGAACATGAATCTAATCACATTAATCGGTTGCCAATGACAAAATAATCCATTGCACTTGCCATAAAATCAACTATAGAAACAAGTGAATCGAACCTGAACAGAAGTCTCTTTTATCATTGAATTTAATTACCTTCTATTTGTTTTAGTTGTTAGTTGTTTTGTTTGAGTGTTAGTCATTTGTTTAAGTTTCTAGTCTAGCAAAACTAGAGAAACCTCTTCTTTTTATTGTTAGTTTTAATTAGATAATTCTAGTAGATAGTTAATTGTTACCGTTTCCTGTGTTCGATACCCTGCTTGATTGAACTATATTGCTAAACGATAGGTACATTGCCTTTTGTGTGTTTAATTGTGTTTGAAGTAGTAGGATTAAAAACTAGTTTGTTTCACACACATCAAGTTTTTGGCGATGTTGTTGGGGAACGGTTTTAAATAGTTATCTTAATTGCTAGAGTTATCGATCCTTTGTGTAAGATTTATCTTGCACAAAGTGACCATTTTAGTAAATTAGTTATCAAGTTTAAGTTATAGTTTGTCTTAAAAAAATTAGTTTTAGTTTTCTGTTTTAGCCGTGAACTCGTTGAGTCCAGTCGAACTGACTCGACGAGTCCATTGCATTTTTTATTTTCGTTTCTATTTCATTTTTGTTCTTTTTACGCGTGTTTTCTGTTTCTTTCAGGTATTATATGACTCGAGGATCAAATACACCTTTGGTCCCACCATTCGAAGACCTAAAATCAGCTTTGAGGAAGAACACGGATAAAACTGTTGAAGAGACTTACCCGCCAAAGAACTCACCTTTCAAGGACCTTAAATCTGTCTTTGTGTAACGCCCCAATCTAAACGTATTTATTTATGGATTCCCGAGATCAAGAGTAAGGGCGTTTCGGTCTTTTATGGGCAATGGGTTTCATTCGAGAAGGTTTCGAACCGGGGTGTGTTGCTAGAAGCGTAGGGTTTCTCGCCACCTTTTCATGGATATAAAGTTCGTCAGGAACAGACTTAGAATAAAGGAGTTATGACACTTTGAAGATATCGACATTTATGGCCCTTAATGGAAAAAGTGGACAAGGAAGGCCATGCATGCAATTTGGGACACGCGTGGGTAAGCCCAACATAGGTTGGGTTACGCCGAGCGTTATAGAGTAAATGATCGCAGGTGCAAGGACGCGTACACCCAACATACTAGAGGTACGCCCAGCGTACGCTCAGAGTCATTAAACCCTAATTTTTGGGTCAGCCACTATATAAGGAACATAAGTGTAGCACCTGGTTCCTGGTACGTAAAATTTATGCTAGTAATTGTCATTTTAGCCTTGGACTCGGCGAGTTGTAGGTCCGACTCGCCGAGTAGGGACGCGGTCCGGGGGCACGTTTAAGTTGGCGACTCGGCGAGTCCATATTCTGGACTCGGCGAGTCACCGCTGTCTGTTGAAACCCTAAATTTCAAGGGTTTTCACCCTATTTAAACACTCATTTCCGCCCCAACCTTGCCCCCATTCACCCTCAGAGCTCCTAACATCGTCTTTGCCCTTTTTCCTTGTGAGATTAAAGTGTTTTGGGTGGGTTCTTGAAGTTTTTGAGGAGAAAGAGGAGTAGATCAAGAAGAGGAGAAGGAGACCAAGCATTTTTGTGACATCTCAACGTTTTCCTTGAGGTATAGCTCGTTTCCCCTCTGTTTTCAAGCTTGTAGTCCCTAATAGCTTCATGAAAGTCCTTTTTGAGCCATTCTTCAAGCTTGTTTGTGCTTGGTGGGTTGTAATAAGTTGTTAGCCTTTAGATCTAGGCATGATTTAGTCCCTGGAGCTTGGATCTACTGCCTTTGTGGAGTCATATTGCATGAAAGTCCTAGATCTACCCCTTTTGGTGCACTTTGAGCCCTAAAACCTTCATTGGTGATTATCTACATGTAAAGTTGGAAACTGTAAACCAGGCCCTAGGAACCCAGATCTACGAATGGCATGGACTGGATTCAAGCAAAATCGTGTCTATAGTTTTTGCATGAGGCAGACTCGGCGAGTCGGGTCGCGAGTCCCCGGGTTGTTCCCCTTTTTGTGTTGCGAGTTGGAGTGGTGAGTCATAGGGTATGACTCAGTGGGTTGGAAGCCAGACTCACTCATGAAGTCACTCGGCGAGTCATTGCAACGACTCGGCGAGTTCATGGCAATCTCCTTGTCTCAAGAACATCTCAGCGAGTTGTTCATACAACTCGGCGAGTCACAGCTTAGAGTGTTCTTCAGATGAAGATGAACTCGGCGAGTTGTTCATACAACTCGGCGAGTAGGATGAAGGACTATTGGCCTTGGGTATAGAAGGAAGACTCGTCGAGTCTACGCTTAACTTGACGAGTAGAGACGGACTTATGGTCAGACTAAAGGAAAGGAACTCGGCGAGTTGGCTAGCCAACTCGGCGAGTCTGGTCAACTGGCAGTTGACTGTGACTTGACTCATGACTTGTTAAGGGTAAATGGACAATTTACCCTGAGGGCGGTTAGCAGTAATTGATTAAGTGTGTGGGGGGAATTACAGTCGGAGGATTCCCGAAGCAGCAGCAGCAGACAGACCTTTCCCACACAGATCAGCAGCTACTTCGAGGTGAGTTACCTTCCAGTAGCGGTGGGTCTAAGGCCACAATGCTGGCCCACCAGTAGGAAATGTATGATAGATGATTGTCATTGTGATATCATCTAGATTTGCTACTACCTGATATGTTATATGCTAGCATGATATGTTACATGTGATAGTAATAGAGTTCGGTTATTAGGACCGAAGGGTAGTCAGACACCCCAGATACGTCTGACAGTATATTATGATATGTTTGTATGCTGGCTTTTTACGTTATATGCGATAGAGGTAGTAGGAGGGGACTAGTCCCCGAGTTCGGTCGTTAGGACCGAAGGGTAGTTCAGGCACCCCAGATATGTCTGATAATGTGTTATGTTATGATATATGTGATAGTAGCAGTAGGGGGTGAAATAGTCCCCATGGTTCGGTCGTCAGGACCGAAGGGTAGTCAGCACCCCAGAACGGCGTGACATTGGTAGTCAGCACCCCAGAATGGCTTGACACGGGTAGGTCGGCACCCCAGAATGGCCGTACCGGTTAGGTCGGGCACCCCAGAAATGCCCGGAAATATGTATGATATGTGATTGTATGATATGCGGTACGATGGGGGAACTCACTAAGCTTCGTGCTTACAGTTTTCAGTTTTGGTTTCAGGTACCTCTTCTTCGAAGGGGAAGAAGCTGGCGCGGTAACAGCCTATCACACACATGTTTCGTATTCCGCACCATGAGACCTTCCTGGGGATTTGTACTCTGACATTTTTATGTTATTGAAATGTTTTTCCAGACATGCGATATATTTATAAAATGTTATGACCAGTAAACGTTTTATTTGAATGTTTTGCTAAATATATGTTTTAAAAAAATGAAATTTTTGGCTCTTATTTTTGGGGTGTTACAAGTTGGTATCAGAGCCCTGGTTTGAGGGATTCGGACACACCTTCGGGGGTGTTTGAACTCAAATCGAGGGATTAAAAGATTTTGGAAAGAGAAAATGTTTTCTAAGAGGCTAAGTAAAAGGGTTTTAAGAAAGAACAACGTGTGTGATGTGCACGACCAGCTGAGCTCAAGTAAGTAATCCCCAATGTACCCATACAAGTTTATATATGTTTATCAGTTTCTGTAGAACAACATGCTAGAATAGGACTAAGGATCTAGGGGTGATGCCTTATGTGCCTGCTTTATGTGCTTCAGTGTATGAAAATTGCATGCTAGAATTGAGTAGGCAGCAGTAGGATAGCCTGTTAGGTTATGCCTGATAGTACGAGTTTAGCTCTGTATGCTAGATCAGTTTCTCTCTATGAGAGCGGATTGCTTGAGATTGTTCCCTTAGTTCGAATGTTGCTTGCTTTGTGCTTTGTGGGACTCTGAGTGGTGGGAGTTATCCATTAGGTGAATACGTCACATCACATGTGAACAGGGTTGAATAATCTTAGAGTGCTGGATTTAGCCCTATTGCGCAGCTCTCGTTTGAGTCTAACCGTTGTAGGGATGAGTCTGTTACTCGAAGGATTATCCGAGCCTCACCCCATGTGATGATATTCAGGTAATGGTTAATTGGCATTACTAGGAGGCCTTCAGCAGCTGAGGACGTGGTAGGGTGGAGCCTGAGATTTCCTAGGGGAAGCCTAGGATGAGTATAACGGTGATTAGCAGTAGTGGAAGGAATCAGGTGGAGTCGAGGCAGTCCTTGAAGAAGGTACAGATAGATGTGGAAGGTAGTATGGGCCCGTACTACTGACAGCAGAGGATCCGTACCCGAACCAAGGAAGGCCAAGATAAGACCAGGGAACTCTTAAGTAGTTGTGATCCCTCAAGAAGTATCAGTATCACTAATGATTGTTATTATGTGTTACAGAATGGTGGTACTACGATCGAGGCCGATAGATGGCGGTTCAGGAGAGGGGTCAGGTTCGGGATCAGGTTCCGAGCCAGTGGATGAGGGACTACGCAAGTTCATCGCGTCAGAGATCACCAGGGGTATCCTTCAGTCGGCCCCCGTTATCTTCGGGTCGATCAAGGAGGGGATCATCGAGTGGATGGAAGATCGCTGATGTGTGTAAACTCACTTAGTTTTAAACCTACTTTTAATTATCAAATAACACACAAAAGACAGTGAACCTATCAATTGTGGTATAGTTAAATAAGCAGGGTATCGATCACAGGGAACGGCAAATTAAAATTAAAAACTAATTTTATCTAATTTAATTAATAAGTAGGGGTTTTATCTAGTTTTACAAGACTAAAAACTTACTAACTATTACTTACTTAAAAACTAGAAAACAAAATACTAACTAGATTCAAAAAATGGAAGGGAACTTCTGTTTAGTTCAACTTAGTTGATTCTATGGTTGATTTCAAGGTAATGGTGCAATGGATTAATTCTTTCGTTGGTTACCGATTCAAGTAATTAGATTCGCATTCACTACACTAATCCTTAGCAAATAAACTAACTTAAACAGTGGCCAGTTGTCTAATTTAATTAGATTTACTGGATTAATTATTCAGGTTAATTTAGACTTGCAATAGTTAATTAATTTATTCTTTTTGATTAACTTCTTGTTTGATGGTCATCTTACAAGCTTGCACATGAATTCACTCAATTTTCTTATTAATTCTAGTTTCATATTCATTAATCCTAGACATATGGCATAGTGATCACATAGCATATGAGGTTAGTAATCAATAGATGTTCATGCTAATCAGTTATCTTCCTATTAACAGAAAATTAATTATTATTCACACACAAGGTTCTTTAGCAAGCTAAAATAACAAAAATTCACCAACTTAGAATTAATCCTACCAATCAATCAAACCATATTGTCAACTTTGTATCCCCAAACAGAAGTCTAAAGGTTTTAGCTCATAATTGAAGTAAATAACAGCAAACAAACAAAGTCAAATTGTCTAACCATAATGATAAAACAAAAGAATAAGTGGAATGATGAAATTTTGCCTCAATTCTTCTTCGGGATTGAATTCTAGCTTCTCTCGTCGTCTTCTAGGGTTTTTCTTCCTTCTCAATCGCAGCTAAACTCTTCTGAATCGTTCTAGAATTTTTTTCTATCGTTCTGAGGAGTTATCTTTATATATACGAATCGACTCGTCGGGTCAGGTGGCGACTCGTCGAGTCTATCTCTCAGTCCCCGTATTGTGATAAGTCTCTGGGATCCCGAGTCATTATCTTCTCGATTCTTCGATCGGACTCGCCGAGTAGTCGACCCTACTCGCCGAGTAGGTGTTATTTTTGGTGTTTTTCTTCTTTGTTCCATTCTTGATCTCTCAACCGCTTCTCCTGCTTCCGAGCTTCATTTTTGGACCGAAAATATAATTCAAACACTTTTAAGTACCTTTTGTCCATAAAATGCAATAATTTAGCTAATAAATGAATAAAAATCTATACTTAATATGAAATTATGAACTGAATATGCACATATCAAAATACCCCACACTTGACTTTTGCTTGCCCCCAAGCAAAACTAAATTTTAAAACATTAGAATCACATATGACAACTCCAATCTAACCCAGCCATTATGCCAAGACCGCAATGCATGCATTTGTGTCTAAAATTTTTCCTAAGGACCTCCCATACTCCAAATACTCACAATCCTCATAAACATTCGCCCACTCACCCCGAACTATGCTCATTTTATGCAACCCTCCGAATCCATCCGCAGAAAACCTCTTATCCTCAAGGTATTTTTAATTGAGCAACCCAAGCATACATAATCTAGAATTACACTTTTCGATACCACTATGGAGCTCTTTGGAATTCTTCACTTCTTTGATAATTTGATCTTTGATCTCTTTGAATTCACCACCTTTATTGATTTTTGGTATCTTCAATTTTTTAATTTCTTCAGAATTTTTGATCTTTTGATCTTCACTTTGATTGCTCCAAAATTCTTACAACTTTTCTTGTAATTCTCTCTCTCTCTCTCTCTCTCTAACATGTAACTCACTTTTTTCACTCAAAATCCTACATGCTTAAGCAGGGGCGCTCAATCTCAACCTTTATTGGCTAACGATAACAATCTTCCTAGATACATTTCAGGTTTAGGCTGCTAAACATATTGCATCCCTCAGGCTGAGCAAGGTCGTGTTTTTGTCCCATGATTTCACTGGAATAAGGAATCCACAAATGCACTAGAACGTATATAGGCTCAACTAAACATTTGGGTCTTCATGCAATTATCAACACAATTCTAACATGGAATCCTAATTTTACTTTTACCAAAATTTTCTAAACTAAATCTTAAGTAATATTTTTAGTATGCAACAAACCCCCTACCCCACACTTATTTTATCCAATGCCCTCATTGCATATTATGCATGATAAAAACATAAAAAGAGAATAAAGAGGGAATTGGAACAAACTCCCCTGGGATAGCAGTCGATAGGTTGGTCACTTTCATTTTAGCTCCAACTTCAATTGACTTTAGACATGGTAACATCTCATCCATGTCTTGGGTGTCAAAATCTCGTGTGGGTCGCTCCAAATACGCGGAAAAACAGTATAAGATCAATATAGGAAGAATAAATGGTCAAGTGGTACTCGTATCAGCATTAAATCAGCAGTCCCCTTCGGTTAAAAATGAATGTCTCGTCGAGTCATATATGTGACTCGTCGAGTATAAGTGCGGACTCGTCATATTTGTGAGAATACAAGGCGACTCGTCGAGTCAATTTAGTGCACTCGACGAGTAGACCGCTGGACGAAAAAATTGGAATTCTGCATTTGTTCCAGCCTCCAATAAATCTTCAAAACTTTCTCCTCACTTCTGGACTCACTCGCTCATGTCCCTAAGGACCGAACTTGATACTTTGACTCTAATGCTTCCTTTTCTTGACTCTCTATCACTCTTATAACCCTTTTTTACTCTATGTTGGGGGTCAGAAATGGCATCGACCAAGTCCTCGCACGATGGCCTGGAGTGCCGCAATAGAATGCTTGGTCCTGGAGGGCTGAATGCGCTATATGGGTAAGGTTGCGCCCTTTCTAACACCAATTGGTTTTAGATCAACCGGTAGCGCTGATGCTCAACAAGTGGTATCAGAGCCAGTGGCGAGGGTTCTATTCTCTCAGGGAGCAATTTCTGAGGGGGGGATTGTTGGGGGTCAGAAATGGCATCGACCAAGTCCTCGCACGATGGCCTGGAGTGCCGCAATAGAATGCCTGGTCCTGGAGGGCTGAATGCGCTATATGGGTAAGGTTGCGCCCTTTCTAACACCAATTGGTTTTAGATCAACCGGTAGCGCTGATGCTCAACACTCTATAACTTTAACCCTCCTATGCAAGCATTCCTAATTCAATTCTGAAAAATAATCAAGCAACCACACATTAAACAAAACAGTAAAAAGTCTTAACACATTCAAACAAACCAAACAAAAAAAAACATAAAAAATTGAAATTGAAAATTGTCTAATAAAAAAGCAAAGAAATTAATCCTCCTCCTCGTCTTGATCCGCTGCTGTTCCACTTCCTCCCGCACCACTCCTTCTTGCACTAATCACCTCGTCCCATGATGGAATGTAAGGAAAGTTACCGCCATCAATATGCGGTATGTTAAAGTGATCGAAAAGCCGGATATGTGATTGGTTGCTAAAATTGATGCCCCGCGCCAATTGATCTTGTAGCCGCCTCATCTCCACATTGTACCAATCCATTGGTACCTCTTCATTTTCAACCGGAATCACCGGCGGCTCTTCCTCCACATCCCGCTCCCTCCTCGAACGGACCCTCCTTCCCGGTGCTTCAGGACCAACAACCGGATCATCATGCGGGATAGCATAATGACCACCACCATAGTCTTCAATAATCCTGGCCCGCCGAAAAAGAATTGGATTGAATGGAGGCGTAGGAATCATCGTCATAAAGTTCCATGCACCACGGGTCATTAACCCAAACGAGTTGGCTAGCCGGGTGACAAACATACCACCATTGATTCGAGAAGTTTTGCGATCCTTAACCGCACCCTCCGATAGATATGAAGCCAAACACCATGGAATATTGCAAAAAATGTCGGGTGTGATAATGCTCCATAAATAGAAGACATAAAGGTTAGAAACCTTGTCATCATCCTTCCTTTGGTTAATAGTGGATGAAATAAGACGATGAGTAAGGCGGTGCGTAGGTGATCGGATGTTCCCCTCTTGTGCCGATTTCGGAATATCAACTTTGTTGCCAATCGTGTTCCACCACCCTGTGCTCGTCACTCCATCGGGAAACACCATGTGGGATTGCTTCAAAAGGCCCGAAAAACAGCTGATGAGACCAAGGGCTGGTCATAAATTCCCAATCGACAGGCAAGGTTGAGCACGGAACATTGATGAAATTCACCCCCAAGACAGAAACTAAAACTTGTTGGGTGATAACAATCTACTCCCCCCGTGAAAGATACTGTGGAGAAGAACTCTAGGCATAGCTCCAAATACACCGGCTCTTGAATTCGAAAGAGCTGGCTCCACCCATCACAAATCATTGTTTCTCCTTCGTGGGTAAACTCCTTTAAAAGATACGGAGCTAACTCCTCTTCATAGCGTATTCCCTGCAACCAATCCCAATCTATCCTATTAGGCACGCATATTTCCTTCTTCCTTATGTCGGCTAATTTCTTCTTCCACTTCCGCATTGTTGGAGCGGACTCAATTTGTGGGAAATTTAACCAAGGAAAGCCACCTTGGTGTCCCCCAGAACTTTGCCCCCTGCTAAACATTCTTTTTGCAAAACAAAGATACAAAACCCAGAAACATAGAGTATAATTAAAAAAAAACGTCATGCACATGTTTCCCGACTCGACTCGTCGAGTCCATGTACGACTCGGCGAGTCGCAAGAACTGCACGAGTCAGTCGGCGGGTCGGTCTAAATTGGACCAAGAAATCTCAAAATTTCTTCAAGGGTTTTGTCTAGACACATGTATATAAGGTATTTAGGCAAGAATAAACATGCAAAACATCATAATCTTTGAGAAATCAAAACCCTATAAATCTAATATTTTTCAAAATCGGTTCTTTCTATGCAATCTCCATTATAGATAGCCTTAAAATCATACTTTTAACAGAAAAGAGGAAGAAATTCGTTACCTTTTGTGATAAAACTTGAAAAATATGAAGAATAATGGAAGAGGAACACTTGAATGCTTGAGAGAGAATTAAGAGAGAGGCGCACGACGAGTGTGTGTGAAAAAGAAACTGATTCATTAGGGTTAAAACCCTAGTTACCGGTTGTAAAAGTGATTTCAATATTATTTTTTTCTGTAAATAATACCGACTCGTCGAGTCAGGGTCAGACTCGGCGAGTCTAGTCGCGATGTCAATTTTTTTTTCTGAAATCCATATGGACTCGTCGAGTCACGGTAAGAATCGGCGAGTCTCTTGCAAAAAAATTCATAATTTTCAAAATTTTGCTATTTATTTAAAATCATTATACCCCACACGTATCCCATGCACACTCTCAAGCAGACATGCCCGACGAATTGGAAAAAAAAACGAAAAAAAATCCAAACAAAACTAAAAAGGTAAAAGAAAGCAAACTCTAAATAACGGGTTGCCTCCCGCCAAGCGCTTCTTTTTAAGGAGTCGTTAGTTGGACTCCTTCCCATCTACGTCTCGTCATCTTCCAGCATCGGGAATGCACGCCTAGTATTTTGTGGTTTGTACTTCGTTTACTAAGCGTGAATCTTCTTTTTGTAAGCATGTTTTGCTTCCTCTCTCTTCTTTTTCACAGCATCATCCTCAGCTGCTTGGGCTTCCATTCTCCTCTTTTTCTTTTGCACCCCATTCGTTTTCTCCTTCTTTTGCACTTCTTTTCCTTCAAACTGAATTACTTCGTATTTTGTGAAGGTGCGTGCTCTAGGTTTGGTAATGAATGGTCGATCAGCTTCCACCCTCCTTTCTTTTGCCTCCTCTTCTTTCTCTGTCCTCACCCCATCTTCAAGTGTAATTGCATTAAGACATGTTATATAGGCGTGTTGAACTTCCGTATCCATGTCTTCTTTTTCTGTTTGTTCTCCTAAAGAATGAGGAAAATTTTCCAAATCCAGATTATACAGAGGACTATCAACCAGCAGATCCAAACCGTCCAAGTTATTATCAAATTCGACTGGACTCGTCGAGTCCAGTAAAGTGACTCGGCGAGTTTGATCGTATTCCACCATTTCTTGGGTGTTTTTTGAGTCAGCTTCTTCCAGTAGCTTTTCTAACTCCTCCAAGTCCTTGTTAACATCTCCATCCTCTCCAGAATGTAGCAGAAACTTGGTTGGATCTTCTTTTTGCAAAAGTTCAAGTTCTTTTTGTAATATCTCATCATCCAAATGGATAAATGAGATGTTTTCTTTTCTTTCCTCTTCTTGCTTGGCTTCTGGTAAAGCTTTAAATATTACGGACTCATCACCCACCCTCAATGTTAATGTAGACTCGCCTACATCAATTAAGGCACATGTGGTGTTTAAAAATGATCTCCCCAAAATGATTGGAATTTTGGGGTCTTCTTCCATGTCAACCACCACAAAGTCTAACGAAAATATAAACTTGGCTACCGGAAATATAAACTTGTCTACTTTAATAAGGAGATCCTCACAAACGCCTTGTGGATGAATTATTGTCTTGTCTGCCAAATGGATCTTCATATTTACCGGTCTTGGCTCCGGTAAATTCAACCTCTTATAGAAAGAGAAAGGCATCAGATTGATGCTTGCACCCGAGTCGGTCAATGCTTGGGTGACAACTTCATTACCAAACTGGCATGAAATTATAATATTCCCCGGATCGCCTTTCTTTTCGGGTAGCTCACTCAACAGTACCTCCGCGACTTCAGCCAAATCTTTCCTAGCAACAAAAAGACCTTTTAGCAAGTTGATGTATTTTGGTGTCTGGAGCATCGTTTCCACAAATGGCACATTAACTTGTAAGGCTTTAACATGCTTCATGAAGGTTCTATATGCTTCAACTTTTTCTGCAGGCATGGCTTTAATTGGGTATGCCAAAGGAGGATTATATGGCTTTAAAGGACTGACAATTTTATCATTCACGCATGGACTCGTCGAGTCCATTAGATGGACTTGGCAAGTCAGATCAGGTTTTGCTGGAGTCGACTCTTCTGCCCTTTCTGTCTTCCTCTTGGAGATCCTCTGTGCATCTGTGAAAATTTCTTCTTTACTGGAGGTCACTGAACTCACATTCTCCATTCTCAGATTGGTTTCGGTGTTACTTGGAAGTTGACCCGGTCTTCTTTCGTTCATTTGGTGTGCAAGCTGTCCCAGCTGTTTCTCAATGTTGAGAATGGATGCCTGCTGATTCCTTAGCATGTCTCTGGTCTCATGTATTGCAGCATCGTGATCATTGTGTCTCTTTTCGGACGCGGCTATGAATCTAGTGAACATTTCTTCCAGATCAGCTTTCTTTTCTACCGGTTCTTCTCTTTGATATAGTCCCTTCTCCTTCTGCTTGTATTTTCCTCCTTAGCCTTCTTATACTCTTCGTATGGGAGCCATTCCTTCTTAGGTTTTCGCCAATTTTTGTCGTATCGATCGCCACTTGAATAGAAGACTTGAGCTTTCTTATTTCCATTCTCATCCAAATCACAATCCTTGGTGAGATGGGGCCCTCTACAATTTTCACATCCCACCGTCATAGCATGGATTGTTTGATCCATTTTTGTCATTCTCCTATCAAGACTATCAAGCTTAGCAATCACCGCCGCTATGCTATCATTTGCCGCGTTCACTACTCCCCGACTTACTTCGTTTCTTGGATTGTGGTATTCTCTAGAGTGTTTAGAAAATTCTTCAATTAGCTCCTTGATTACCGGGGGCGCCTTCTTTGTGAGCGGACCTTGAGAATCTAGCAATTGCCTTGTGGTGACATTGACTCCATCGTAGAAAATGGAGACCTCTTGTTGGCTATTAAGGTCGTGATGTGGGCAATTTCTAAGCAAACTATTGTACCTTTCCCATGCTTCATAAAGAGATTCTCCGGGTTGTTGCTCGAAGTTGGCAATTGCTTTCTTTAGCTTGGCTATTTTGGAGGGCGGACAAAAGTGATCTATGAACTCCTCTTTCATCTTGGCCCATGTGGTGACTGATCCTGGAGGAAGTGACTTTAACCAATCCTTTGAAGCTGGGTCTCGCGAGGGACATTCGGTACATTGAAGTAGTCGGCCACATCATTCACTTCGTCCAAGTGCTTGTAGGCGTCTTCATGATCCTTCCCATAAAAAGGAATCTCCTTGAGTTGAGGGAGAATATGGCCTTTTAGCTCGAAAGTGGCGGTCGCGGGAATTGCGGGTTGCACAAGTCCCGGGCCGGTGTCATCGCGCATCCTCTTCTTCCATTCCCCCATGGGGACTTTATCGATATTAGCCATAGTAATGACTAAATCGTCTTCAAACTCGGAGTCGTGCTCGAATGTGGGTTCTTCTTCTTCCTCGGTCTCGTATTCGATATCTTCTTGAATTGGGTCTTCAATAGTCAAAGAGGCACTGGATGCTCCGAATTTGCTGCTCCTCTTCTTGCTGAAAACGGACTTGAGATTTTTGAGTGGCGAGTTCTTTGAAGAAGCGGATTCTCCAACGGCTTTGCCTTTGCTCTTCCTTAGTGAGGATTCCGGGTCTTCAAGAGGGGGGGACCAGAGGTGTATCAGATCCTCGGGTCATGAAACAACTGTAAACAAAACAGAAAAACACGTAAAAAGAACAAAATTAAAATAAAAATTTAAAACTGAAACAGCGATGTACTCGCCGAGTCGGCACGAGTGCACTCGGCGAGTTCAAGGCAAAAACAGAAAAAAGATTTCTAGTTACTCTAAAAACGAAATTTTAATAAAACTAATTCTACTTACTGAGTTACTTCTTAAATAACTTTGTGTAAGATAAATCCCACACAAATGATCGATTAAACTAGAATTTAATGTTAATTTAGAACCGTTCCCCGGCAACGACGCCAAAAACTTGATGTGTGTAAACTCACTTAGTTTTAAACCTACTTTTAATTATCAAATAACACACAAAAGACAGTGAACCTATCAATTGTGGTATAGTTAAATAAGCAGGGTATCGATCACAGGGAACGGCAAATTAAAATTAAAAACTAATTTTATCTAAGTTAATTAATAAGTAGGGGTTTTATCTAGTTTTACAAGACTAGAAACTTACTAATTATTACTTACTTAAAAACTAGAAAACAAAATACTAACTAGATTCAATAAATGGAAGGGGACTTCTGTTTAGTTCAACTTAGTTGATTCTATGGTTGATTTCAAGGTAATGGTGCAATGGATTAATTCTTTCGTTGGTTACCGATTCAAGTGATTAGATTCGCATTCACTACACTAATCCTTAGCAAATAAACTAACTTAAACAGTGGCCAGTTGTCTAATTTAATTAGATTTACTAGATTAATTATTCAGGTTAATTTAGACTTGCAATAGTTAATTAATATATTCTTTTTGATTAACTTCTTGTTTGATGGTCATCTTACAAGCTTGCACATGAATTTACTCAATTTTCTTATTAATTCTAGTTTCATATTCATTAATCCTAGACATATGGCATAGTGATCACATAGCATATGAGGTTAATAATCAATAGATGTTCATGCTAATCAGTTATCTTCCTATTAACAGAAAATTAATTATTATTCACACACAAGGTTCTTTAGCAAGCTAAAATAACAAAAATTCACCAACTTAGAATTAATCCTACCAATCAATCAAACCATATTGTCAACTTTGTATCCCCAAACAGAAGTCTAAAGGTTTTAGCTCATAATTGAAGTAAATAACAGCAAACAAACAAAGTCAAATTGTTTAACCATAATGATAAAACAAAAGATAAGTGGAATGATGAAATTTTGCCTCAATTCTTCTTCGGGATTAAATTCTAGCTTCTCTTGTCGTCTTCTAGGGTTTTTCTGCCTTCTCAATCGCAGCTAAACTCTTCTGAATCGTTCTAGAATTTTTTTTCTATCGTTCTGAGGAGTTATCTTTATATATACGAATCGACTCGTCGAGTCAGGTGGCGACTCGTCGAGTCCATCTCTCAGTCCCCGTATTGTGATAAGTCTCTGGGATCCAGAGTCATTATCTTCTCGATTCTTCGATCGGACTCGCCGAGTAGTCGACCCTACTCGCCGAGTAGGTGTTATTTTTGGTGTTTTTCTTCTTTGTTCCATTCTTGATCTCTCAACTGCTTCTCCTGCTTCCTTCTGCTTCCGAGCTTCATTTTTGGACTGAAAATATAATTCAAATACTTTTAAGTACCTTTTGTACATAAAATGCAATAATTTAGCTAATAAATGAATAAAAATCTATACTTAATATGAACTAAATATGCACATATCAATCGCCTTCGGGCATTCAGGAGCGACATGACATCTGGTCAGTCGGGATCTCTCACACTGTCCTTTAACGACTTCTGGGGCAGTGGTGCGCCGAATTTTCATGGGGCGAAGGACCCCATAGCTGCCAAACGATGGATTGCAGACATTGAGTCTACACAGACGATTAGCTTCTGCCCTGAGGGGTCGAAGGTGATATTTGCAGCAGGATATTTGAGAGATCGAGCTAGGGATTGGTGGGAGTCCGTCGGTGACTCGTTGGGAGCCTCGGCTGTCGAGGCTATGACCTGGTCGGACTTCGTGACCATGTTCAAGGCAGAGTTTGCGCCGGCTTTCGAGCTTCAGCAGCTGGCCAGGGAGTTCCTAGATATGAGACAGACGACGGAGACTGTGGCGGAGATCACGGCCAAGTTCCGGGAGAGGGAATTATTAGTGCCCCAGTATGCGGGTGATGAGGACATGAGGAGGACCCGCTACCATGACATGCTCCGAGCTGATATTCGAGAGCATGTCAGTTTTTCAGCTTGCCCTACCTTGGACTCTATGATTGCCAGGGCGAGGGAGAGAGAGATAGATCTGGAGCACGTCCGGAAGAGGAAGACTGAGGAGGGACATACAGGAGGGGCTTCGGGGAAGAAGCCCAAGGGATCAGATGGTAGGCCGAAAGGCCAGTCAGGACCGAGCCACTGCAGGAAATGCGGCAGGCCTCATGAGGGGGCATGTTGATTGGGATCGTCGGGCTGCTATAAGTGCGGCAAGACGCGACATTTCAGCAGGGATTGTACTGCCCCTGCACCTGTGATTCAGACATCAGAGTTGCTGTGTTTTCACTGCAACCAGAGGGGCCACAAGAAGGCCAATTGCCCCCAGTTGACATCATCAGCGCCAGTTAAGGCGCCAGCTCCAGCTACCCTGCGGATTACGGATGGCCGGCAGGGCAAGGCAGAGGCTCCAGTGGTGAGGAGCCGGGCGTTTCAGCTGACAGCAGAAGAGGCACGCGCCGCACCCGATGTGGTGACGGGTATGATCCTTTCTCTCTATTTTATTTTATGATGTTATGTTATTGATTTGTGCTCTGTGTATATGCATTAGGATTGTTCCATGTGAACGGTATTCCGGTTCAGGTGTTTTTCGACTCAGGTGCCACCCGATCATTTATTTCCCTTGCGCTTAGCAAGAGGTTTACTGAGTCCTCAGGCATGTTGGATTGCCCTTTAGAGGTAGAGATTGCCGATGATCGATCGGTGCGAGCATCAGTAGTGTTCAGGGACTGTGTTTTGAGGTTATTTGAGGAGCGTTATTTGGTGGATTTGGTTCCCATACCATTGCGGGGGAACAAGGTGATTATAGGCATGGATTGGTTGAGCCATAATAGGGCGGTGATAGATTCCGCACAACAGCTAGTGCGGGTCAGGACCCCAAGCGGGGGAGAGTTGGTGATCCACGACGAGAGGCCACAGCGTGGACCTATAGCATGTTTAGCAGCGAGAGCTAGGCGCTACCTTCAGCAGGGATGCGCGGGGTATGTCGCGTATGTTATGAATACCCGGGAGATGGGTAAGGCGACGGTGAGCGAGGTTCCAGTGGTACGAGACTACGCTAATGTGTTCCTGGAGGAGCTTCCTGGAATACCTCCGGAGCACCAGGTAGAGTTCAGGATCGATCTAGTTCCTGGTACGGCTCCGATAGCCAAGGCACCCTATCGGTTGGCTCCTCCCGAGATGCAGGAGTTGTCTACGCAGCTGCAGGAGCTGCTGGACAAGGGATTTATTCGTCCAAGCAGTTCGCCCTGGGGATCCCCGATCCTGTTTGTGAAGAAGAAGGATGGGTCGTATCGGATGTGTATAGATTTTCGGGAGCTAAATAAGGTAACGGTGAAGAACCGTTACACACTCCCGAGGATTGATGATCTCTTTGATCAGTTGCAGGGAGCATCTTGGTTCTCCAAGATCGATTTGCGTTCAGGATATCATCAGATGAGGGTTAGAGAGGAGGATATACAGAAGACCGCGTTTCGGACGCGTTATGGACATTATGAGTTTGTGGTGATGCCGTTCGGGCTCACCAATGCTCCTGCCGCGTTCATGGACCTCATGAACCGCGTGTACAGATCGATGTTGGATCGGTCTGTGATAGTTTTCATTGATGACATCTTGGTTTATTCCAAGACTCAGGAGGAGCATGAGGAGCATCTGAGAGAGGTATTGGAGACCCTGAGGAGGGAGAGCTTGTACGCCAAGTTCTCCAAATGTGAGTTTTGGTTGCGCGAGGTATAGTTTCTTGGGCACCTCGTCAATCAGAACGGGATCTCAGTAGACCCGGCGAAGGTGGAGGCGGTGATGAGGTGGGAGATTCCGAAGTCTCCATCTGAGATTCGGAGTTTCCTAGGATTGGCAGGCTACTATCGGAGGTTCATTCAGGATTTCTCCAAGATAGCCGTACCCCTGACACGGTTGACTAGGAAAGTCGTGGTCTTTTGGTGGGGGCCTGAGCAGCAGGCAACGTTCGAGACTCTGAGGCAGAGATTGTGCGAGGCGCCGATCTTAGCCCTGCCCGAGGGGGTGGAGGATTTTGTGGTATATTGCGATGCGTCGATCTCAGGTTTAGGCGCAGTGTTGATGCAGAGGGGGCATGTCATTGCTTATGCCTCGAGGCAGCTGGAGCCTCACGAGGCGAACTACCCGACGCACGATTTAGAGTTGGGGGCGGTGGTCTTCGCCCTCAAGATATGACGACATTACCTTTACGGGGTTCGTTGTACCATACACACAGACCACAAGAGTTTGAGGTATCTCATGGATCAGCCGAGTCTGAACATGAGGTAGCGTCGGTGGTTGGACATGGTGAAGGATTATGATTGCGAGATCCTTTACCTCCCGGGGAAGGCCAATGTGGTGGCCGATGCACTTAGCCGCAAGGCGGCGCCGACCAGGGATGTTTGCATGAGGATGACTGTGGTGACTCCCCTGTTGGAGCAGATTCGGGAGGCTCAACAGGAGGCTATGAAGGAGGAGCATCGGAAGAGTGAGCGAATAGTGGGTCAAGTCACCTCCTTTGATTATGATAGCCGGGGGTTGTTGACACTACACCGTAGGGTGTGGGTGCCGTATCATGGAGGCGTACGCCAGATCTTGATGGAGGAGGCGCACAAATCCCGATTCTCTATTCATCCAGGGGCAACGAAGATGTATTGGGATCTTCGCCTGGACTATTGGTGGCCCTGCATGAAGTAGGATGTGGCGTGGTACGTCGAGCGGTGTTTGACCTGCAGGAAGGTCAAGGCCGAGCATCAGAGACCGCACGACAAGATACAGCCGTTGGATATCCCGTTGTGGAAATGGGAGGATATTACGATGGATTTTATCACGAAGCTTCCACGAACGGCGCGAGGAGTAGATTCGATTTGGGTCATCGTGGATCGGTTGACCAAGAGCACCCATTTTATTCCGATTCCGGAGAGTATCTCGGCCGAAAAGTTGGCCGATATCTATATCAGGGAGATAATGGCGCGGCACGGGGTGCCAGTGTCAGTGATATCAGATCGAGATGTACGGTTCACTTCCAGGTTTTGGAAGAGGTTTCATGATGAGTTGGGCCCTCGTCTGCATTTTAGCACCGCTTTTCACCCGCAGACGGATGGTCAGAGTGAGCGGACCATCCAGACTTTGGAGGATATGTTGCGGGCGTGCGTGTTAGATCTCGGTGGTAACTGGGATACCTATCTTCCTTTGGCTGAGTTCTCGTACAACAACAACTATCACGTGAGTATTGATCGTCCCCTATTCGAGATGTTGTATGGTCGGAGGTGCAGGACCCCGATATGATGGGGTGAAGTTGGCCAAAGGGTCATGGGGAGCACCGAGGTGGTGCTCAAGACGACTGAGAGAATCCAGCAGGTTCGGAGCAGGCTTCAGACTGCGCAGAGTCGGCAGAAAAGTTACGCTGACAAGCGTCGATCAGACCTGGAGTTCCAGGTCGGGGATATGGTTCTCCTAAAGGTGTCGCCTTGGAAAGGCGTCATTCGATTCAGGAAGCGGGGAAAGTTGGGTCCGAGATTCATTGGACCGTTCAGGGTTGTAGCCCGGGTGGGCAAGGTGGCATATAGGCTGGATCTGCCAGCCGAGCTCAGCCAGATCCACAACACCTTCCATGTCTCCCAGCTGCGGAAGTGTCTCGTGGATGATTCAGCGGTGGTGCCATTAGAGGCTATACAGGTTGATGACAGCCTGAATTACATTGAGCCCTCAGTCGCAATTCTCGATCGGAAGTCGAAGGATCTAAGGAACAAGAGGGTGGAGCTAGTGAAAGTGCAATGGCAGCACCGCAAGGGTTCGGAATGGACTTGGGAGCTGGTGGAAGAAATGATGGAGCATTACCCCGAGCTGTTTCAGGATCGAGCGGAAGACTTCGAGGACGAAGTCTAAAATATGTGGGGGAGATTTGTAGCACCTGGTTCCTGGTACGTAAAATTTATGCTAGTAATTATCATTTTAGCCTTGGATTCGGCGAGTTGTAGGTCCGACTCGCCGATTAGGGACGCGGTCCGGGGGCACGTTTACGTTGGCGACTCGGCGAGTCCATATTCTGGACTCGGCGAGTCAACGCTGTCTGTTGAAACCCTAAATTTCAAGGGTTTGCACCCTATTTAAACACTCATTTCCGCCCCCAACCTCGCCCCCATTCACCCTCAGAGCTCCCAACATTGTCTTTGCCCTTTTTCCTTGTGAGATTGAAGTGTTTTGGGTGGGTTCTTGAAGTTTTTAAGGAGAAAGAGGAGTAGATCAAGAAGAGGAGAAGGAGGCCAAGCATTTTTGTGACATCTCGATGTTTTCCTTGAGGTATAGCTCGTTTCCCCTTTGTTTTCAAGCTTGTAGTCCCTAATAGCTTCATGAAAGTCCTTTTTGAGCCATTCTTCAAGCTTGTTTGTGCTTGGTGGGTTGTAATAAGTTGTTAGCCTTTAGATCTAGGCATGATTTAGTCCCTGGAGCTTGGATCTACTGCCTTTGTGGAGTCATATTGCATGAAAGTCCTAGATCTACCCCTTTTGGTGCACTTTGAGCCCTAAAACCTTCATTGGTGATTATCTACATGTAAAGTTGGAAACTGTAAACCAGGCCCTAGGAACCCAGATCTACGAATGGCATGGACTGGATTCAAGCAAAATCATGTCTATAGTTTTTGCATGAGGCAGACTCGGCGAGTCGTTCATCTGACTCGGCGAGTCGGGTCGCGAGTCCCCGGGTTGTTCCCCTTTTTGTGTTGCGAGTTGGAGTGGTTAGTCATAGGGTATGACTCAGTGGGTTGGAAGCCAGACTCACTCATGAAGTCACTCGGCGAGTCATTGCAAAGACTCGGCGAGTTCACGGCAATCTCCTTGTCTCAAGAACAACTCGGCGAGTTGTTCATACAACTCGGCGAGTCACGGCTTAGAGTGTTCTTCAGATGAAGATGAACTCGGTGAGTTGTTCATACAACTCGGCGAGTAGGATGAAGGACTATTGGCCTTGGGAATAGAAGGAAGACTCGTCGAGTCTACGCTTAACTTGACGAGTAGAGACGGACTTATGGTCAGACTAAAGGAAAGGGACTCGGCGAGTTGGCTAGCCAACTCGGCGAGTCTGGTCAACTGGCAATTGACTGTGACTCGACTCATGACTTGTTAAGGGTAAATGGACAATTTACCCTGAGGGCGGTTAGTAGTAATTGATTAAGTGTGTGGTGGGAATTACAGTCGGAGGATTCCTGAAGCAGCAGCAGTAGCATACAGACCTTTCCCACACAGATCAGCAGCTACTTTCAGGTGAGTTACCTTCCAGTAGCGGTGGGTCTAAGGCCACAATGCCGGCCCACCAGTGAGAAATGTATGATAGATGATTGTCTTTGTGATATCATCTAGGTTTGCTACTACCTGATATGTTATATGCTAGCATGATATGTTACATGTGATAGTAATAGAGTTGGTTATTAGGACCGAAGGGTAGTCAGACACCCCAGATACGTCTGACAATATATGATGATATGTTTGTATGCTGGCTTTTTACGTTATATGCGATAGAGGTAGTAGGAGGGGACTAGTCCCCGAGTTCGGTCGTTAGGACCGAAGGGTAGTTCAGGCACCCCAGATATGTCTGATAATATGTTATGTTATGATATATGTGATAGTAGTAGTAGAGGGTGAAATAGTCCTCGAGGTTCGGTCGTTAGGACCGAAGGGTAGTCAGCACCCCAGAACGGCGTGACATGGGTAGTCAGCACCCCAGAATGGCTTGACACGGCTAGGTCGGCACCCCAGAATGGCCGTACCGGGTAGGTCGGGCACCTTAGAAATGTCCGACAACATGTATGATATGTGATTGTATGATATGCGGTACGATGGGGGAACTCACTAAGCTTCGTGCTTACAGTTTTCAGTTTTGGTTTCAGGTACCTCTTCTTCGAAGGGGAAGAAGCTGGCGCGGTAGCAGCCCATCACACACATGTTTCGTATTCCGCACCATGAGACCTTCCTGGGGATTTGTACTCTGACATTTTTATGTTATTGAAATGTTTTTCCAGACATGCGATATCTTTATAAAATGTTATGACCAGTAAACGTTTTATTCGAATGTTTTGCTAAATATATGTTTTAAAAAAATGAAATTTTTGGCTCGTATTTTTGGGGTGTTACAATAAGGGATCAACCCCAACCTCCTTATCTGTTCCCTTATCCTCAGAAAAACCCTAGATAGTCGTTCCATCTCCATTGTTTGGTGTGTTTGGCCTTGTGGAGCTTAATTTGGCAAAGAAAAGCTTAAAAGAAGAAAGAAGAGGTTGGCAAAGAAGGAAACTTGGTGGCTGGAGCTTGTAGATCTGAGATAGCATCACCTTTTGCAACTATTTGGAGGTATAAAGTTCACAACTTTCCTTGTAGAAGCATATATCTAGTTGTAGGGAGCTTTGGGATCTTTTTAGGTCCAAAGATTTGACCTTTAAGGTGTAACTTCGTCCCAAAGCTTGGGATTGCCACCCTTAGAGCTAAAAATGTCCTATGAGCAGTAAAGTCTCGATTTTGATAGTCCTATTAAGCCCATGCATGAGATCTAGCTCCCTTTATGGATGTAGAAGATCACTTTGGAAGTGTGAGTTGGTTTGAGCCATATAAAGTGAACAAGTCAGTGACTTTATGGTTTATGGCGTGAAATAAGACTTGGATCTGAGTTGGTAGCTTCTGAATCGAGGTATTCAGCTCTTAATAGAAAAAGGACTTAACAGGGGAATTACGTTGAGCGTACGTGCAGGTACGACCAGCGTACTCGCCATTTTGCCTGTACGTTTAGCGTACATGGGGGTACCCCCCGCGTATTCTGTCTGTATGGATCATGAGTTTTTGGGCCGTGGTTTGGGGCATGTTTGGGTAATTGGGCCTTATTGGGCCATCAAAAATCATATTATATGGGCCAAGGAATATATTTTGGGCTTAGGGTGAAGCCCTTTAAGGGATTGGGCCTAATGTAGCAAATTGGGCCATTAGTGGGTCACTAGTGGGCTTGAGAAGCTAACCTGGTGTTAGGCCTTAGTCATGGACCAGTTTAGGTTAAGGGTAAAAATGGTCAATTTACCCTTAGAAGGATATTATTTTGGGATAGGTGTTGTTGTGGCATTGATAGTTCAGGGGAGCTAGAGGAGCAGCAGTGTGGGGATTGTCAAATATCAGCCGGAAGGGTACCAATAGTGTTTCAGCAGTTCAAGGTGAGTTATCCTCACTATACCAAGGGTCTAAGGCACCAAGGCCGGCCCTTTGAATTGTTATTTGAGTAATTGTTGTTGTGATATGTTAGTTTGGCATTTGCTAGAATGGATTATTATATGCTAGTATGGCTGGTTTGATCGGCATCCTGGTAGACTGGATGTGGCTATGTTTAGTGGCTTGTAGTTGGTCGGATTGCCTGTATACTGGTAGGAGATTACTTGTGATATGTGCGCAAGTTTGAGCAATTGTAGAGGGTATTCCATCCCGGTAGGATGATAGGGCCCTAGTACTTAGTTTTGTGGACTATTATGTGATTATCTTGTAATCACACATGTTTGTTAGTATGTGGGCATTCCAACCCGATGGTTGTGGGCCAGGAGTATTCCATACAGGTAGGATGATTGGACTCATAGTATGTTGGCATTCCAACCTGATGGTTGTGGGCCAGGAGTATTCCATCCCGGTAGGATGATTGGACTCGTAGTAGGTTGGCATTGCAACCCGATGGTAGAGGGCCTGGGGTATCCCATTCTGAGGGATGATTGGACCCTTAGTAGTGGTTGTATGTGTAGGTGTCCAGGCATTCCAACCCGATGGTTGTGGGCCGAGAGTATTCCATTATGGTAGGATGATTGGACTCATAGTATGTTGGCATTTCAACCCGATGGTTGAGGGCCAGGGGTATTCCAACCGGATGGTTGATTGGACCCATTGTATGTTGTTTATTGTTGTATGTGTATGGTTATGTGTGTATGGGTATTTTGGGGGAACTCACTAAGCTTTCGAGCTTACGGTTTCAGTTTATTGTTTCAGGTACATTAGGTGATCGTGGCAAGGCAAAGGCATGATCGTACCGCTCCTCATATTTCATGATTTTGTGATTTGGTTCTGGGGATACTCTGATGTTTAAAACTGTTTTGAAAACAAGTTGTATTAACTTATTGGTTTTTGAATGGATTAAAATGTTTTAAATTGGTTTAGATTTTATGGATGTTCCAAGTTGGTATCAGAGCCTTGGTTTGAGTGAATTGGATGGACATTCGTGTGACTCCAGTCTCAAATCAAGGAAGGTTTTTTTATATGGTTTTCAAATGGCTTTCAAAATAAGTAAAGGAGGATGCAGAGGGTACGATCAGCCGGAGCCAGTAAGTTGACCCCAAATACCATACAAGTTATTTTATTATGTGATATGTTAGAACAATATGCTAGTACTAGGCTAGGGATCTCTAGGAATTGCATGATAGGATTGCCTGATTATGTGATGCCTGCTAGCCTAGGGTCTCCTTATGTGAGATACTCAGTATTCCTCTAGGGGTGAGGATTGAACGCTTGCTATGTGTGTATATGTCTAGGGCGTTGTGGTGATACTTGAGACAAATATAAGTAGGTGTGGAAGGTAGTATGGGCCCGTACTACTGAAAGCACGAGACCTAGCGTATCAAGGAAGTCACAACCCCTGGGGTGTTGGTTTGCAGTTAGTTACCAGGCTGTTATGAGGCGTATCTGAGGATCTTTTTGGTGTGCTGCAGAATGGCGATTACAAGACGCTTCGGAGCAGGATTCGGTTCCGGATCCGGATCAGGAGAGGGTGATCAGGATGGATCTGTACCACCCGAGGTCATTGGTCGGATGAGGACGGATGAGTTGGATGCTAGGATTCGTGATATTCTGCATGATGAGGTTGCTGCTATGTTCCGGGCTGAGTTGTCAGAGTTGTTTGGGTCGATCAAGACCGCCATGGTTGAGTACTTCGATGAGCGTTATGCAGATCTTGCAGAGACGGTTGCCGCAGCAGCCGCAGCGGTTGTAGCAGCGGAAGGAGGAGGAGCCGGTCAGGGCTTTCAGTATTGGGACTTCGATAATACGAAGCCACCTACTTTTGATGGGGTTCAGGATCCGATCGTTCCTATGACATCGTTGTCAGACGTGGAGGGATGTTTCTTCATGTGTTCATGCCCTGCTGATCAGATGGTGAGGTGTGCTCTGAACCTGTTGAGGCTCAAGGCAAAGGATTGGTGGAGGTTGACTACGGGATCATATTCTGATGCGCAGCGAGCTGCGTTACTTGGGATCAGTTCCGAGACATGTTCAGTACTCGTTATGTTCCGTGGGATGAGCGGGAGAGATTGGCTCAAGAGTTTCTGAAGTTGAAGCAGGATTCTGAGTCGGCGACGGATATCACCAGGATGTTTATGGAGAGGGCGATGTTTTGCCCCGAGTTCGCTTCAGATAAGGCTCAGATGACCCGGTATCTTAGCATGCTCAAGACAGATATTCGACAGTTCGTGTCTACACAGAGATGTGATACCTTGTTGGAGTTGCAGCAGGCCGCCAGGCAGCGCGCATTAGAGATCGAGCTCCGGTTGAGAGAGCAAAAGCAGGCCCCGGTGCAGTCGCAGCCTGCGCCGAAACGGTTGAGGGCCGTTGATTATCGACAGGGAGGTCAAAGGAGTCGCACTTGCGGGAAGTGCGGCAAGGTGCATAAAGGAAGTTGTCGTTCTTCTTCTGGGTGCCACAAGTGTGGCAAGGAGGGCCACATATCCAGGGATTGCAGGTAGCAGGTTCCAGCTGTCGGAGTTCAACTTTGTTATCCTTGTGATCAGGTGGGCCATATGAAGGCCCAATGTCCTCTACTGGCTGCCAGGCCAGTGCAGGCCCCATCATCAGCCACTTTGAGACTTACTGAAGGGGGTCAGGGTCGAGCAGAGCCTCCAAAGGCTCCAGGGCGTGCCTATCAGCTTGTAACCGAGGAGATCGGGACAGCGCCAGAGATGACAGCCGGTATGTCTTTTCTTTTATACTTTGATCATGTTATTATTATGAGATTTTTTGTTTCCTACATGAGTTATTAGAGTATAGTAGATGCTTTTGAGAAGTTATTATCAGGAGGTTATAGAGGGGTAGTATCCGGTGATTCCTTCAAGAGAAGGAGAGGTCATGATCCAGAGATTCGGAGTCATCTGCAAGAACTTGGATCCCTCGAAGTTCGTTGTCTCGAATTGGGACGATTGGGTCGCGTACTGGCGTCACCGCCCGTAGACATTAGTAAGTGATCTAAGTGGGGGAGAATTGGGAATTCTCGGATGGTGCGTTGTCTTGAAGGATGTCGCCTGACGCAGTTTGGATGTTGGTTCGGGAGTGGTGCAATGAGGCGGTCCAGTTATGGTAAGAACCCTGCTTGTATTGTGGATCTTTGAGCGAGCAATGGGAATACTGCTATGCTATAGAAATCAGTAGGATTGTTCCCAAGTGTCGAAAATGATGAGGGGCATGCGAAATACTCTTTATGGATTGTAAGTTATGCAATCAGTTTCTGGGTATATATGTGTATTATGGGTTTGCGACGTGCTCCACAAGTAGATGATGTAGAGTGAGATTCCGACATTTCGGCACCGACTGATGATGCAAAGTCATGGTTAGGTCTCCTTGGAAGAGGAGAAAGGTGAGTAGCTTCAGATTGGAGATTTGGCAGAGGAGTTAGAGATAGCGGAGTTGCTGGACTCGGGAGCAGTCTAGACCGGTGCTGAGAACTGTGTGAGGACATTTCAGTCGTAGGTTGTGGACCTAGAGATCGCAATAGTAATGTTCCCTGTCGTGGTACGTTTGGAGTAGACATGATGACGGGATATGGGTGAGTTGCACTCGGTTGAGTCGAATCATAGTAGTTTTGAGGAAGCTGCAAGGTTGGATCCTTGGGCTTCAAGTATGATTGTAGACTTGGTGTATGTGCGTAGTGGTATGCAAATCTAGGGTATTCCATCATGAGGATTACCGGAACCTATGATTGATTGGACATAATGTGTTTGGTATTCCAACCCGAGGGTTGATTACATGTGTAGGGATACAAGGGTATTCCATCATAGGGATGAGCGGACCCGTCGTGGGCATGCCTGGGATTTCAACCCGAGGCTGATTGGGCCAGGTGTGAGTGTTCGTTTATGTGAGGGTATTGTTATATGTGCGTTTGGGTATGAGTTGAAAGAGAACAAGTGTTGTAGGCAGCAAAATTTGACCCGTGGTTCTGTTTTCGGGTCGGAAGCTCAGGTTCCCATGGTTGAGTAGTCCTTTTGATAGTAATGGGAAGAGGTCAGGTGATGGTTAGTTTGGGCGGCCTGTCAAGGAGACGGATCCAATCTAACTTTCCAAGTAAAGGGCATTCTGGGGAGGTAGGTATTTGATACTGCATGAGAATAAGTATGTATCTATTTGAGTTGGAGTTCCAGTGGGGTTAGCCTCCCTTGGGGGTCGTCACGCTTTAGGGGCATGAATGTGCCTTTCGAGATTTTTAGTAGCCAGAATTGGCAGTTGGCGATTTCGAGGGCGAAATCAGATTTAATAGGGGGAGAGTTGTAACGCCCCGTTCTAAAAGTATTTATTTATAGATTCCCGAGATAAAGATTAAAGGCATTTCGGTCTTTTATGGGCAATGGGTTTCATTTGAGAAGGTTTCGGACCGGGGTGTGTTGCTAGAAGCATATGGCTTCTCTCCACCTTTTCGTGGATATAAAGTTCTTCGGGAACAAACTTAGAATAAAGGAGTTATGACACTTTGAAGATATTGACATTTATGGCCCTTAATGGAAAAAGTGGACGAGGAAGGCCATGCATGCAATTTGGGACATGCATGGGTACGCCCAACGTAGGCTGGGTACACCCATCGTAATAGAGTAAATGATCGCTGGTGCAAGGACGCGTACGCCCATCGTACGCTCAGAGTCATTAAACCCTAATTTTTGGGTCGGCCACTATATAAGGAACATAAGGGATCAACCCCAGCCTCCTTATTTGTTCCCTTATCCTCAGAAAAACCCTAGAAAGCCATTCCATCTCCATTGGTGGGTGTGTTTCGCCTTATGGAGCTTAGTTTGGAAAAGAAAAGCTTAGAAGAAGAAAGAAGAGGTTGGCAAAGAAGCAATCTTGGTGGCTGGAGTTTGTAGATCTGAGATAGCATCACCTATTGCAACTGTTTGGAGGTATAAAGTTCACAACTTTCCTTATAGAAGCATAGATCTAGTCGTAGGGAGCTTTGGGATCTTTTTAGGTCCAAAGATTTGACCTTTATGGTGTAACTTCGTTCCAAAGCTTGGGATTGCCACCCTTAGAGCTAAAAATGTCCCATGAGCAGTAAAGTCTCAATTTTGATTGTCCTATTAAGCCCATGCATGAGATCTAGTTCCCTTTATGGATGTAGATGATCACTTTGGAAGTGTGAGATGGTTTGAGCCATATAAAGTCACCAAGTCAGTGACTTTATGGTGTATGGCGTGAAATAAGACTTGGATCTGAGTTGGTAGCTTCTGAATCGAGGTATTCTGCTCTTAATAGAAAAAGGACTTAACAGGGGAATTGCGTTGAACGTACATGCAGGTACGCCCAGCGTACTCGTCATTTTGCCTGTACGCTTAGCGTACATGGGGGGTACGCCCCGCATACTCTGTCTGTATGGATCATGAGTTTTTGGGCCGTGGTTTGGGGCATGTTTAGGTATTTGGGCCTTAGTGGGTCATCAGAAATCATATTATATGGGCCAAGGAATATATTTTGGGCTTAGGGTGAAGCCCATTAAAGGATTGGGCCCAATGTAGCAAATTGGGCCATTAGTGGGTCACTAGTAGGCTTGGGAAGCTAACCTGGTGTTGGGCCTTAGTCATGGACCAGTTTGGGTTAAGGGTAAAAATGGTAAATTTACCCTTAGAAGGATATTTTTTTGGGGATAAGTGTTGTTGTGGCATTGATAGTTCGGGGGAGCTAGAGGAGCAGTAGTGTGGGGATTGTCAGATAGCACCCAGAAGGGTACCGGTAGTGTTTCAGCAGTTCAAGGTGAGTTATCCTCACTATACCAAGGGTCTAAGGCACCAAGGCCGACCCTTTGAATTGTTATTTGAGTAATTGTTGTTGTGATATGTTAGTTTGGCATTTGCTAGAATGGATTATTATATGCTAGTATGGCTGGTTTGATCGGCATCCTGGTAGACTGGATGTGGCTATGTTTAGTGGCTTGTAGTTGGTCGGATTGCCTGTATACTGGTAGGAGATTACTTGTGATATGTGCGCAAGTTTGAGCAATTGTAGAGGGTATTCCATCCCGGTAGGATGATAGGGCCCTAGTACTTAGTTTTGTGGACTATTATGTGATTATCTTGTAATCACACATGTTTGTTAGTATGTGGGCATTCCAACCCGATGGTTGTGGGCCAGGAGTATTCCATACAGGTAGGATGATTGGACTCATAGTATGTTGGCATTCCAACCCGATGGTTGTGGGCCAGGAGTATTCCATCCCGGTAGGATGATTGGACTCGTAGTAGGTTGGCATTGCAACCCGATGGTAGAGGGCCTGGGGTATCCCATTCTGAGGGATGATTGGACCCTTAGTAGTGGTTGTATGTGTAGGTGTCCAGGCATTCCAACCCGATGGTTGTGGGCCGAGAGTATTCCATTATGGTAGGATGATTGGACTCATAGTATGTTGGCATTTCAACCCGATGGTTGAGGGCCAGGGGTATTCCAACCGGATGGTTGATTGGACCCATTGTATGTTGTTTATTGTTGTATGTGTATGGTTATGTGTGTATGGGTATTTTGGGGGAACTCACTAAGCTTTCGAGCTTACGGTTTCAGTTTATTGTTTCAGGTATATTAGGTGATCGTGGCAAGGCAAAGGCGTGATCGTACCGCTCCTCATATTTCATGATTTTGTGATTTGGTTCTGGGGATACTCTGATGTTTAAAACTGTTTTGAAAACAAGTTGTATTAACTTATTGGTTTTTGAATGGATTAAAATGTTTTAAATTGGTTTAGATTTTATGGATGTTCCAAGTTGGTATCAGAGCCTTGGTTTGAGTGAATTGGATGGACATTCGTGTGACTCCAGTCTCAAATCAAGGAAGGTTTTTTTATATGGTTTTCAAATGGCTTTCAAAATAAGTAAAGGAGGATGCAGAGGGTACGATCAGCCGGAGCCAGTAAGTTGACCCCAAATACCATACAAGTTATTTTATTATGTGATATGTTAGAACAATATGCTAGTACTAGGCTAGGGATCTCTAGGAATTGCATGATAGGATTGCCTGATTATGTGATGCCTGCTAGCCTAGGGTCTCCTTATGTGAGATACTCAGTATTCCTCTAGGGGTGAGGATTGAACGCTTGCTATGTGTGTATATGTCTAGGGCGTTGTGGTGATACTTGAGACAAATATAAGTAGGTGTGGAAGGTAGTATGGGCCCGTACTACTGAAAGCACGAGACCTAGCGTATCAAGGAAGTCACAACCCCTGGGGTGTTGGTTTGCAGTTAGTTACCAGGCTGTTATGAGGCGTATCTGAGGATCTTTTTGGTGTGCTGCAGAATGGCGATTACAAGACGCTTCGGAGCAGGATTCGGTTCCGGATCCGGATCAGGAGAGGGTGATCAGGATGGATCTGTACCACCCGAGGTCATTGGTCGGATGAGGACGGATGAGTTGGATGCTAGGATTCGTGATATTCTGCATGATGAGGTTGCTGCTATGTTCCGGGCTGAGTTGTCAGAGTTGTTTGGGTCGATCAAGACCGCCATGGTTGAGTACTTCGATGAGCGTTATGCAGATCTTGCAGAGACGGTTGCCGCAGCAGCCGCAGCGGCTGTAGCAGCGGAAGGAGGAGGAGCCGGTCAGGGCTTTCAGTATTGGGACTTCGATAATACGAAGCCACCTACTTTTGATGGGGTTCAGGATCCGATCGTTCCTATGACATCGTTGTCAGACGTGGAGGGATGTTTCTTCATGTGTTCATGCCCTGCTGATCAGATGGTGAGGTGTGCTCTGAACCTGTTGAGGCTCAAGGCAAAGGATTGGTGGAGGTTGACTACGGGATCATATTCTGATGCGCAGCGAGCTGCGTTACTTGGGATCAGTTCCGAGACATGTTCAGTACTCGTTATGTTCCGTGGGATGAGCGGGAGAGATTGGCTCAAGAGTTTCTGAAGTTGAAGCAGGATTCTGAGTCGGCGACGGATATCACCAGGATGTTTATGGAGAGGGCGATGTTTTGCGCCGAGTTCGCTTCAGATAAGGCTCAGATGACCCGGTATCTTAGCATGCTCAAGACAGATATTCGACAGTTCGTGTCTACACAGAGATGTGATACCTTGTTGGAGTTGCAGCAGGCCGCCAGGCAGCGCGCGTTAGAGATCGAGCTCCGGTTGAGAGAGCAAAAGCAGGCCCCGGTGCAGTCGCAGCCTGCGCCGAAACGGTTGAGGGCCGTTGATTATCGACAGGGAGGTCAAAGGAGTCGCACTTGCGGGAAGTGCGGCAAGGTGCATAAAGGAAGTTGTCGTTCTTCTTCTGGGTGCCACAAGTGTGGCAAGGAGGGCCACATATCCAGGGATTGCAGGTAGCAGGTTCCAGCTGTCGGAGTTCAACTTTGTTATCCTTGTGATCAGGTGGGCCATATGAAGGCCCAATGTCCTCTACTGGCTGCCAGGCCAGTGCAGGCCCCATCATCAGCCACTTTGAGACTTACTGAAGGGGGTCAGGGTCGAGCAGAGCCTCCAAAGGCTCCAGGGCGTGCCTATCAGCTTGTAACCGAGGAGATCGGGACAGCGCCAGAGATGACAGCCGGTATGTCTTTTCTTTTATACTTTGATCATGTTATTATTATGAGATTTTTTGTTTCCTACATGAGTTATTAGAGTATAGTAGATGCTTTTGAGAAGTTATTATCAGGAGGTTATAGAGGGGTAGTATCCGGTGATTCCTTCAAGAGAAGGAGAGGTCATGATCCAGAGATTCGGAGTCATCTGCAAGAACTTGGATCCCTCGAAGTTCGTTGTCTCGAATTGGGACGATTGGGTCGCGTACTGGCGTCACCGCCCGTAGACATTAGTAAGTGATCTAAGTGGGGGAGAATTGGGAATTCTCGGATGGTGCGTTGTCTTGAAGGATGTCGCCTGACGCAGTTTGGATGTTGGTTCAGGAGTGGTGCAATGAGGCGGTCCAGTTATGGTAAGAACCCTGCTTGTATTGTGGATCTTTGAGCGAGCAATGGGAATACTGCTATGCTATAGAAATCAGTAGGATTGTTCCCAAGTGTCGAAAATGATGAGGGGCATGCAAAATACTCTTTATGGATTGTAAGTTATGCAATCAGTTTCTGGGTATATATGTGTATTATGGGTTTGCGACGTGCTCCACAAGTGGATGATGTAGAGTGAGATTCCGACATTTCGGCACCGACTGATGATGCAAAGTCATGGTTAGGTCTCCTTGGAAGAGGAGAAAGGTGAGTAGCTTCAGATTGGAGATTTGGCAGAGGAGTTAGAGATAGCGGAGTTGCTGGACTCGGGAGCAGTCTAGACCGGTGCTGAGAACTGTGTGAGGACATTTCAGTCGTAGGTTGTGGACCTAGAGATCGCAATAGTAATGTTCCCTGTCGTGGTACGTTTGGAGTAGACATGATGACGGGATATGGGTGAGTTGCACTCGGTTGAGTCGAATCATAGTAGTTTTGAGGAAGCTGCAAGGTTGGATCCTTGGGCTTCAAGTATGATTGTAGACTTGGTGTATGTGCGTAGTGGTATGCAAATCTAGGGTATTCCATCATGAGGATTACCGGAACCTATGATTGATTGGACATAATGTGTTTGGTATTCCAACCCGAGGGTTGATTACATGTGTAGGGATACAAGGGTATTCCATCATAGGGATGAGCGGACCCGTCGTGGGCATGCCTGGGATTTCAACCCGAGGCTGATTGGGCCAGGTGTGAGTGTTCGTTTATGTGAGGGTATTGTTATATGTGCGTTTGGGTATGAGTTGAAAGAGAACAAGTGTTGTAGGCAGCAAAATTTGACCCGTGGTTCTGTTTTCGGGTCGGAAGCTCAGGTTCCCATGGTTGAGTAGTCCTTTTGATAGTAATGGGAAGAGGTCAGGTGATGGTTAGTTTGGGCGGCCTGTCAAGGAGACGGATCCAATCTAACTTTCCAAGTAAAGGGCATTCTGGGGAGGTAGGTATTTGATACTGCATGAGAATAAGTATGTATCTATTTGAGTTGGAGTTCCAGTGGGGTTAGCCTCCCTTGGGGGTCGTCACGCTTTAGGGGCATGAATGTGCCTTTCGAGATTTTTAGTAGCCAGAATTGGCAGTTGGCGATTTCGAGGGCGAAATCAGATTTAATAGGGGGAGAGTTGTAACGCCCCGTTCTAAAAGTATTTATTTATAGATTCCCGAGATAAAGATTAAAGGCATTTCGGTCTTTTATGGGCAATGGGTTTCATTTGAGAAGGTTTCGGACCGGGGTGTGTTGCTAGAAGCATAGGGCTTCTCTCCACCTTTTCGTGGATATAAAGTTCTTCGGGAACAAACTTAGAATAAAGGAGTTATGACACTTTGAAGATATTGACATTTATGGCCCTTAATGGAAAAAGTGGACGAGGAAGGCCATGCATGCAATTTGGGACATGCATGGGTACGCCCAACGTAGGCTGGGTACACCCATCGTAATAGAGTAAATGATCGCTGGTGCAAGGACGCGTACGCCCATCGTACGCTCAGAGTCATTAAACCCTAATTTTTGGGTCGGCCACTATATAAGGAACATAAGGGATCAACCCCAGCCTCCTTATTTGTTCCCTTATCCTCAGAAAAACCCTAGAAAGCCATTCCATCTCCATTGGTGGGTGTGTTTCGCCTTATGGAGCTTAGTTTGGAAAAGAAAAGCTTAGAAGAAGAAAGAAGAGGTTGGCAAAGAAGCAATCTTGGTGGCTGGAGTTTGTAGATCTGAGATAGCATCACCTATTGCAACTGTTTGGAGGTATAAAGTTCACAACTTTCCTTATAGAAGCATAGATCTAGTCGTAGGGAGCTTTGGGATCTTTTTAGGTCCAAAGATTTGACCTTTATGGTGTAACTTCGTTCCAAAGCTTGGGATTGCCACCCTTAGAGCTAAAAATGTCCCATGAGCAGTAAAGTCTCAATTTTGATTGTCCTATTAAGCCCATGCATGAGATCTAGTTCCCTTTATGGATGTAGATGATCACTTTGGAAGTGTGAGATGGTTTGAGCCATATAAAGTCACCAAGTCAGTGACTTTATGGTGTATGGCGTGAAATAAGACTTGGATCTGAGTTGGTAGCTTCTGAATCGAGGTATTCTGCTCTTAATAGAAAAAGGACTTAACAGGGGAATTGCGTTGAACGTACATGCAGGTACGCCCAGCGTACTCGTCATTTTGCCTGTACGCTTAGCGTACATGGGGGGTACGCCCCGCATACTCTGTCTGTATGGATCATGAGTTTTTGGGCCGTGGTTTGGGGCATGTTTAGGTATTTGGGCCTTAGTGGGTCATCAGAAATCATATTATATGGGCCAAGGAATATATTTTGGGCTTAGGGTGAAGCCCATTAAAGGATTGGGCCCAATGTAGCAAATTGGGCCATTAGTGGGTCACTAGTAGGCTTGGGAAGCTAACCTGGTGTTGGGCCTTAGTCATGGACCAGTTTGGGTTAAGGGTAAAAATGGTAAATTTACCCTTAGAAGGATATTTTTTTGGGGATAAGTGTTGTTGTGGCATTGATAGTTCGGGGGAGCTAGAGGAGCAGTAGTGTGGGGATTGTCAGATAGCACCCAGAAGGGTACCGGTAGTGTTTCAGCAGTTCAAGGTGAGTTATCCTCACTATACCAAGGGTCTAAGGCACCAAGGCCGACCCTTTGAATTGTTATTTGAGTAATTGTTGTTGTGATATGTTAGTTTGGCATTTGCTAGAATGGATTATTATATGCTAGTATGGCTGGTTTGATCGGCATCCTGGTAGACTGGATGTGGCTATGTTTAGTGGCTTGTAGTTGGTCGGATTGCCTGTATACTGGTAGGAGATTACTTGTGATATGTGCGCAAGTTTGAGCAATTGTAGAGGGTATTCCATCCCGGTAGGATGATAGGGCCCTAGTACTTAGTTTTGTGGACTATTATGTGATTATCTTGTAATCACACATGTTTGTTAGTATGTGGGCATTCCAACCCGATGGTTGTGGGCCAGGAGTATTCCATACAGGTAGGATGATTGGACTCATAGTATGTTGGCATTCCAACCCGATGGTTGTGGGCCAGGAGTATTCCATCCCGGTAGGATGATTGGACTCGTAGTAGGTTGGCATTGCAACCCGATGGTAGAGGGCCTGGGGTATCCCATTCTGAGGGATGATTGGACCCTTAGTAGTGGTTGTATGTGTAGGTGTCCAGGCATTCCAACCCGATGGTTGTGGGCCGAGAGTATTCCATTATGGTAGGATGATTGGACTCATAGTATGTTGGCATTTCAACCCGATGGTTGAGGGCCAGGGGTATTCCAACCGGATGGTTGATTGGACCCATTGTATGTTGTTTATTGTTGTATGTGTATGGTTATGTGTGTATGAGTATTTTGGGGGAACTCACTAAGCTTTCGAGCTTACGGTTTCAGTTTATTGTTTCAGGTACATTAGGTGATCGTGGCAAGGCAAAGGCGTGATCGTACCGCTCCTCATATTTCATGATTTTGTGATTTGGTTCTGGGGATACTCTGATGTTTAAAACTGTTTTGAAAACAAGTTGTATTAACTTATTGGTTTTTGAATGGATTAAAATGTTTTAAATTGGTTTAGATTTTATGGATGTTCCAAGTTGGTATCAGAGCCTTGGTTTGAGTGAATTGGATGGACATTCGTGTGACTCCAGTCTCAAATCAAGGAAGGTTTTTTTATATGGTTTTCAAATGGCTTTCAAAATAAGTAAAGGAGGATGCAGAGGGTACGATCAGCCGGAGCCAGTAAGTTGACCCCAAATACCATACAAGTTATTTTATTATGTGATATGTTAGAACAATATGCTAGTACTAGGCTAGGGATCTCTAGGAATTGCATGATAGGATTGCCTGATTATGTGATGCCTGCTAGCCTAGGGTCTCCTTATGTGAGATACTCAGTATTCCTCTAGGGGTGAGGATTGAACGCTTGCTATGTGTGTATATGTCTAGGGCGTTGTGGTGATACTTGAGACAAATATAAGTAGGTGTGGAAGGTAGTATGGGCCCGTACTACTGAAAGCACGAGACCTAGCGTATCAAGGAAGTCACAACCCCTGGGGTGTTGGTTTGCAGTTAGTTACCAGGCTGTTATGAGGCGTATCTGAGGATCTTTTTGGTGTGCTGCAGAATGGCGATTACAAGACGCTTCGGAGCAGGATTCGGTTCTGGATCCGGATCAGGAGAGGGTGATCAGGATGGATCTGTACCACCCGAGGTCATTGGTCGGATGAGGACGGATGAGTTGGATGCTAGGATTCGTGATATTCTGCATGATGAGGTTGCTGCTATGTTCCGGGCTGAGTTGTCAGAGTTGTTTGGGTCGATCAAGACCGCCATGGTTGAGTACTTCGATGAGCGTTATGCAGATCTTGCAGAGACGGTTGCCGCAGCAGCCGCAGCGGCTGTAGCAGCGGAAGGAGGAGGAGCCGGTCAGGGCTTTCAGTATTGGGACTTCGATAATACGAAGCCACCTACTTTTGATGGGGTTCAGGATCCGATCGTTCCTATGACATCGTTGTCAGACGTGGAGGGATGTTTCTTCATGTGTTCATGCCCTGCTGATCAGATGGTGAGGTGTGCTCTGAACCTGTTGAGGCTCAAGGCAAAGGATTGGTGGAGGTTGACTACGGGATCATATTCTGATGCGCAGCGAGCTGCGTTACTTGGGATCAGTTCCGAGACATGTTCAGTACTCGTTATGTTCCGTGGGATGAGCGGGAGAGATTGGCTCAAGAGTTTCTGAAGTTGAAGCAGGATTCTGAGTCGGCGACGGATATCACCAGGATGTTTATGGAGAGGGCGATGTTTTGCGCCGAGTTCGCTTCAGATAAGGCTCAGATGACCCGGTATCTTAGCATGCTCAAGACAGATATTCGACAGTTCGTGTCTACACAGAGATGTGATACCTTGTTGGAGTTGCAGCAGGCCGCCAGGCAGCGCGCGTTAGAGATCGAGCTCCGGTTGAGAGAGCAAAAGCAGGCCCCGGTGCAGTCGCAGCCTGCGCCGAAACGGTTGAGGGCCGTTGATTATCGACAGGGAGGTCAAAGGAGTCGCACTTGCGGGAAGTGCGGCAAGGTGCATAAAGGAAGTTGTCGTTCTTCTTCTGGGTGCCACAAGTGTGGCAAGGAGGGCCACATATCCAGGGATTGCAGGTAGCAGGTTCCAGCTGTCGGAGTTCAACTTTGTTATCCTTGTGATCAGGTGGGCCATATGAAGGCCCAATGTCCTCTACTGGCTGCCAGGCCAGTGCAGGCCCCATCATCAGCCACTTTGAGACTTACTGAAGGGGGTCAGGGTCGAGCAGAGCCTCCAAAGGCTCCAGGGCGTGCCTATCAGCTTGTAACCGAGGAGATCGGGACAGCGCCAGAGATGACAGCCGGTATGTCTTTTCTTTTATACTTTGATCATGTTATTATTATGAGATTTTTTGTTTCCTACATGAGTTATTAGAGTATAGTAGATGCTTTTGAGAAGTTATTATCAGGAGGTTATAGAGGGGTAGTATCCGGTGATTCCTTCAAGAGAAGGAGAGGTCATGATCCAGAGATTCGGAGTCATCTGCAAGAACTTGGATCCCTCGAAGTTCGTTGTCTCGAATTGGGACGATTGGGTCGCGTACTGGCGTCACCGCCCGTAGACATTAGTAAGTGATCTAAGTGGGGGAGAATTGGGAATTCTCGGATGGTGCGTTGTCTTGAAGGATGTCGCCTGACGCAGTTTGGATGTTGGTTCGGGAGTGGTGCAATGAGGCGGTCCAGTTATGGTAAGAACCCTGCTTGTATTGTGGATCTTTGAGCGAGCAATGGGAATACTGCTATGCTATAGAAATCAGTAGGATTGTTCCCAAGTGTCGAAAATGATGAGGGGCATGCAAAATACTCTTTATGGATTGTAAGTTATGCAATCAGTTTCTGGGTATATATGTGTATTATGGGTTTGCGACGTGCTCCACAAGTGGATGATGTAGAGTGAGATTCCGACATTTCGGCACCGACTGATGATGCAAAGTCATGGTTAGGTCTCCTTGGAAGAGGAGAAAGGTGAGTAGCTTCAGATTGGAGATTTGGCAGAGGAGTTAGAGATAGCGGAGTTGCTGGACTCGGGAGCAGTCTAGACCGGTGCTGAGAACTGTGTGAGGACATTTCAGTCGTAGGTTGTGGACCTAGAGATCGCAATAGTAATGTTCCCTGTCGTGGTACGTTTGGAGTAGACATGATGACGGGATATGGGTGAGTTGCACTCGGTTGAGTCGAATCATAGTAGTTTTGAGGAAGCTGCAAGGTTGGATCCTTGGGCTTCAAGTATGATTGTAGACTTGGTGTATGTGCGTAGTGGTATGCAAATCTAGGGTATTCCATCATGAGGATTACCGGAACCTATGATTGATTGGACATAATGTGTTTGGTATTCCAACCCGAGGGTTGATTACATGTGTAGGGATACAAGGGTATTCCATCATAGGGATGAGCGGACCCGTCGTGGGCATGCCTGGGATTTCAACCCGAGGCTGATTGGGCCAGGTGTGAGTGTTCGTTTATGTGAGGGTATTGTTATATGTGCGTTTGGGTATGAGTTGAAAGAGAACAAGTGTTGTAGGCAGCAAAATTTGACCCGTGGTTTTGTTTTCGGGTCGGAAGCTCAGGTTCCCATGGTTGAGTAGTCCTTTTGATAGTAATGGGAAGAGGTCAGGTGATGGTTAGTTTGGGAGGCCTGTCAAGGAGACGGATCCAATCTAACTTTCCAAGTAAAGGGCATTCTGGGGAGGTAGGTATTTGATACTGCATGAGAATAAGTATGTATCTATTTGAGTTGGAGTTCCAGTGGGGTTAGCCTCCCTTGGGGGTCGTCACGCTTTAGGGGCATGAATGTGCCTTTCGAGATTTTTAGTAGCCAGAATTGGCAGTTGGCGATTTCGAGGGCGAAATCAGATTTAATAGGGGGAGAGTTGTAACGCCCCGTTCTAAAAGTATTTATTTATAGATTCCCGAGATAAAGATTAAAGGCATTTCGGTCTTTTATGGGCAATGGGTTTCATTTGAGAAGGTTTCGGACCGGGGTGTGTTGCTAGAAGCATATGGCTTCTCTCCACCTTTTCGTGGATATAAAGTTCTTCGGGAACAAACTTAGAATAAAGGAGTTATGACACTTTGAAGATATTGACATTTATGGCCCTTAATGGAAAAAGTGGACGAGGAAGGCCATGCATGCAATTTGGGACATGCATGGGTACGCCCAACGTAGGCTGGGTACACCCATCGTAATAGAGTAAATGATCGCTGGTGCAAGGACGCGTACGCCCATCGTACGCTCAGAGTCATTAAACCCTAATTTTTGGGTCGGCCACTATATAAGGAACATAAGGGATCAACCCCAGCCTCCTTATTTGTTCCCTTATCCTCAGAAAAACCCTAGAAAGCCATTCCATCTCCATTGGTGGGTGTGTTTCGCCTTATGGAGCTTAGTTTGGAAAAGAAAAGCTTAGAAGAAGAAAGAAGAGGTTGGCAAAGAAGCAATCTTGGTGGCTGGAGTTTGTAGATCTGAGATAGCATCACCTATTGCAACTGTTTGGAGGTATAAAGTTCACAACTTTCCTTATAGAAGCATAGATCTAGTCGTAGGGAGCTTTGGGATCTTTTTAGGTCCAAAGATTTGACCTTTATGGTGTAACTTCGTTCCAAAGCTTGGGATTGCCACCCTTAGAGCTAAAAATGTCCCATGAGCAGTAAAGTCTCAATTTTGATTGTCCTATTAAGCCCATGCATGAGATCTAGTTCCCTTTATGGATGTAGATGATCACTTTGGAAGTGTGAGATGGTTTGAGCCATATAAAGTCACCAAGTCAGTGACTTTATGGTGTATGGCGTGAAATAAGACTTGGATCTGAGTTGGTAGCTTCTGAATCGAGGTATTCTGCTCTTAATAGAAAAAGGACTTAACAGGGGAATTGCGTTGAACGTACATGCAGGTACGCCCAGCGTACTCGTCATTTTGCCTGTACGCTTAGCGTACATGGGGGGTACGCCCCGCATACTCTGTCTGTATGGATCATGAGTTTTTGGGCCGTGGTTTGGGGCATGTTTAGGTATTTGGGCCTTAGTGGGTCATCAGAAATCATATTATATGGGCCAAGGAATATATTTTGGGCTTAGGGTGAAGCCCATTAAAGGATTGGGCCCAATGTAGCAAATTGGGCCATTAGTGGGTCACTAGTAGGCTTGGGAAGCTAACCTGGTGTTGGGCCTTAGTCATGGACCAGTTTGGGTTAAGGGTAAAAATGGTAAATTTACCCTTAGAAGGATATTTTTTTGGGGATAAGTGTTGTTGTGGCATTGATAGTTCGGGGGAGCTAGAGGAGCAGTAGTGTGGGGATTGTCAGATAGCACCCAGAAGGGTACCGGTAGTGTTTCAGCAGTTCAAGGTGAGTTATCCTCACTATACCAAGGGTCTAAGGCACCAAGGCCGACCCTTTGAATTGTTATTTGAGTAATTGTTGTTGTGATATGTTAGTTTGGCATTTGCTAGAATGGATTATTATATGCTAGTATGGCTGGTTTGATCGGCATCCTGGTAGACTGGATGTGGCTATGTTTAGTGGCTTGTAGTTGGTCGGATTGCCTGTATACTGGTAGGAGATTACTTGTGATATGTGCGCAAGTTTGAGCAATTGTAGAGGGTATTCCATCCCGGTAGGATGATAGGGCCCTAGTACTTAGTTTTGTGGACTATTATGTGATTATCTTGTAATCACACATGTTTGTTAGTATGTGGGCATTCCAACCCGATGGTTGTGGGCCAGGAGTATTCCATACAGGTAGGATGATTGGACTCATAGTATGTTGGCATTCCAACCCGATGGTTGTGGGCCAGGAGTATTCCATCCCGGTAGGATGATTGGACTCGTAGTAGGTTGGCATTGCAACCCGATGGTAGAGGGCCTGGGGTATCCCATTCTGAGGGATGATTGGACCCTTAGTAGTGGTTGTATGTGTAGGTGTCCAGGCATTCCAACCCGATGGTTGTGGGCCGAGAGTATTCCATTATGGTAGGATGATTGGACTCATAGTATGTTGGCATTTCAACCCGATGGTTGAGGGCCAGGGGTATTCCAACCGGATGGTTGATTGGACCCATTGTATGTTGTTTATTGTTGTATGTGTATGGTTATGTGTGTATGGGTATTTTGGGGGAACTCACTAAGCTTTCGAGCTTACGGTTTCAGTTTATTGTTTCAGGTACATTAGGTGATCGTGGCAAGGCAAAGGCGTGATCGTACCGCTCCTCATATTTCATGATTTTGTGATTTGGTTCTGGGGATACTCTGATGTTTAAAACTGTTTTGAAAACAAGTTGTATTAACTTATTGGTTTTTGAATGGATTAAAATGTTTTAAATTGGTTTAGATTTTATGGATGTTCCAAGTTGGTATCAGAGCCTTGGTTTGAGTGAATTGGATGGACATTCGTGTGACTCCAGTCTCAAATCAAGGAAGGTTTTTTTATATGGTTTTCAAATGGCTTTCAAAATAAGTAAAGGAGGATGCAGAGGGTACGATCAGCCGGAGCCAGTAAGTTGACCCCAAATACCATACAAGTTATTTTATTATGTGATATGTTAGAACAATATGCTAGTACTAGGCTAGGGATCTCTAGGAATTGCATGATAGGATTGCCTGATTATGTGATGCCTGCTAGCCTAGGGTCTCCTTATGTGAGATACTCAGTATTCCTCTAGGGGTGAGGATTGAACGCTTGCTATGTGTGTATATGTCTAGGGCGTTGTGGTGATACTTGAGACAAATATAAGTAGGTGTGGAAGGTAGTATGGGCCCGTACTACTGAAAGCACGAGACCCAGCGTATCAAGGAAGTCACAACCCCTGGGGTGTTGGTTTGCAGTTAGTTACCAGGCTGTTATGAGGCGTATCTGAGGATCTTTTTGGTGTGCTGCAGAATGGCGATTACAAGACGCTTCGGAGCAGGATTCGGTTCCGGATCCGGATCAGGAGAGGGTGATCAGGATGGATCTGTACCACCCGAGGTCATTGGTCGGATGAGGACGGATGAGTTGGATGCTAGGATTCGTGATATTCTGCATGATGAGGTTGCTGCTATGTTCCGGGCTGAGTTGTCAGAGTTGTTTGGGTCGATCAAGACCGCCATGGTTGAGTACTTCGATGAGCGTTATGCAGATCTTGCAGAGACGGTTGCCGCAGCAGCCGCAGCGGCTGTAGCAGCGGAAGGAGGAGGAGCCGGTCAGGGCTTTCAGTATTGGGACTTCGATAATACGAAGCCACCTACTTTTGATGGGGTTCAGGATCCGATCGTTCCTATGACATCGTTGTCAGACGTGGAGGGATGTTTCTTCATGTGTTCATGCCCTGCTGATCAGATGGTGAGGTGTGCTCTGAACCTGTTGAGGCTCAAGGCAAAGGATTGGTGGAGGTTGACTACGGGATCATATTCTGATGCGCAGCGAGCTGCGTTACTTGGGATCAGTTCCGAGACATGTTCAGTACTCGTTATGTTCCGTGGGATGAGCGGGAGAGATTGGCTCAAGAGTTTCTGAAGTTGAAGCAGGATTCTGAGTCGGCGACGGATATCACCAGGATGTTTATGGAGAGGGCGATGTTTTGCGCCGAGTTTGCTTCAGATAAGGCTCAGATGACCCGGTATCTTAGCATGCTCAAGACAGATATTCGACAGTTCGTGTCTACACAGAGATGTGATACCTTGTTGGAGTTGCAGCAGGCCGCCAGGCAGCGCGCGTTAGAGATCGAGCTCCGGTTGAGAGAGCAAAAGCAGGCCCCGGTGCAGTCGCAGCCTGCGCCGAAACGGTTGAGGGCCGTTGATTATCGACAGGGAGGTCAAAGGAGTCGCACTTGCGGGAAGTGCGGCAAGGTGCATAAAGGAAGTTGTCGTTCTTCTTCTGGGTGCCACAAGTGTGGCAAGGAGGGCCACATATCCAGGGATTGCAGGTAGGAGGTTCCAGCTGTCGGAGTTCAACTTTGTTATCCTTGTGATCAGGTGGGCCATATGAAGGCCCAATGTCCTCTACTGGCTGCCAGGCCAGTGCAGGCCCCATCATCAGCCACTTTGAGACTTACTGAAGGGGGTCAGGGTCGAGCAGAGCCTCCAAAGGCTCCAGGGCGTGCCTATCAGCTTGTAACCGAGGAGATCGGGACAGCGCCAGAGATGACAGCCGGTATGTCTTTTCTTTTATATTTTGATCATGTTATTATTATGAGATTTTTTGTTTCCTACATGAGTTATTAGAGTATAGTAGATGCTTTTGAGAAGTTATTATCAGGAGGTTATAGAGGGGTAGTATCCGGTGATTCCTTCAAGAGAAGGAGAGGTCATGATCCAGAGATTCGGAGTCATCTGCAAGAACTTGGATCCCTCGAAGTTCGTTGTCTCGAATTGGGACGATTGGGTCGCGTACTGGCGTCACCGCCCGTAGACATTAGTAAGTGATCTAAGTGGGGGAGAATTGGGAATTCTCGGATGGTGCGTTGTCTTGAAGGATGTCGCCTGACGCAGTTTGGATGTTGGTTCGGGAGTGGTGCAATGAGGCGGTCCAGTTATGGTAAGAACCCTGCTTGTATTGTGGATCTTTGAGCGAGCAATGGGAATACTGCTATGCTATAGAAATCAGTAGGATTGTTCCCAAGTGTCGAAAATGATGAGGGGCATGCGAAATACTCTTTATGGATTGTAAGTTATGCAATCAGTTTCTGGGTATATATGTGTATTATGGGTTTGCGACGTGCTCCACAAGTAGATGATGTAGAGTGAGATTCCGACATTTCGGCACCGACTGATGATGCAAAGTCATGGTTAGGTCTCCTTGGAAGAGGAGAAAGGTGAGTAGCTTCAGATTGGAGATTTGGCAGAGGAGTTAGAGATAGCGGAGTTGCTGGACTCGGGAGCAGTCTAGACCGGTGCTGAGAACTGTGTGAGGACATTTCAGTCGTAGGTTGTGGACCTAGAGATCGCAATAGTAATGTTCCCTGTCGTGGTACGTTTGGAGTAGACATGATGACGGGATATGGGTGAGTTGCACTCGGTTGAGTCGAATCATAGTAGTTTTGAGGAAGCTGCAAGGTTGGATCCTTGGGCTTCAAGTATGATTGTAGACTTGGTGTATGTGCGTAGTGGTATGCAAATCTAGGGTATTCCATCATGAGGATTACCGGAACCTATGATTGATTGGACATAATGTGTTTGGTATTCCAACCCGAGGGTTGATTACATGTGTAGGGATACAAGGGTATTCCATCATAGGGATGAGCGGACCCGTCGTGGGCATGCCTGGGATTTCAACCCGAGGCTGATTGGGCCAGGTGTGAGTGTTCGTTTATGTGAGGGTATTGTTATATGTGCGTTTGGGTATGAGTTGAAAGAGAACAAGTGTTGTAGGCAGCAAAATTTGACCCGTGGTTCTGTTTTCGGGTCGGAAGCTCAGGTTCCCATGGTTGAGTAGTCCTTTTGATAGTAATGGGAAGAGGTCAGGTGATGGTTAGTTTGGGCGGCCTGTCAAGGAGACGGATCCAATCTAACTTTCCAAGTAAAGGGCATTCTGGGGAGGTAGGTATTTGATACTGCATGAGAATAAGTATGTATCTATTTGAGTTGGAGTTCCAGTGGGGTTAGCCTCCCTTGGGGGTCGTCACGCTTTAGGGGCATGAATGTGCCTTTCGAGATTTTTAGTAGCCAGAATTGGCAGTTGGCGATTTCGAGGGCGAAATCAGATTTAATAGGGGGAGAGTTGTAACGCCCCGTTCTAAAAGTATTTATTTATAGATTCCCGAGATAAAGATTAAAGGCATTTCGGTCTTTTATGGGCAATGGGTTTCATTTGAGAAGGTTTCGGACCGGGGTGTGTTGCTAGAAGCATAGGGCTTCTCTCCACCTTTTCGTGGATATAAAGTTCTTCGGGAACAAACTTAGAATAAAGGAGTTATGACACTTTGAAGATATTGACATTTATGGCCCTTAATGGAAAAAGTGGACGAGGAAGGCCATGCATGCAATTTGGGACATGCATGGGTACGCCCAACGTAGGCTGGGTACACCCATCGTAATAGAGTAAATGATCGCTGGTGCAAGGACGCGTACGCCCATCGTACGCTCAGAGTCATTAAACCCTAATTTTTGGGTCGGCCACTATATAAGGAACATAAGGGATCAACCCCAGCCTCCTTATTTGTTCCCTTATCCTCAGAAAAACCCTAGAAAGCCATTCCATCTCCATTGGTGGGTGTGTTTCGCCTTATGGAGCTTAGTTTGGAAAAGAAAAGCTTAGAAGAAGAAAGAAGAGGTTGGCAAAGAAGCAATCTTGGTGGCTGGAGTTTGTAGATCTGAGATAGCATCACCTATTGCAACTGTTTGGAGGTATAAAGTTCACAACTTTCCTTATAGAAGCATAGATCTAGTCGTAGGGAGCTTTGGGATCTTTTTAGGTCCAAAGATTTGACCTTTATGGTGTAACTTCGTTCCAAAGCTTGGGATTGCCACCCTTAGAGCTAAAAATGTCCCATGAGCAGTAAAGTCTCAATTTTGATTGTCCTATTAAGCCCATGCATGAGATCTAGTTCCCTTTATGGATGTAGATGATCACTTTGGAAGTGTGAGATGGTTTGAGCCATATAAAGTCACCAAGTCAGTGACTTTATGGTGTATGGCGTGAAATAAGACTTGGATCTGAGTTGGTAGCTTCTGAATCGAGGTATTCTGCTCTTAATAGAAAAAGGACTTAACAGGGGAATTGCGTTGAACGTACATGCAGGTACGCCCAGCGTACTCGTCATTTTGCCTGTACGCTTAGCGTACATGGGGGGTACGCCCCGCATACTCTGTCTGTATGGATCATGAGTTTTTGGGCCGTGGTTTGGGGAATGTTTAGGTATTTGGGCCTTAGTGGGTCATCAGAAATCATATTATATGGGCCAAGGAATATATTTTGGGCTTAGGGTGAAGCCCATTAAAGGATTGGGCCCAATGTAGCAAATTGGGCCATTAGTGGGTCACTAGTAGGCTTGGGAAGCTAACCTGGTGTTGGGCCTTAGTCATGGACCAGTTTGGGTTAAGGGTAAAAATGGTAAATTTACCCTTAGAAGGATATTTTTTTGGGGATAAGTGTTGTTGTGGCATTGATAGTTCGGGGGAGCTAGAGGAGCAGTAGTGTGGGGATTGTCAGATAGCACCCAGAAGGGTACCGGTAGTGTTTCAGCAGTTCAAGGTGAGTTATCCTCACTATACCAAGGGTCTAAGGCACCAAGGCCGACCCTTTGAATTGTTATTTGAGTAATTGTTGTTGTGATATGTTAGTTTGGCATTTGCTAGAATGGATTATTATATGCTAGTATGGCTGGTTTGATCGGCATCCTGGTAGACTGGATGTGGCTATGTTTAGTGGCTTGTAGTTGGTCGGATTGCCTGTATACTGGTAGGAGATTACTTGTGATATGTGCGCAAGTTTGAGCAATTGTAGAGGGTATTCCATCCCGGTAGGATGATAGGGCCCTAGTACTTAGTTTTGTGGACTATTATGTGATTATCTTGTAATCACACATGTTTGTTAGTATGTGGGCATTCCAACCCGATGGTTGTGGGCCAGGAGTATTCCATACAGGTAGGATGATTGGACTCATAGTATGTTGGCATTCCAACCCGATGGTTGTGGGCCAGGAGTATTCCATCCCGGTAGGATGATTGGACTCGTAGTAGGTTGGCATTGCAACCCGATGGTAGAGGGCCTGGGGTATCCCATTCTGAGGGATGATTGGACCCTTAGTAGTGGTTGTATGTGTAGGTGTCCAGGCATTCCAACCCGATGGTTGTGGGCCGAGAGTATTCCATTATGGTAGGATGATTGGACTCATAGTATGTTGGCATTTCAACCCGATGGTTGAGGGCCAGGGGTATTCCAACCGGATGGTTGATTGGACCCATTGTATGTTGTTTATTGTTGTATGTGTATGGTTATGTGTGTATGGGTATTTTGGGGGAACTCACTAAGCTTTCGAGCTTACGGTTTCAGTTTATTGTTTCAGGTACATTAGGTGATCGTGGCAAGGCAAAGGCGTGATCGTACCGCTCCTCATATTTCATGATTTTGTGATTTGGTTCTGGGGATACTCTGATGTTTAAAACTGTTTTGAAAACAAGTTGTATTAACTTATTGGTTTTTGAATGGATTAAAATGTTTTAAATTGGTTTAGATTTTATGGATGTTCCAAGTTGGTATCAGAGCCTTGGTTTGAGTGAATTGGATGGACATTCGTGTGACTCCAGTCTCAAATCAAGGAAGGTTTTTTTATATGGTTTTCAAATGGCTTTCAAAATAAGTAAAGGAGGATGCAGAGGGTACGATCAGCCGGAGCCAGTAAGTTGACCCCAAATACCATACAAGTTATTTTATTATGTGATATGTTAGAACAATATGCTAGTACTAGGCTAGGGATCTCTAGGAATTGCATGATAGGATTGCCTGATTATGTGATGCCTGCTAGCCTAGGGTCTCCTTATGTGAGATACTCAGTATTCCTCTAGGGGTGAGGATTGAACGCTTGCTATGTGTGTATATGTCTAGGGCGTTGTGGTGATACTTGAGACAAATATAAGTAGGTGTGGAAGGTAGTATGGGCCCGTACTACTGAAAGCACGAGACCCAGCGTATCAAGGAAGTCACAACCCCTGGGGTGTTGGTTTGCAGTTAGTTACCAGGCTGTTATGAGGCGTATCTGAGGATCTTTTTGGTGTGCTGCAGAATGGCGATTACAAGACGCTTCGGAGCAGGATTCGGTTCCGGATCCGGATCAGGAGAGGGTGATCAGGATGGATCTGTACCACCCGAGGTCATTGGTCGGATGAGGACGGATGAGTTGGATGCTAGGATTCGTGATATTCTGCATGATGAGGTTGCTGCTATGTTCCGGGCTGAGTTGTCAGAGTTGTTTGGGTCGATCAAGACCGCCATGGTTGAGTACTTCGATGAGCGTTATGCAGATCTTGCAGAGACGGTTGCCGCAGCAGCCGCAGCGGCTGTAGCAGCGGAAGGAGGAGGAGCCGGTCAGGGCTTTCAGTATTGGGACTTCGATAATACGAAGCCACCTACTTTTGATGGGGTTCAGGATCCGATCGTTCCTATGACATCGTTGTCAGACGTGGAGGGATGTTTCTTCATGTGTTCATGCCCTGCTGATCAGATGGTGAGGTGTGCTCTGAACCTGTTGAGGCTCAAGGCAAAGGATTGGTGGAGGTTGACTACGGGATCATATTCTGATGCGCAGCGAGCTGCGTTACTTGGGATCAGTTCCGAGACATGTTCAGTACTCGTTATGTTCCGTGGGATGAGCGGGAGAGATTGGCTCAAGAGTTTCTGAAGTTGAAGCAGGATTCTGAGTCGGCGACGGATATCACCAGGATGTTTATGGAGAGGGCGATGTTTTGCCCCGAGTTCGCTTCAGATAAGGCTCAGATGACCCGGTATCTTAGCATGCTCAAGACAGATATTCGACAGTTCGTGTCTACACAGAGATGTGATACCTTGTTGGAGTTGCAGCAGGCCGCCAGGCAGCGCGCGTTAGAGATCGAGCTCCGGTTGAGAGAGCAAAAGCAGGCCCCGGTGCAGTCGCAGCCTGCGCCGAAACGGTTGAGGGCCGTTGATTATCGACAGGGAGGTCAAAGGAGTCGCACTTGCGGGAAGTGCGGCAAGGTGCATAAAGGAAGTTGTCGTTCTTCTTCTGGGTGCCACAAGTGTGGCAAGGAGGGCCACATATCCAGGGATTGCAGGTAGCAGGTTCCAGCTGTCGGAGTTCAACTTTGTTATCCTTGTGATCAGGTGGGCCATATGAAGGCCCAATGTCCTCTACTGGCTGCCAGGCCAGTGCAGGCCCCATCATCAGCCACTTTGAGACTTACTGAAGGGGGTCAGGGTCGAGCAGAGCCTCCAAAGGCTCCAGGGCGTGCCTATCAGCTTGTAACCGAGGAGATCGGGACAGCGCCAGAGATGACAGCCGGTATGTCTTTTCTTTTATATTTTGATCATGTTATTATTATGAGATTTTTTGTTTCCTACATGAGTTATTAGAGTATAGTAGATGCTTTTGAGAAGTTATTATCAGGAGGTTATAGAGGGGTAGTATCCGGTGATTCCTTCAAGAGAAGGAGAGGTCATGATCCAGAGATTCGGAGTCATCTGCAAGAACTTGGATCCCTCGAAGTTCGTTGTCTCGAATTGGGACGATTGGGTCGCGTACTGGCGTCACCGCCCGTAGACATTAGTAAGTGATCTAAGTGGGGGAGAATTGGGAATTCTCGGATGGTGCGTTGTCTTGAAGGATGTCGCCTGACGCAGTTTGGATGTTGGTTCGGGAGTGGTGCAATGAGGCGGTCCAGTTATGGTAAGAACCCTGCTTGTATTGTGGATCTTTGAGCGAGCAATGGGAATACTGCTATGCTATAGAAATCAGTAGGATTGTTCCCAAGTGTCGAAAATGATGAGGGGCATGCGAAATACTCTTTATGGATTGTAAGTTATGCAATCAGTTTCTGGGTATATATGTGTATTATGGGTTTGCGACGTGCTCCACAAGTAGATGATGTAGAGTGAGATTCCGACATTTCGGCACCGACTGATGATGCAAAGTCATGGTTAGGTCTCCTTGGAAGAGGAGAAAGGTGAGTAGCTTCAGATTGGAGATTTGGCAGAGGAGTTAGAGATAGCGGAGTTGCTGGACTCGGGAGCAGTCTAGACCGGTGCTGAGAACTGTGTGAGGACATTTCAGTCGTAGGTTGTGGACCTAGAGATCGCAATAGTAATGTTCCCTGTCGTGGTACGTTTGGAGTAGACATGATGACGGGATATGGGTGAGTTGCACTCGGTTGAGTCGAATCATAGTAGTTTTGAGGAAGCTGCAAGGTTGGATCCTTGGGCTTCAAGTATGATTGTAGACTTGGTGTATGTGCGTAGTGGTATGCAAATCTAGGGTATTCCATCATGAGGATTACCGGAACCTATGATTGATTGGACATAATGTGTTTGGTATTCCAACCCGAGGGTTGATTACATGTGTAGGGATACAAGGGTATTCCATCATAGGGATGAGCGGACCCGTCGTGGGCATGCCTGGGATTTCAACCCGAGGCTGATTGGGCCAGGTGTGAGTGTTCGTTTATGTGAGGGTATTGTTATATGTGCGTTTGGGTATGAGTTGAAAGAGAACAAGTGTTGTAGGCAGCAAAATTTGACCCGTGGTTCTGTTTTCGGGTCGGAAGCTCAGGTTCCCATGGTTGAGTAGTCCTTTTGATAGTAATGGGAAGAGGTCAGGTGATGGTTAGTTTGGGCGGCCTGTCAAGGAGACGGATCCAATCTAACTTTCCAAGTAAAGGGCATTCTGGGGAGGTAGGTATTTGATACTGCATGAGAATAAGTATGTATCTATTTGAGTTGGAGTTCCAGTGGGGTTAGCCTCCCTTGGGGGTCGTCACGCTTTAGGGGCATGAATGTGCCTTTCGAGATTTTTAGTAGCCAGAATTGGCAGTTGGCGATTTCGAGGGCGAAATCAGATTTAATAGGGGGAGAGTTGTAACGCCCCGTTCTAAAAGTATTTATTTATAGATTCCCGAGATAAAGATTAAAGGCATTTCGGTCTTTTATGGGCAATGGGTTTCATTTGAGAAGGTTTCGGACCGGGGTGTGTTGCTAGAAGCATATGGCTTCTCTCCACCTTTTCGTGGATATAAAGTTCTTCGGGAACAAACTTAGAATAAAGGAGTTATGACACTTTGAAGATATTGACATTTATGGCCCTTAATGGAAAAAGTGGACGAGGAAGGCCATGCATGCAATTTGGGACATGCATGGGTACGCCCAACGTAGGCTGGGTACACCCATCGTAATAGAGTAAATGATCGCTGGTGCAAGGACGCGTACGCCCATCGTACGCTCAGAGTCATTAAACCCTAATTTTTGGGTCGGCCACTATATAAGGAACATAAGGGATCAACCCCAGCCTCCTTATTTGTTCCCTTATCCTCAGAAAAACCCTAGAAAGCCATTCCATCTCCATTGGTGGGTGTGTTTCGCCTTATGGAGCTTAGTTTGGAAAAGAAAAGCTTAGAAGAAGAAAGAAGAGGTTGGCAAAGAAGCAATCTTGGTGGCTGGAGTTTGTAGATCTGAGATAGCATCACCTATTGCAATTGTTTGGAGGTATAAAGTTCACAACTTTCCTTATAGAAGCATAGATCTAGTCGTAGGGAGCTTTGGGATCTTTTTAGGTCCAAAGATTTGACCTTTATGGTGTAACTTCATTCCAAAGCTTGGGATTGCCACCCTTAGAGCTAAAAATGTCCCATGAGCAGTAAAGTCTCAATTTTGATTGTCCTATTAAGCCCATGCATGAGATCTAGTTCCCTTTATGGATGTAGATGATCACTTTGGAAGTGTGAGATGGTTTGAGCCATATAAAGTCACCAAGTCAGTGACTTTATGGTGTATGGCGTGAAATAAGACTTGGATCTGAGTTGGTAGCTTCTGAATCGAGGTATTCTGCTCTTAATAGAAAAAGGACTTAACAGGGGAATTGCGTTGAACGTACATGCAGGTACGCCCAGCGTACTCGTCATTTTGCCTGTACGCTTAGCGTACATGGGGGGTACGCCCCGCATACTCTGTCTGTATGGATCATGAGTTTTTGGGCCGTGGTTTGGGGCATGTTTAGGTATTTGGGCCTTAGTGGGTCATCAGAAATCATATTATATGGGCCAAGGAATATATTTTGGGCTTAGGGTGAAGCCCATTAAAGGATTGGGCCCAATGTAGCAAATTGGGCCATTAGTGGGTCACTAGTAGGCTTGGGAAGCTAACCTGGTGTTGGGCCTTAGTCATGGACCAGTTTGGGTTAAGGGTAAAAATGGTAAATTTACCCTTAGAAGGATATTTTTTTGGGGATAAGTGTTGTTGTGGCATTGATAGTTCGGGGGAGCTAGAGGAGCAGTAGTGTGGGGATTGTCAGATAGCACCCAGAAGGGTACCGATAGTGTTTCAGCAGTTCAAGGTGAGTTATCCTCACTATACCAAGGGTCTAAGGCACCAAGGCCGACCCTTTGAATTGTTATTTGAGTAATTGTTGTTGTGATATGTTAGTTTGGCATTTGCTAGAATGGATTATTATATGCTAGTATGGCTGGTTTGATCGGCATCCTGGTAGACTGGATGTGGCTATGTTTAGTGGCTTGTAGTTGGTCGGATTGCCTGTATACTGGTAGGAGATTACTTGTGATATGTGCGCAAGTTTGAGCAATTGTAGAGGGTATTCCATCCCGGTAGGATGATAGGGCCCTAGTACTTAGTTATGTGGACTATTATGTGATTATCTTGTAATCACACATGTTTGTTAGTATGTGGGCATTCCAACCCGATGGTTGTGGGCCAGGAGTATTCCATTATGGTAGGATGATTGGACTCATAGTATGTTGGCATTTCAACCCGATGGTTGAGGGCCAGGGGTATTCCAACCGGATGGTTGATTGGACCCATTGTATGTTGTTTATTGATGTATGTGTATGGTTATGTGTGTATGGGTATTTTGGGGGAACTCACTAAGCTTTCGAGCTTACCGTTTCAGTTTATTATTTCAGATACATCAGGTGATCGTGGCAAGGCAAAGGCATGATCGTACCGCTCCTCATATTTCATGATTTTGTGATTTGGTTCTGGGGATACTCTGATGTTTAAAACTGTTTTGAAAACAAGTTGTATTAACTGATTGGTTTTTGAATGGATTAAAATGTTTTAAATTGGTTTAGATTTTATGGATGTTACAAGTTGGTATCAGAGCCTTGGCTTGAGTGAATTGGAGGGACATTCGTGTGACTCCAGTCTCAAATCAAGGAAGGTTTTTTTTTTTTAAATGGTTTTCAAATGGCTTTCAAAATAAGTAAAGGAGGATGCAGAGGGTACGATCAGCCGGTGCCAGTAAGTTGACCCCAAATACCATACAAGTTATTTTATTATGTGATATGTTAGAACAATATGCTAGTACTAGGCTAGGGATCTCCAGGAATTGCATGATAGGATTGCTTGATTATGTGATGCGTGCTAGCCTAGGGTCTCCTTATGTGAGATACTCAGTATTCCTCTAGGGGTGAGGATTGAACGCTTGCTATGTGTGTGTATGTCTAGGGCGTTGTGGTGATACTTGAAACAAATATAAGTAGGTATGGAAGGTAGTATGGGCCCGTACTACTGAAAGCACGAGACCCATACGCGTATCAAGGAAGTCACAACCCCTGGGGTGTTGGTTTGCAGTTAGTTACCAGGCTGTTATGAGGCGTATCTGAGGATCTTTTTGGTGTGCTGCAGAATGGCGATTACAAGACGCTTCGGAGCAGGATTCGGTTCCGGATCCGGATCAGGAGAGGGTGATCAGGATGGATCTGTACCACCCGAGGTCATTGGTCGGATGAGGACGGATGAGTTGGATGCTAGGATTCGTGATATTCTACATGATGAGGTTGCTGCTATGTTCCAGGCTGAGTTGTCAGAGTTGTTTGGGTCGATCAAGACCGCCATGGTTGAGTACTTCGATGAGCGCTATGCAGATCTTGCAGAGATGGTTGCCGCAGCAGCCGCAACGGCTGTAGCAGCGGAAGGAGGAGGAGACGGTCAGGGCTTTCAGTATCGGGACTTCGATAATACGAAGCCACCTACTTTTGATGGGGTTTAGGATCCGATCGTTCCTATGACATCGTTGTCAGACGTGGAGGGATGTTTCTTCACGTGTTCATTCCCTGCTGATCAGATGGTGAGGTGTGCTCTGAACCTGTTGAGGCTCAAGGCAAAGGATTGGTGGAGATTGACTACGAGATCATATTCTGATGCGCTGCGAGCTGTGGTTACTTGGGATCAGTTCCGAGACATGTTCAGTACTCGTTATGTTCCGTGGGTTGAGCGGGAGAAGTTAGCTCAGGAGTTTCTGGAGTTGAAGCAGGATTCTGAATCGGTGACGGAGATCACCAGTATGTTTACGAAGAGGGTGATGTTTTGCCCTAAGTTCGCTTCGGAGAAGGCTCAGATGACCCGGTATCTGAGCTTGCTCAAGACAGATATTCGACAGTTCGTGTCTACGCAGAGATGTGATACCTTGTTGGAGTTGCAGGAGGCCACCAGGCGGTGCGAGTTAGAGATCGAGCTCCAGTTGAGAGAGCAGAGGCAGGCCCTGATGCAGTCGCAGCCTGCGCCGAAATGGTTGAGGGCCGCTGATTTGCTTCGTATGCTACCGGTGACATTTAAGGAAGCCGCGAAAGATTGGCTAAAATCACTCCCTCTAGGGTCCATCACCACATGGGCTAAAATGCGTGAAGAATTTATTGATCAATTTTTCCCTCCCTCAAAAATAGCAAAGTTGAAGAAATCCATTGTCAATTTTGAGCAAAAACCGGGCAAGTCACTCTATCAGGCGTGGGAGAGATACAAAGGCTTGTTGAGGAACTGCCCCCACAATGACTTGAACATTCAGCAAGAAGTCACCATTTTCTATGATGGAGTAAACGTGACAACTTGGCAGCTCCTTTACTCCCAAGGACTACTCGTGAAGAAAAACCTCGCAGTTATAAAGGAGCTAATTGAAGAATTCTCTAAGCACTCTAGAGAATATCATAATTCAAGGAATGACTTGACTCGTGGGGCGGTGAACTCGGTTTCCGATAATATGGTGGTAGTGATGGTTAAATTAGATAGTTTGGACTGAAGAATGACAAAGATGGATCAATCCATCCATGACATCTAAATGGGATGTGAGAATTGTAGCGGGCCTCACCTTACTAAAGACTGTGATCTAGATGAGCATGGGAACCGAAAGTGCAATTGTGTTACTCTAGTGACGATAGATATGATGAAGATTGGCGAAAACTGAAAAAAGAGTGGCTAGCATAAGACGAGTACAAGAAGGCAAAGGAGGAGAAATAAAGGATGAAGACAAGAGGGTTCTATCAAAATGAGGAGCCAATGCAAGAAAAGAAAATGGACTTTGAAGATATGATCACAAGATTTGCAACTGCATCCAAGAAAAGGCACAACGATACCGATGTTGCAATAAGAGAACAACAAGCCATGATGAAAGAGCAACAAGCATTGATGAGGAATCAGCAAGCTTCTATTCTTAACATTGAAAAATAGCTGGGCCAACTTCCACTACTAATAAATCAAAGAGCACCGGGTGAACTTCCAAGCAATACCGAGAAAAATCCAAGAGGCGGTCAAATTAACATCGTCATGACTAGAAGTGGAAAGATAATCACCCCTTTGATACCCATCATGAATGAAGATCCAAAAGAGATGCAGGAGGAACAGAAAGAGGACCTAAAACCGCAAACAGTCGACTCGAATCGACGAATCGGGGATAAGGACTCGACGAGTCCACAATCTGAACAGAAAATAGACCCCCCTTTGAAACCTTATCAACCTCCATTGCCATTTCCAGGCTGAGCTAGACAAGAGAAGCAGAATGAAGATTATCAAAAGTTCCTGAAACACATCAAATCCCTCCAAATCAACATGCCTTTCATAGAAGCGGTTGCACAAATGCCTAAGTACGCAAAATTCTTAAAAAAGCTACTCATAAATCGAAAGAAGCTGGAAGAGGTGTCCAAGGTAGTACTTAATGAAAATTGTTCAGCTGAAATGTTGAATAAGTTGCCAAAGAAAATGGGTGACCCCGGGATGTTGACTCTGCCATGCCAATTCGGGAACCTAGCCACTAGTTATGCATTGGCGAATTCGGGGGCAAGTGTTAATCTTATGTCATACTCTTTCTTCAAGAAGTTGAACCTTACAGAGCCGAAACCGATTTGTATGGCAATTCATTTAGCAAACAAGATAGTGACATTTCCAAGGGGATATGTGAGGACTTATTGGTCAAAGTTGATAAGTTTGTATTCCCCGCGAATTTCATAGTGCTAGACATGGAAGAGGACCACTAAGTGGCGATCATCCTTGGAAGACCTTTCCTAAACATCGCGAGTGCCATAGTAGACATGAGATAATCCAAACTTACCCTTCGAGTAGGGGACGAGTCAGTCACTTTTGGATTTGATAAGGCAATGAAGCATTCTAAGTATAGTGATGACACGGCCTTTTCGGTGGACACTATGGATGATCTAATGGAACAATGGAAGGAGGACAACTCAAACGAGCCAGACATTGCCCTTGAAGATGACTTTGATGCTGAAAGAGACCTGAAATAGATAGAGAGAATGCTTGAAGAATCTGAATACGAAGAAATAATCAGAGGCTCTGAAAAATCGACTCGCCGAGTTGGATACACTGACTCGACGAGTCCAGCAGGAAAATCACGATCAGATGAGAATTTTGGCCTGGAATCGACGTGTTCAGTGTACAAAATACAAAATTAGAGCTGAAAACTCTGCGTGAACATTTGGAGTACGCATTTCTCGAAGAAGGTGATCAAAAACCTGTTATCATTGCTTCCAACCTCACCAAAGCTGAAAAAGAAGAGTTGGTCCAAGTTTTAAAGAAAAGGAAGAATGCCATCGCATGGAAAATTACCGATATAAAAGGAATAAGTCCTTCATATTGTTCCTATAAGATAATTGTTGAAGAAGGTGCGAAGCCGGTAGTACAACACCAAAGGCGTTTAAACCCGAACATGCAAGAGATGGTCAAGAAAGAAGTTGTCAAGATCTTAGATGCAAGGATAATATACTCCATTTCCGATAGCCCATGGGTTAGTCCCGTTCAAGTAGTGCCTAAGAAAGGAGGGATGATGGTCGTCACAAATGAGAAGAACGAACTCATACCTACACGAACGGTAACCGGTTGGCGGGTGTGCATCGATTATCGAAAGCTAAACGATGCCACTTGTAAAGACCGCTTTGCTTTCCCTTTTATTGATCAAATGCTTGAGCGTTTATCGGGCCATATCTATTATTGTTTTTAGATGGGTTTTCAGGCTATTTCCAAATCCCCATAAACCCAATTGATCAAGAAAATACCACTTTTACTTGTCCAAGTGGAACATTTTCTTATTGATGCATGCCCCTTGGGTTATGCAATGTGCCGACGACTTTCCAAAGATGCATGACGACGATATTCCATGACATGGTGGAAAAATTCATGGAAGCATTCATGGATGATTTTTCTATTTTTAGCTCTTCTTTTCATGATTGTCTTACCAACCTCGACTTGATGCTTGCTAGGTGTGAAAAGACCAATCTAGTATTGAGCTGGGAGAAATGTCACTTTATGGTGAAAGAAGGAATTGTGTTAGGCCATAATGTATACAAGGCGAGGATTAAGGTGGATCCAACGAAAATTGACACTATTTCTAAGTTACCCCCACCAACTAATGTAACGGGCGTTAGGAGTTTTCTAGGTCACACGGGTATTTACCGCCGCTTTATTAAAGATTTTTCAAAAATTACTAGACCTTTAACTCAACTACTTTTGAAAGATGCACCTTTTAATATTTCTAAAGAATTTTTAGCCTCTTTTGAAATTTTGAAAGAAAAATTAACTAACGCCCCGATCATTATCGCCCCGAATTGGAACTTACCGTTTGAAATAATGTGTGATGCAAACGACTTTGCCTTAGGAGTTGTACTTGGCCAAAGGGTTGACAAGCACTTTCAACCTATTTACTATATCAGCAAGACCCTAAATCCTACCTAAGAAAATTACACCACAACGGAAAAAGAATTATTAGTCGTGGTGTATGCCTTTGACAAGTTTCGTCCCTATTTATTTTTTTTCTAAAACTACTATGTTTACTGACCATTCTGCTATTAAGTACTAGTTTGCCAAGCAGGATGCTAAGCCAAGGTTGATCCGATGGGTGCTGCTACTTCAAGAATTTGACATCGAGATCAAGGACAAGAAAGGGACGAAAAATGTAGTTGCTGACCATCTTTCCAGATTAGAAAATCCGGCAAAGGAAGAGATAGATGATAAGGGTATTGAAGATAGCTTCCCGAAAGAGTATTTTATGGTTATAATTGGGGGAAGAACCATCGTATGCCTATATTACGAACTTCTTCGCAAGAGATTTTCTTCCAAAAGGGCTCACTCATCAGCAGAAAGAGAAGCTCTTTTCATAAATTAAATATTATTTCTTGGATGAGCCTTATTTTTTTAGGAGTTGTGCGGATGGGATTATTAGAAGATGTGTATTTGGCAAGGAAATCTGTGACATTCTAGAGCATTGCTACAATGGGCCGACAGGAGGACATCATGGTGTACAATTCACTATCGAGAAAGTTTTTGATGCGGTGTTCTATTGGCCTACTATCTTCAAGGATGTTGCTACTTACGTGAGGGAATGTGATGCTTGCCAAATAACGGGTAATATTTTGGCAAGGAATGAAATTCCTCAAAGGAATATTCAAGTTTGTGAAATCTTTGATGTTTGGGGTGTGGATTTCATAGGACCATTTCCTTCATCCAAAGGCAATAAATACATACTTGTGGCGGTGGATTATGTGTCAAAATAGGCATAAGCGCAAGCATTACCAACTAATGATGCTAGGGATGTGGTAAAATTCATAAAAATAATATTTTCTAGATTTAGAGTGCCAAAAGCTTTGATTAGTGATAGAGCAACCCACTTTTCTAATGATCAACTAGTAAAAGTGTTGCAAAAATATGGTGTACACCTTAGATTTTTGACACCATATCATCCACAAATAAATGGGCAAACCGAAATTACAAATCGAGCACTTAAAATGATTTTTGACAGATCGGTGGGTAGCAATAGAAAATATTGGGCGGATAAATTGGATGATGTACTTTAGGCCTTCGGAACCGCATTCAAGACACCCATTGGAACCACACCCTATAGGCTAGTATATGGAAAAAAATTGATATTTTACCCGTGCAGCTTGAACATAAAGCCTATTGGGCTTTAAAAACATGCAATTTTGAGCCAAATGAATTGCGTGCCAATCGACTATTGCAAATGAATGCTTTGGAAGAATTAAGGAATGAGTCTTACACTAACTCATTGATTTATAAAGACAAGGCCAAAAGATGGCATGATGCAATGTTGAAGGGTAATAGGAATTTGAAGAAGGGCAAAAAGTTATTTTGTACAATTCAAGACTAAAACTCTTTTCGGGAAAATTACGCACTCGTTGGGCCGGAACTTTTACAATCAAGCATGTATATCCATACGGGGTGATTGAGTTATGGAGCAAGGATGGGTCGAGCTTTAAAGTCAATGGGCATAGGATCAAGAAATACGAAGAGTGAATGCCAAAGGATGAAGGACTAGAAGAAGGGTTGGACTTGGAGAAAGTCGTTGCAACGTAGAGCGGGAAGGAGTCCAGCTAAAAACTCCTAAAAAAGAAGTGCTTACGAGAGGCAACCAGATGCTTGAGTTTTCTTTCTTTTCCATTTTATTTTTCGTTATTTTAAGTCTTTTATTTTCTTCTCTGTGTTTTCTATGGATTTTCAATCTAAATCTTCTTATTAGCTTTAAATGGTTGCTTGAGGACAAGCAAAGTCTGAGTGTGGGGTGTGGTGCAATTTATTTAAAGATAGAAAAAAAATTCACAAAATTTTCATATAGAGTAAACAACTCTCCAAGTCAGGTCACCTACTCGTCGAGTCCATTTGAAAATGAGTCCATTAAATCGCGATTCTACTCGTCGAGTCATGACACCTACTCGACGAGTCGACTTTATAACTGGAAAAAAAATATAATTTTAAACTCTATAAATTAGGGGTTTTACCCTAAAAGGTAAAGTTGTTCATTCTAGCAGCCACCACACACACACTCGACGATCAGATATTCTCTTAAGCAACCATCATCCAAATTTCGTGATTTCTCCAATTTCTTGCTACAAGGTTAGTACTTTCACCCATAATTATGTTAAAGTTTTGATATTTAGTAGTGTAATGGACATAATTTGTTAGAATCCCGATTCTTGAACTTGAGATGAATTTTAGGGTTTCGATTTTGGTCAATTTAGAGTGTTATAGTTGAATTTTTTTGTGAATTAACACTTGGTGGACAACCCTAGACAAACCCCTGGAACAAATTTTGAGTTTTCACGGTTGATTCGGTCCAAATCAAAAGGGCGACTCGAACAGTGCTTAGGACTCACCGAGTCTATTCATGGACTCAATGAGTCCATGCTAAAATTTCCCAAAATTTTTAATTTTTAATGTTTCTGTGGTTGGTTTGTTTTTTTTGTGTTTGATTTTGCAGAAAATTTTCAGAACGGGACAGAGCTCAAGAGGTAGACAAGGGGATTTTCCTTGGTTAAACTTTCCACAAATGGCTTCAAAATCAACTATGGTGAGGTGTAAGAAGAAACTGGACTTACTCAAGGCTAAGGATATCTATGTACCAAATGAGATAGATTGGGAATGGTTGGGGCAAGTAGGCTTAGAGGATGCATTAAACCCATACATGACTAAAGTGTTTGTACAAGATGGGATCTCGGTTACGTGTGATGGATATCGGAATTTATTTCGGATTCAAGAACCGGTATATCGGGAGCTATGTTTGGAGTTTTTCTCTACGGTATCATTCCAAGGGGGGAATGATTTTTACAACCAAATGTTTTAACCTTTTGTCTTGGTGGGGAGCACCGTCAGTGTGGTATGGTGGAGTTGAGCTGGAGGTTTGGAATTTATGACGAGTCACTAGTTATGACTGAAGCTTTTCGGAGGTTTTTGGAGAATTGTCACAAAGATTTTCCGGAGGGAACGAATTTAGCAACTTGGACAATTGAAAATAAAGTCTATATTCCTTCTGCGACTCAAGAAGGGAGCATACGATCCCCCATTCACCGCTTGATTCATCGCCTAGTTTCTAGCACCATTAACATGCAGAAAGATGATGACAAGGTCCCGAGCCTTGACGTGTTTTACTTATGGTGCATTATAATGCCCAACACCTTTTGCAATATTCCATATTTCTTGGCGAGGTATTTGGGAGAGGGAGTGGTGAAGAATAGAACGACTACAAAGGTAAATGGGGTATGTTTGTTACTCTATTGGCAAGATTATATGGTATCATGGAAAGGGGAGCCGGGACCATGTTGACTATGTTACCAACACTTTTGTTTAGTATCATGCTTTATAGGAGGGTAAGAATTATGGAAGACTATGGTAATGGTCACTTTGCATTCTCGGATGATGATGCGGTTGTGGCTCCCGAGGAACCGGGTAGACGGGTTAGACCGAGGGAAGAGAATATTCAAGAAGACCCGCTGGTAATTCGGTTGATGATGATATGTCGATGGATTGGTATAATGTGGAAGTGAGGAGATATCAAGATGATTTGGGGAGGAGTATGAATTATAACCATCAAACACTCATTCATTTCTTTAATCACTTGAACATACCACCTATGGATGGGCCCGAGTATCCTTATATGAGTAGTTGGGAAGAGAGGGTAAATGCGAGAAGGAGTGGAGCCGGGGGGAGCAGAATTGGAGATGAAGATGAGGAAGGAGATGAAGACTAGTTATCCTTTTAATTTTATTTGTGTTGTTTGATTTAAGACAATTTTTTTATTTTGTTTGGTTTGTTTTTATTTTATTTGTTTGGTTTGATGTGTGAACAACTAGTAACTAGGATTTTTAAGTTTGTTTTCCTTGTTTATTACGTGTGTTGTTTTTTTATCTTTTTCAGTTTGGGGGTAAGGAAATAAGTGCAAGAGTAGAGAGTAAAGAAAAATCTGAGAGAAGTCGAGTTTAGGCAAGAGAAATAGGAGTTTTGAGTCCGAGTATGAGTCTGATAATGGAAAGGGTTAAAGAGTGCTTATTTACTGAATAAAAATGAGGGGGAGTGTCATCTTGATATTACCCAAACACCCAAAAATGGACCTGAAGTAGAAAATGAGTTTTGCCCATACAACGATGACTCGTCGGGTCCATATACCCAACTCAACGAGTCCAAGTGAAAAAATCCGATTAGTCTGCCAGTAACGCTACAACTCGGCGAGTCCTCACATGGACTCGACGAGTTTCTCAACTTTTTATTTTCCTCTTGATGATTTGATGCCCTTTGAAATTGATTTCGATTGTATTATTTGAAGATCATTTTCCGAGCATTTCCAAGAGCTTGTTCTTTTATATTTGGAGATGTACACACAAGATTTGACGCCCGAGGTATGGATGAGTTGTTCCCATGCGTAAAGTCAATTGAATATGGAGCTTTAAATGAAGAAGATCAACCTCGCCACTACTATCCTAGGGGAGTTTGTTCTAATTTTCTCTTTACTTTTATGTTTTTATCATGCATAATATGCAATGGGGACATTGCATAAATTAAGTGTGCGGTAGGAGGTTGATTATATTAGTCAATTTAAAAAAAATTGCATAAAAAATTGCTAGGGTTAATTTAGGAAATCTTGGTCAAGCAATTAGGATTCATGCTAGTATTGTTTTTGATGATTTTATGAGGATCCAAATGTTTAGTTGAGCCTATACACGTTATAATGCATTTGTGGCCCCCTTTATTCTAGTGAAATCATGGGACAAAACACAACCCCACTTAGTTTGAGGGATGCAACATGTTTAACATCATGTACCAGAAATGTATCCAGGAAAACTTAAGTAGTCATTGCACATAAGACTAATACCTTAACCAATAAAGTATGAAGTTAAGCTCCTTGCTTAAGCATGTAGGGTTTGAGTGAAAAAAAGTAAGGAACATGTGAAAAAAAAAGAGAAAATTACCAAAAAGTTAAAGAATTTTGGTGCAATCAAAGTATAAAGTATGAAGATGAAAATTCAAAAGTTGAAGATACCAAAAATCAAACAAAGAAGGTGTTGAATTCAAAGAAATCAAAGATCAAATAAGTGAAGAATTCAAAGAGCTCCATTGTGGTATCAAAGTTGTCATTTTTCTGGAATTTATATATGATTGGTAGTTTAACCAAAAATGACTTGAGGTTAAGAAAGTTTTCCATGGATGGGTTCTGTCACACCCCGAAAACCGAAGGCGGAAACATTTCTGGGGTTGACTCCACGTTGAGTATCAAATCCAATGTACATAGTAAGTAAAGTGAAACAAACATTACATTACATATTAAAAGTTTTACAATTTGTTTCAAAAGACACAGTTTATACAGTTGTGATACATAATATAGATATAAACAAAATGAACGAGCCTTGCACGCACACGATCCTTAACCAAGTAAGTCTTCGGGTACCTGTATTATCGTTGACCTGAGAACACAAGCAATTTGAAAATCAGCATAACGCTGGTGAGTTCATAAGCAGTTTTGTGAAAATGTTTATGTTTCCTTTCTGTTTCTGAAAATGTAACACACACCAAGAAAATCCCATATTTTCTTAAAAGTTGGTTGTTGTTTCATAAGAGTAATGTATGGTTTAGTTATCCGGCACATTGTTTTATGTCTTTAATGTATCAGTGTATTCCCAGGAAAGTCCCATACTTTCCTGAAGTGTAGTTATTGTAAAAGATGTAATGTTATTTAGTTGGTTACTCTTGTCTGATTATGTGTAGGTTACCCAGGAATGCCCCATGCTTTCCTGTATGTTTGTTTTCAATGTAAAAGATGTATTCTGTTAGACCTGGTTGTGTACAAGATTTCCCAGGAAGGTCCCATACCTTCCTGAAGGTTGGTTATCATATGTAAAAGATGTAAAAGATGTAAAAGATGTAAACTGAATTCTGGTTATCTGTAAAATGTAGTATGTGATTCATTATTACTATTAGTAAAACTCTGTTATCCTAGTTGCGAGTTCCATAACCATACTAAAGACTGAACCTGTGGCAATAAGTAGTCCACAGCCTTGTGGCAATAAGTGGTCCACAATCCTAATGACTTTCGTCACCCTTGAACCATTTTGGTTCGGCTGTAGCTAGCAGCCAGGTGTGGGGTAGTCAGCCCCGTATAGATCTATACACTCAAGTCACGCTCTCTAAATCCCAGAGATTCTGGTTACGGGTGTAGTCCTCCACTCGCGTATCTCTGTGGAGTGTTCGCCGAGGACGTGTCTCCAATCATACGGAATAACAAATTTACTAGTAATAATAGGATAATCCTCCATTCGCGTATCTCTGTGGAATGTTACCGAGGACAAGACAGTGTACGAATTATATTGTTCATGTGTTATAATGTCATGCTTTTAACTGATAAAATGTGGAAACCATTTGTGAAATATATATATAAAACATAATCGTTTATAAAATCCATTTCACAAATAAATGTTTAAGTGAAATGTATGATCTACTGGTTATCAGTTATGTATATCAGTATTAAAAGCATATGAAATGTGAAACACACACACACGAAAAATAAGTTTTGAGTACAAGAAAACCCTTGTACTTTGCTTGTGTTCCCCCCTGAAAACAGTGAAAAAGGTAGGGGTATGAACTCACCGGACTCGGAAATGTGTCGGTTTTGGATACTAGACGTTGGTTCGGGGTTTGATTACTCGCGATGTCCCTATGTAAAATGAAATAATGTCCATATATATACAATTAGAGATACATTCACTAATCATATGGAACATTACACTCCAATGAGGTTAAACACCTCAAAACGAGCGTTTGGAGTGACCCGGGTGACATCTTCGGACTTGTAATGGCACTAGGGACTTGGGACTTGAGTTTACTCTCCATAAGTAAACATTTAAATGAGTTTACAACCATAAAACACACCCACACATGAGTTTACGGCCGTAAACTCATGTTGGTGTGGTTTTGATGATCTAAGGGCTTAAATGGACATGGGGATTGCTAGAATGGATTTTCTAAAATGCATTGGAACACATGGAATGAATTTAAATCATCAAAATGATTATTTTATGGGAGTTTACAGCCTAATATAGGTTCCTGGCCGTAAACTCCTTAATCTTCATGAAAATGGTGTTAAATGTTGTTAAAACAAATCACATGTGATTAATAGGATTATTCCAAGACCTAGCATGAGTTTTATGGGACATTTGAGGGGTGTTATGGAGTTTACGGCCCATGAGACCCTCCTCATGGCCGTAAACTCTTATATATGGTGATACAAAGTGTTTCAAGGTCTAAAACTTGCATAGAAGGGCTTCTAAAATTCATCTAAAGGCTTTAGGGGTGTTTAGTTTGCATTCTAACACCAAAAATCTTGGAGTTTACGGCCCAAGAACAAGCCTTGGCCGTAAACTCTTAGAAATCCCACAAATGATGTGATTAAGTCCCTTAAACTATTTTTGGTTGGTCCTTTGATTTATTCCAAGGCTTTTGGTGGTGTTGGATGGCTTTCTAACACCTTAGAAATGAAATTATGCCTTGTTTTGGGGAGTTTACGGCCCAAGCACTCACCTTGGCCGTAAACTCACATAAGTCCCTCAAAAGTTATGTTTCAAGTGTCCAAATGCTAATACCAAGGTTCTATAATTCATATCTAAGCCATAGAAGTGATTTGGAAGGGTTTAAGGGCGTGAAAAACTCCTTTTACATGAGTTTACGGCCCAAGCTTATGCCTTGGCCGTAAACTCCTTCAAATGGCTCAAAATCAAAGTTTCAAATGTTCTAAGTCCATATCTTGAAGTCCCATAGCCATATCTAAAGTCCAATTGAGTTTAGGAAGGAGTTTAAGGGCTTAAAACCCCATTTAATGGAGTTTACGGCCCAAGCTTGCTCCTTGGCCGTAAACTCATGTTCTTGGTCCTAAAACTCAATTAGTTCATCAATTTGAAGGCTAAAGGTGTTGATTAACATGCTAGGGAGGTTACCTTAGAGATTTGAAGCCTTAAACTTGAGATTTGGACCTTAATTCTAGCTTGAGGAGAGAGGTTGTAAGAGTTTAGTGAGAAATTGGCCAAAGGCTTCAAATGGAGTCTTAAACATGTTTATATAGTGTTCGGGAATTGGACACGATAGAATTCTACCCGATACCGACGTTAAGTGGGGCTTTTGGACGTACCCGATTGAGTTACCGTAACCCGATACGGTAATTTCTAGAAATATTCCGATCACTTAAGTTGGGTGTTTAAAATGATTTCTAATGTATTAAGACACCCATTAAGTCATTTTAGGCCAATATAAACTAATGACTTAATAAAATGGCGAAATTGAAAACGAAATTGAAAATAACGTTTGGTTGATCGGATCGGATTACAAGTTGTGATACAAGAAGTGACATGAAATTTCGGGTTGTTACATTATCCCCCCGTTAGAGGGAATTTCGTCCCGAAATTCAAGACGAAAATAAGATAATATAAGATTCATTGACCTAGAAAGAGTTGTGGATATTTTTGTTTAATCGAGTCTTCTCGCTCCCAAGTGAACTCCGGTCCCCGCTTGGCATTCCAGCGAACCTTCACCAACGGGATGCGACTCTGTTTTGTACGTTTGACTTCTCGATCCATGATTTCGATTGGTTCCTCTACAAAGTTGAGGTTTTCATCGACCTCAATCTCGTCTAACGGAATCACTAGGGCTTCATCAGATAGGCACTTCTTGAGGTTTGAAACATGAAAGACGGGATGGATGTTACTAAGTTCGTGAGGTAAATGAAGTTTATAGGCTACCGGACCAACTCTGGCGATGATTTCAAATGGTCCAATGTATCTCGGATTAAGTTTTCCACGTTTACCAAAGCGTACAGTGCCTTTCCAGGGCGAGACCTTCAACAAAACACGGTCCCCAACCTGGAATTCTAGTGGTTTCCGACGATTATCAGCGTAACTCTTCTGACGATCGCGCGAGGCCTTTAGTCGTTCACGGATTTGGATAATTTTCTCAGTGGTTTCACGGATGATTTCAGGACCGGTAAGTGCACTGTCGGGGACTCGACTCTTGGCTAACTGTGTATCTCCTACCTCGGCCCAGCACAGAGGGGATCTGCACTTGCGACCGTATAGAGCTTCGAACGGGGCAGCCCTAATGCTGGTGTGGTAACTGTTGTTGTATGAGAATTCGATCAATGGTAGATGTGCGTCCCACGACTTTCCAAAGTCAATGACACATGCCCTAAGCATGTCCTCCAGAGTTTGGATTGTTCTCTTGCTTTGACCATCAGTCTGAGGATGGTATGCCGTGCTCATGTCTAGTTGGGTTCCAAGGGCTTTCTGAAGAGATTGCCAAAAGCGGGAAGTAAACCTGCTATCTCGATCAGAGATAATGGATGTAGGTACACCGTGTAGTCTGACTACCTCTTGAATATATATCCGTGCGAGTCTTTCCATCTTGTATGATTCTTTAATTGGCACGAAGTGAGCTGATTTTGTCAAACGATCGACAATCACCCAAATGGTATCATACCCATTCAAGCACTTGGGTAGTTTGGTGATGAAATCCATGGTGATCATCTCCCATTTCCATTTAGGTATCTCAGGTTGCTGGAGCAGACCCGAGGGTTTCTGATGTTCAACTTTTACCTTGGCGCAAGTCAAACACTTGCCCACATATGAAGCTATCTCAGCCTTCATATTTGGCCACCAATATTGCTTCTTGAGATCTAAGTACATCTTGTTAGAGCCCGGGTGAACAGAGTATCTGGTTCTATGTGCTTCCTCCATGACTAACTCTCTAAATCTTCCAGACTTGGGAATCCAGATTCGATCCATAAAACAATGGACTCCGTCACTTCTGATCTCAAGTTTCCTTTCCATCCCTCCCAAAGCTTCAGTTGTCATGTTCTCAGGTTTCAGGGCTTCTAACTGAGCTTCTCGGATTTGCACGGGTAGGTTGGAATGGATGGTTATCGACTGACTCTTCACTTTGTTGCTGGTATTCTCTTTTCGACTAAGGGCATCTGCTACCACATTGGCCTTGCCGGGATGATAGCGGATTTCACACTCATAATCACTGAGTAGTTCTACCCATCGCCTTTGTCTCATGTTCAGGTCTTTTTGGTCAAAGATATGTTGCAGGCTCTTATGATCAGTAAAGATCGTGCACTTGGTTCCGTAAAGGTAATGCCTCCAAATCTTCAATGCAAAAACTACGGCTCCTAACTCCAAGTCGTGTGTGGTATAGTTGACTTTGTGTGTTTTCAACTGCCTAGAGGCATAAGCAATCACTTTTCCTCTTTGCATAAGTACACAGCCTAAACCTTGAGTAGACGCATCGCAGTAGACCACAAAGTCCTCTGTCCCTTCGGGTAGGGATAGGACAGGCGCGCTGCACAAAGCTTTCTTCAACGTCTGAAATGCGGTCTCTTGTTTATCACTCCAACAAAAGGGTGCACCTTTCTGTGTTAGAGTGGTTAGAGGTTTGGCGATTCGGGAAAAGTTTTGGATGAACCTTCGATAATAGCCAGCGAGACCCAAGAATTGTCGGATTTCTGTGGGTGTCTTCGGTGCTGACCAATTCTCTATTGCCTTAATCTTGGAAGGATCAACATGAATACCCTCCTCACTTATCACATGACCAAGGAAAGTTACCTTCCATATCCAGAACTCACATTTTGAAAACTTCGCGTATAACTTCTCGGATTGCAGGGTCTCCAACACTAACCTCAAGTGTTGTTTGTGGTCTTCTTCACTTCGGGAATAGACGAGTATGTCATCGATGAATACTATGACAAATTTATCCAAATAAGGACGACACACCCGGTTCATCAGATCCATAAACACTGCCGGTGCGTTGGTTAAACCGAAGGGCATCACTACGAACTCGTAGTGTCCATATCGAGTCCTGAAAGCTGTTTTGGGCACATCACTTTCATGAACTCGCAACTGATGGTACCCTGACCGAAGGTCTATCTTAGAGAAGTAACTGGCTCCCTGGAGTTGATCGAAAAGGTCATCTATTCGAGGAAGAGGATATCGGTTTTTGACAGTCAACTTGTTTAGCTCACGATAATCAATACACATACGAAAGTCAAGTGTGGGATATTTAAGATTAGGAGTGTTTATGAGGATTGTGAGTATTTAAGATTAGGGGGGTCTTTAGGAAAAAATTTAGACACAAATGCATGCGTTGCGGTATTTTCATAATGGATGGGTTTGATTATAATTGTCTTATGTGGTACTAGTGTGTTAAAATTCAGATTTGCTTGGGGGCAAGCAAAAGTCAAGTGTGGGATATTTTGATATGTGCATATTTAGTCACACATTTCAATTAATATCTTAATACTTTTTGGCTATTTTGTCTCGATTATTGGACAAAAGGTACTTAATTATGTTCAAATTGTATTTTCAGCCTAAAAGACATGCTCAAGTTGTAACATCCCGAAATTCAGGTGCGTCTCTTAAACCCTTCTTTTTTCCAAGTTGTCAAGTTTAACCCCTTAAAAGAAATATTGTGGCAAATGAGTACGATGGGCGTACTGAAGAGTACGCTGCGCGTACTCATGCGCTTAAGTTGGACGTGGACTCGCCTAGGTACGCCTACCCAGGGTTACGCTGGGCGTAGCGGGCCCAGATGCAAACCCTAATTGTGGCTTGTGCACTATAAAAGGAAGGGAAAATTTCATCTATGTCCTTACAAACTTTAAATATTACTTCAATATCCTTACAAACTTAAAAATTACATATATATCCTTATGAAACTATAAAACTCACATTTATATCCAAACTCATAATTTAATTTGGATTATATCAATTTAATATTAAAAAACTTATCTAAACTTCAAAAATTCCATAAGACTTTACCAAAATACCCTTATCAATATTAAATCCTAAATATAATATTAGGTATTTCTACGTATCGTTAGGCGATGGTTTTTTTGTTTCTTTTTTTTTGTTCTATAGTTTGCCATGGAAAAATAAATTATGATTTAATATCTTGATGTTTCATGTTTACACAAATAAATTTGTGCATTATCGACGTACAAGTTTGTTTAATTTATGTTTGTAAGTTGGAATATACATGGTCCAGTTTCTTGCTTATGTAATCGTAAGTCAATAATGAGTATGTCTTTAGAAAAATTGTTTACTTTAATAAAGAATTGAGGCCATATACAAGGCCATGTTAGTGATTGGTGAGTTTGACATGTGCAACGGCACTTCCGGCAACGGTTTGGGTGCAAGGAGACGAAGGGGGAGAGGATGTGGGTATTGGCTAATCTTTAATTTGGGAAGGACATTTTGGTAAACTTGTATGAAAATTTGAATTTTAGATAAGTTTTTTAATATTAATTTATATAATCCAAATTAAATTATAAGTTTGGTTATAAATGTGAGTTTTATACTTTGAGAAGGACATATGTGTAATTGTATTATTTGTAAGGATATAAAAGTAATATCTAAAGTTTGTAAGGATATAAATGAAATTCTCCCTAAAAGGAATGTTAAGGCCTTATCCTCAGCCACCATTTCAGAGTGTGAAACCATAATAGAGAGCTACCCTTTGTTCTTAGCTTGTGTGTGTGTTCTTAAGCTTGAAAGTGTCATTTGTAGGTGGTGAAGGAGAAGAGGAGGCCATTATAGGAGCTAGAAGTTGGTGGACAAAAGTAGATCCGAGTTCTACAGAGGTTGGAGCTTCTTTCTGAGGTGAAAAGCTCAAAGTTTTCCTTGTCATTTTTGATTTGTGCTTCTTGGACCAATTTTTAGGGTTTTTGGTCCCAAGGTGGAGACTTTATGAGCAAATTGTCTCCATAAGCCTAGATCTGCCATATTTCAGGGTAATATGAGTTGTATGTTCATAAAAATCCAATCTTGGACGTGAATATTGAGCCATGCATGAGATCTAGACCTTATGAGGAAAGAGTAAAGGTGTTAGAGTGATTAGGGACCTTTACAGCCATGCAAAGGCTTAAAGGTTTCGACTTTATGGATTAAGTGGCCATAGAGAAGTCAGATCTGGTGTTTGAGTTTAAGTCTTAACCGTTTAAGACCAAAATCCACAAAGGGTTGAAACCGAGACTTACGTTGGGCGTAACTCTCAGAACGCGCAGCGTAAGGGGTTGAGACCCCGATTATGGATCGCCGGCGTATGCCCCGCGTACAGAGATGGTACGCACCGCGTACTGCCCCCTGTTGACTTTCGTTGACTTTTAGGGGTTTGGTCAACATTTGGACTTTTGGGTCAGGGAGGGGTAAAATGGTCTTTTACCCTTCTGTGGGATTGTAGGAAGGGATTTAATCTAGCCTTTGAGAGCCATTATTTATTTGAGGATACTGTTTATGTGATTAGGCGGGGGCTAGATCAGTATATTCGTGTGCGAGATTATCCGAGATACCTGAGGTGAGTCTTCTCACTATACATTACCTAGAGTGGTATTTATGTGTAGACCTGAGGGTCTTGTATGCTATGTGTATGTATGAGACTATGTGCATTTTGTTATATGTATGCTATGTGTTGTATAGACCGGACTGGAGGGTCCAACGATATAGACCGGATCAAAGGGTCCAACGATACAGACTGGACCGAAGGGTCCGACGAGCTATGACCGGACCAGAGGGTCCAACGAGCTACGGGACTGGATGGTCCCGCTAAGACACATCGACCGAAGGGTCGTACTATAGCCTCAAGTGGCGTATGTGTTGTATGTGGTATTTTGGGGAACTCACTAAGCATTTATTCTTATAGTTGTTGTGTTATGTGTTTCAGGTACTAGCAAGGATCGCGGGAAGGCGTCGGCATGATCCGTACACACTCATAGAGTTTACATTTTGAGATTTTAGGATATGATTTTGTTATGATAACCGTAGGTACATTATGTTTTGATATTATCTTATGAATAGAAGTATGTTTTAAAAATGGAAAATTATTTTGGAAATTTACATTGATACACAAGTTAAAAAGGAAGCAAGATTAGCAATCGGAATCTCGGGAATTGAAGAAAGAAGAAATTAAGCCAAAAAGCTGAAGGACTCAACGAGTTGGTCCTCAACTCATCGAGTGGATAGGAATATTTGTGAACCATCAGGTGCCTTATCGTACACGAGATTTAAGTGATGGACTCGACGAGTCAGTCTATGGACTCGACGGATCGCCCCTGTTTTCAGAAAACTATATAAAGGGAACTAATTCCCGAGACAAGGACTTTTCTCTGGATCTTTTGGCGACTTATCTGCGATTGGAAGGTTATTGAAGCTCTAGAATTCGAAGATCAATCCTAGAGATTGATTTGGAAGAGATCAAAGGCAACATATATTCTCTCTTTCTTAATCTATTGCACAAGACTATGTTTTTACTTATGGATTTCGTTTTTGAGATATTACTTGTTGTATATATGAGCTAAAACTCATTACTTCTGTTTAGGGTAGATTATCTTGTTAATATAGATTGAATTTATGGCGTGTATTATTTGATTTGGTGAAAATTGTTTTGTTAAGCTTGTAAACGATCCTTATGTGTTGACAATAACTATTTTCTGTTAATTATCAAGTCTATTAAGTTGCATGGACATCCTCTTAATTGCTTGCTTCATATGATTTATGTGAAAACAATGTTATATGCCTAGTATTAGTGAATATGAACCTAGGATTAATTAGAAAATATGTAAGTTAATGTGTAAGCATGTGTGATGAACAACCATACAAGATGTTAATTGAATTAGTAATTTAATTAGCTACAGCTACAAGTCTTACTTAATCCGAATCAAAATACTAGGAAATTCATTAGTTTAACCAATTGGCCACTGTTTAAATTAATTTGTTTTCTAAGGATTGGTAATAGTGAACATGAATCTAATCACGTTAATAGGTAGTCAATGACAAAATAATCAATTGCACTTGCCATAAAATCAACTATAGAAACAAGTGAATCGAACCTGAATAGAAGTCTCTTTTATCATTGAATTTAATTACCTTCTATTTGCTTTAGTTGTTAATTGTTTTGTTTGAGTGTTAGTCATTTGTTTAAGTTTCTAGTGTTGCAAAACTAGAGAAACCCATTCTTTTTATTGTTAGTTTTAATTAGATAATTCTAGTAGTTAGTTAATTGTTACCTTTTCCTGTGTTCGATACCCTGCTTGCTTGAACTATATTGCTAAACGATAGGTACACTGCCTTTCGTGAGTTTAATTGTGTTTGAAGTAGTAGGATTAAAAACTAGTTCGTTTCACACACACCAGTCTTACATTCAAGTGCCATGGGCTCCCCCATGGTCTTTCATGCACGTATCACATAAATAACTAGCATACCACATAGCATGTAACATATAGCATATAAAAACTAGCATATCCGTATATCACTACGTCAACTAGTATTCTACATATCACTAGATGGGCCGGCCTTGGTGCCTTCGGCCCATTAGTATGGTGAGGAGATTCACCTCTGTCTGCTGCATTTGAAAGTTGCTCTCCTAATTGTTCGTGACTACCCGTGCTTAACAATAATACCATTAACCTAAGGTTAGGGTTGAATATAATCCAATTAAAGAACCCAAGCACCAAATCTTTCACAATGGCCCAAAAGTCTCCCTTTGATAATGAGCCCAAATTCCATGTCCAAAATCATTAATGGGCCCCATCGCCTAATAAAGCCCAATCATAGCAACCATGACCCAAAACAGATAAATTGACCTACTAACTCAAACCATGACCAGACCCAATGACTGATTAAGGCACAAAGGGCTTACAAGCCCAAAAGGAGTCCAAGCCCATCTGAGTGCGTATGTCTTGCGTACCACCCTTGTATGCGCAGCGTACTGAGTCCCTGAGTTGTACGCGCTACTTACACTAATTACACCCAGTGTACAAACAGATTAAGCACCTACTTCCATTAAGTGCCTAATACTTGATGTTCTAACGTCCAATATCGTATCTGAGTTCATTAAGATGTCCTAGGGCATAAATTTGGAAACTTTATGCCCTTGCATGCTATATGGGACTTGAAAACTTCATTCTTCACATTAGGACTTCATATAAAGCTTCAAACTCATGCATGGAGTCTAGATACCCTTCAAGCTAGACCTTTATGCATCTGGCATGCTCACAAAGCTCAGATCTAACCATTTTAGTCTCTGGAGTTACTCAAATCTCAAGAGAAGGTCCAAAAACCAACTAAAGGGACAATATGGAAAACCCTAGCTAGATCTAATGAATAAGACGGAAAGATCAAGACTTTATACCTCTAGAAGCTCTTCAAGGTGATCTAGATGCAAATTCTTGGAGCACAAAGAAAGGGTTTGAGCATTCTAACACTCCTAAGGTGTACATGCAACCCTAGAAACCTTGGATCTATGCTTTAGTAAGATACATGCAAAATTGTTTTTCCAAGGTTCTTAACCTTTCTAGCATAGCATGGGGAACATTTAAACATAAATTCTAAAAGAAGAACATACCTTTTTGTTGTTTGGATTCCTTGAAAACCTTGTAAGCCTAGCACCTCAAGTGTGATGCCTCAAATGTCTCACATAACGCCACAACACTTGGAATAACCTTGAGAGAAGTTCACTAACACCTCAAAATACTCTAGCCCTCTTTCTTGCTTGTATAAGTGCCGATTTTTGCTAGACTAGGGGTCTTTATATAGTTGTCGCACAATTAGGGTTACACCATGTAAACCCTAATTGCAATGGCTTTCCATATTCCAAGATCCATGGGTTTGTAACCTCCATGGACTATCCATGGAGCACCTTATGGGTTTTAACCCAATCTATTCAAACCATGGATCATTAGCCCGCTATACAAGAATAGATGATTTACACAATCAACCCCATATATTTACTTAGTCTCTTTTTGATCACTTAATTAATTCCAAATTAATTCTTTGGTCAATACTAATTAAATAATATTATTAATATATTAGAACTTATAATATATTAATAATCCTGAAGTGTCCTTTCTCTCATTTAGTTTATCCAAATGTTGCAAAGCCATGCAACCCAAATAAACCATGCTAATCAGGTCAAGTACATTCCAGGAATAGTTATGAACTTAGACACATAATCCAATAGTCTCCCACTTGGATAAGTCTAATAACTATAACTGCAAGTATGACTTTAGGAACCGATCAGTAATCGTAGCTCTTTCAAGGTCTCGCGAAACTGAGATGATGATGATACGCCATTTAAGATAAGTGATCATATAATCCTCTGTTCTAGATATCAGTAGGAAAAATGCATGGAACAATGTCTTACTTATTGTCCAACAGTTTGTTTCCTGATTTCCGATTTGTTTGACATAGAACTTAATTGAACACATCAACATAGTTCTGACCGGTCCTGGTACATGGGTCAACACAAAATCATCGAGGGGCCCAGATATCGCTTCTAATCTAAGAAGGAACAGATAAACTTTGAATCATATGCTTGTTCTACTACATGTTGAATTATACACAAAAGGCACGTTTTATAACATCGAGTTACCAATGCTTTTTCGTACAGTCAATATATAACCAACTCATAGCTAACAAGTCATATGTCTAGGTTTGAAGACTTATATGATACTAGTGAGTGTGGGTTGAATCCAATACTCAGAACTTATGAGCACTCATGAGTGTTATAGCAACACTTTGCAATGTCCAACATCTAAGACATCTACAAGCCAACCCATGACAATCTTGATTCGTATCTACTTCCAACATATGACCGACTGTGGAGAGTTTGAATAATAAGAAATACAATAACATAATTATTCTGCAAGTCAAAACATGCAAAAATGAAACGATAGTAAACGATTGACAAAAGATAGCAACACTTTACTCATAAATAAACACAACTTTTATTCATCATCAAATGTCAATTACACTTTACACATTTCAAAGCTATCTAACTACTAAAACTAATATCATCCTTCAGCCCTATGCACCTCGCATGTTGGAGATGCTTAAACCTACCCAGTCCCTTTATGAGCGGATCTGCCGGGTTCTCATCCGATGATACCCTCTTTGCCACGAGGAGTCCTTCTATTCTGTGACAACCCAAAAATTTCCGTTAGTTTTAACGTCGAAATTAATTATGTCAAAAATTAGCCAAATTTATCCCGAAAATATTTTTGACCGGATTTAAACCCGTTGGAATATTTTAAATAATATTCGTCAAGCAAACCAAATTTAAGGCGGTATAATTTTAAAATTTGTCATGATAAACGATAGTCGTGAAAAACCCCGTTCGCGGTTGGTGTCAAGTAAATCCCCAACCAGGCCATAAACTCCACCCTATATAAGGGTTGAGTGGGTTTCATTCCCACCTTTTTCCCACCTTAGACACTTTCTCTCTCTACAAACCGGGTTTTGGTCAAAAATCCCCCCTTCGAGCTTCAAATCGGTAAGTTAACCTTCCTAGCTTGTTATCTAGCCCATTCAACTTACAAATTCGTATTTAAATTACCCAAAACCCTCAAGAACATGATTTTACGGTCCAGGAACACCTTAATGGACCGTAAACACTCATAAATGGGGTTTTAATGCTCAAAAACCCTTCCAAACCACTTACGGAGCTTAGATAGGACTTGTGGACTTACACACACGAGCATAGAACACCAAAACCTTGCATTTTGGGAGTAAACATGATTTTACGGTCTAAGAGCATCCTTAGACCGTAAAGCCATTTACAAGGGCCATAAACCCCTTTTTGAGTGTTAAAATACACCTTAAACACCTCCAAAGGCTCCCATGAGTGCCTAGAGCCTTGTAATTCTTCGTTTGATGCACCAAAAACATGATTCATGGACCAACATGAGTTTACGGCCGTAAACTCATGTGTTTAAGGTAGTAAACTCCCCAAGAACATCTTCATAGACCGTAAACACCTTTCCAAGGTGTTTAAGTGCCTTTAACACCTTTCTATGCTCATATAAGTGACTAGAACCTTGCGTGCATGAGTTAGAACCATCAAAACACAAAAGGAATGGGCTAACATGAGTTTATGACCGTAAAATCATGTGTTTATGGCCATAAACTCCTCAAGGAGTGGTCATGGACCGTAAACTCCCTAAAATGGCCCATTTGGAGCCTAAACCACTTCCTATGCCCTAGAATTGAACCTGGCCTAATTCCATGAGTGAGATAAGACCTTAAAGCATCAAAGAACACACCACCCATGAGTTTACGGCCGTAAACTCATGGGGATAAGGTCTTTGGGCCGTAAACTCTATAAAGAGTTTACTCTTGAAGAGTAAACTCCCTAACCAGGCCATACACTCCCTTAGATGTTACCCCGGACACTCCTAGCACTTGACCAAAGTGTTTTCCGCTGATTAGGGTGCGTATACGTGTTTAATTAGTATAATAATTACTAATTGTATGTACACATATGTCACCATATGTTAATAGGTCACTAAGTGTGTTTAAGTCTTCACTTGACACCGAGCACCCAACCGGCACCTCCATCCGATCCACTTACAACAGGTGAGTTCATACCCCTGAATTAACCTTTTAAATGTTTTTACATGCTTTTATGGGGGGGGGGAATACAAGTTAAAACATGCTAGTTATCATATCAATCATATGTGATTGATAACCCGCATGCACAAGGGTTTATTGCACTATCAGTTGTTTTACCAAGTATGGTACCATAAATGGTTTTCCAAAACATCTTTATTTGACTCTCGCGCTGTATGTTTTACTTCAAAACCAGTCACAGCAGTGTTTGAAACAAAGATTTTTCTTTACTCAAATTGTTTTATCAAAGTTATATTCAAAACTTGTTTATGAAAGATTTTCAAGGATTTCTAAAGGTCTTCAAACTTATTTTACAAAAGGATACCAAGTCACGATTTTCTTAAGTGTAAAGGTTTTCCAAAGTTTTCATCAAAGTTTTCTTCCATGCTTCTATGATTCTACTTCGTTAAATGCTACTACTTCGTTAAGTACTTCTACTTCGTTAAATGCTACTACCTCGTTAAGTACTTCTACTACGTTAAACGCTTCTACTACGTTAAACGCTTCTACTTCATTAAATGCATGCCCGTACTTGTATAATTATAAAAATAATGTTTAAAGGACTTAGGAAGGCTAATTCGCCCTATTTCCTTTTCCTCGTTGGGATGTGGTATGGTGGGTATCGGATATCCGTCCGAAGGTCATTTAATCATTAATTATATATCATGTATACATGTATAGACATAAAGGTTTCCATCGGCCAGTTCATGTTCCTTGGGTAGCAAGGGCATCCTCCCACTCGTCACTCATAGATCAAGGACACTAGTAACTATTATAGGAATGGTTAGGAGGCTCTATTCACTCTTTCTAGTACACGAATTCCAAAAGAGTCAGTTCATTTGTGAGTCTTTATCGTTAGTCCAACACTTACATCAGAATTCACTATACGAGATGCATCTTCAAGACGCGGATCTCCCCGTTGTCGAGTTGGTAACCAGAGTATCCTGTAAGGAGAGCGGGCATTATGTGTATAGATCTATATGGTATTGATACCCCCGCACCCTGACTGCTAGCTACAGTCCACGGCCTACCAAGCCAAGGGGTGACAAATGTCATGTTTATTCCGACGCTTGCAGGGTATCAAGTACTCTAGTGTCAATCAGTATGGTTACGAGTATCTCCATGTTTACCTTATAATTCATGGCCTTAAGGTAAATAGAATTAACAATGTATTTCTGAAACAACACTCTTAAGACCATTCTTTGTTTTAGACCTTACTAGCTGTATCTGTCATTTGATACTGTATGGGGTCTGTGTTTCTTTGTTTTAGACCTTGCTAGCTGTATCTTTCATTTGATACTGTCTGGGGTCCGTGTCTCTTTGTTTTAGACCTTGCTAGCTGTATCTTTCATTTGATACTATCTGGGGTCTGTGTTTCTTTGTTTTAGACCTTGCTAGCCGTATCGTACACTTGATACCGTCTGGGGTCTGTGTTTCCTTATGTTAGACTGAGCCAGGCGTATCATTCAGTCGATACTCTCCTGGAGTCTATGATTTCTTTTGTCTTAGTCAGCAGTATTTTTTACTGAGACATGTTATTTTTCCCTAATGTTTTTTTACTGGTGATACTCTCCTACTTCCTTCAAAATCAAATACCGTATTTTGGTAATGATAGTATTTCAGGGAAAATTTCTCTTTAAAACATAACACTGTCGAGTGTTGATAGAAGACTGCTTTTAATTAGAAAATATAGGATTTTCTTGAAAGGACTCTAATACACTATAGACTCTAAACTACTACTCTTTATAAAGTTATTTTGAATAAACGCTTACTTACATAAATGACACTAAATACTTATGAACTCACCAGCATTTATAAAAATGTTGATACTCGCTTTCAAAATAATTTGTATTCTCAGGTTAGCATTAGACAGGTACATCCCAGGAGCTTCTGTAGAGACAGCCTAGTACCGATCTGCACCTATATTATTACTTGTATTACTTCGATGTCTCTATGAATGTAACTTATGTAAAACTATTACTATTAATGCAATGGTTGTTGTACTTTGATTACTATACTGCATATGTTGTGATACTTGACATGATGTCATCCACCCCAGAACGTTTCCGCCGTTCTGGTTTTGGGGTGTGACATATTCGATATCTGATGAAATGGTATTTTCTATCGATGTGTATGGATCTCCCGTGATCCCTTGGTTCCTTGGCTAAGGCAACTGCACTTTCACTATCACAAAAAAACTCTATAGGCTCTTTTATAGTTGGTACAACTCCAACGTCTCCAATGAAGTTCTTTAGCTGTATAGCCTCCTTTGCTACCTTGTTTTCTGCTATATACTCTTATTTGCAAGTTGAATCAGCTACTGTCTCCTGCTTGGAACTTTTCCAAGAAATTGCTCCTCCGTTTAATGTAGAGACCCAGCCTGACTGAGAGCGGAAATTATCCCTATCAGTTTGAAAGCTAGCATCATTATACCCTAATACTCTCAATTCATCACTCCCACCGAGGGTAAGGACCCAGTCCTTAGTCCTCCGTAGGTACTTGAGAATGTTCTTTACCACAGTCCAGTGAGCCTTGCCAGGGTTCCCCTGATATCTGCTAACCATGCTCAATGCAAAAGCCACATCAGGACGACTAAAAGTCATACATGATCGAGCCTACAGTGGAAGCATACAGTACTCTAGTCAGTTCTGCTATCTCAACCTATGTACTCGGACTCTGAGTCTTACTCAGTCTGGCGTTACTCTGGATCGGTAACTCTCCTTTCTTGGAATTCTGCATGCTGAATCGATTCAGCACCTTCTCCAAGTAGGTACTCTGACTAAGTCCAATTAGTCTTTTACTCTTGTCTCTCAAAATCCTTATCCCTAGGATATAGGCAGTTTCTCCAAGGTCCTTCATAACGAAACACTTCCCAAGCCAGGACTTCACTTCCTGTAGAGTTGGGATGTCATTTCCTATGAGTAGTATGTCATCCACATACAATACCAAAAAGCTAACTATACTCCTACTAGCCTTGACATATACACAAGATTCATCTTCACTTCTCGAAAAGCCAATCTCTTTGACTTTCTCATCAAAACAAAGATTCCATCTGCGAGGTTCTTGATTTAATCCATAGATGGATTTCTCAAGCTTACACACTCTATTGGGGTACTCTGTACTGACAAAACCCTCTGGCTGACTCATGTAAACATCCTCAGCCAACTTTCCATTAAGGAAAGCGGTTTTGACATCCATTTTTCCATATTTCATAATCATGAAATGCAGCAATGGCTAACATAACCCTAATAGACTTAATCTTCGCTACTGGTGAAAAGGTCTCATCATAATCAACTCCCGGAGTTTGAGAAAAGCCCTTTGCAACTATTCGCGCCTTATAAGTGTGTACATTACCATCCATGTCGGTCTTCTTCTTGATGACCCATTTGCACGGGATTGTCTTACGACCTGGTACATTGTCAACCAAGTTCCAAAGTTGATTATCATACATGGATTTTATCTCGCAATCCATAGCCTCTTTCCATATAGCAGCCTCAGGGCCTACCATGGCTTCCAAGTAGCTGTTAGGTTCATCCAGACTTACCAGTGTGCTATTGCTGATAAGTGTATCACCTTCCGCAGTAATATGGAAACCATAGTAATGCTCAGGTGCATTCCTAACTCTCGTGGAACGCCTCAGAGGTACAGACTCTTCTGTCGGATCAACAGGAGTTTCCTCCTCAGGTTGATTGCTAGGGTTTGAGGTTCCTTCACCACTTGACTCTTGAATTTCTTCAAGGTCAAATTGCCTACCACTGTTTCCTTGGCTCATGAATTCTCTCTCGCGAAAGACTCCTCTCCTTGCTACAAAGACCACATTATCACTAGGCCTATAGAAGAGGTAATCGAAGGATCTCTGTGGGTATCCAATGAAAATACACCTCTCACTTTGAGGTTCGAGCTTATCATGAGTCTCACGCCTCACAAAAGTCTCGCAATCCCAAATCTTGATGTGGTCCAGATTAGGAACTTTTCCGGTCCACATCTCATGAGGTGTTTTGGCAACCTTCTTTGTAGGGATTAGATTAAGGATATGGGCGGCAATCTCTAAGTCATACCCCCCAAAAGAGATTGGTAGTGAAGCTCGACTCATCATGGAATGAACCATATCCAACAGGGTTCGATTGCGCCTCTCAGCCACACCATTAAGCTGTGGTGTCCTGGGAGGTGTCAGTTGTGAGATAATCCCACATTCCTTAAGATAGTCAAGGAACTTTGTACTAAGATACTCACCACCTCGATCGGATCGAAGCATCTTAATGTTCCTGCCCAACTGATTCTCCACTTCCTGTTTAAATTCTTTGAATCTATCAAAGGTCTCTGACTTATGCTTGATTAAGTAGACATATCCATATCTACTAAAATCATCAGTAAAAGTCACATAGAAGCAGTTAGCATCCCTTGTGGCGGTTCTGAAGGGTCCCCACACATCAGTATGTATGAGATCCAACAAACCCTCACCCCTAGCACAAGAACTAGTGAAGGGTGACTTTTTCATTTTCCCAAGCAAACAAGATTCACAACTATCATCTTACTTTAGGTCAAATGACTCCAAGACTCCATCCTTTTGGAGTTGGCCTATGCGTTTCTTGCATACATGTCCAAGACGACAATGCCATAATGATGCTTTATCCAAACTAGTGGAAGAATCGATACACAGTACATTATTTCCTAGCTTATCTACAACCGACACAGTTTCATACACACCATCAAAAGGTAATGCTTTAAAATAAAGAACATTATTAAAGAAAGCATTAATACCACCACTTTCATTATCAAACAAAAAAGTAAAACCTTGTTTGTACAAACCATGAAAGGAAATAATATTTCTCACCATTTCAGACAAGTAACAACACTTATTCAAATCTAACACTAATCCACTACTTAGCAACAAAGAATAAACTCCAATCTTGGTGACACGTGAAGCTTTCCTATTCCCCATGATCAAGTTCATCTTCCCATGCTCCACATTCTCACTTCTTCTTCTTAGTTCTTGCAAATCAGTACATATGTGAATACCACAAACTGTATCAAGGACCCCAAGAATTAGAATGGGGTGAATTATTAGACAATATAGTGTATATACCTTTATGTTTGGGTTTCACTTTCCCATCCTTCACATCTTGCTGGTATTTTGGGCATTTTCGCTTCCAGTGGGACTTTTCATGGCAATAGAAGCATTCAGCCTCTTTAGGCTTGGCAGAAGGAGTGACGAAGCCTTTCTTGGTTCCACTTGAAGAGGAGCCATCAAGGTCTTTCCCTTAGTACCCTTCAAAGGGCTCTTCCTCTTCTTTCCTTTGCCTTGCCTGATTGCCAAGACAGTGGCCGCGGTAAGAGTAGGAGTGGTAACAGCCGACTTACCTTTAAGACCACTTTCTGCGGCCTTTAAAAGTCCTTGAAGTTTGTTGAGTGTAACTTCCTCCTTGTTCATGTGGTATGTCATCCGAAATTGATCATAACACGAAGGTAAGGAGTGCAAAATGATGTTAATTGCCAAATCCTCAGGGAAGTATACATTTAGCTTCAGTAAACGGTCCATATACCTTTGCATTTTCTGCATGTGGCCTGTGATGGGTTCACCATCCTTCATTCGGGTTGTTATCATGGAGGAGATTATTTCATACCGCTCTTGATGAGCACTCTGATGGTAGCGGTCCATCAAGTCCTGGTGCATCTTAAATGGGTAGTAGTCCTCATAGGACTTTTGGAGCTCTGCTGTCATGGTGGCCAACATGATACATGCCACTTTGGTAGCATCTCTCTCATGTGCCTGATATTCAGTGATCTCCTCAGGAGTAGTAGACGACTCTAGTTCCTTAAGCTTCTTGTCTAGGACATATTCCCTGTCCTCATACCGAGTGACCATCCTGATGTTTCTAATCCAATCCATAAAGTTGGATCCATCAAAGATGACTCTCCCACAAAGGTTCATGAGAGAGAAGGAGCCGGTAGGGTTCAATCCAAAATCAGAATTGTTTGAAGACATCTGAAAAAGGAAGAAATACAAGTTTAGATTAGATACAAAGATAGTCCTTAATAAAACACCCAAATGTAATATTAAGGCTAGGACCCAACACAATATTTTATTACTTAGAAGAGGGATGCCGTAATCCAAGCTATAAAATATTTGAAGGTAGGTGAATGACGATTCACCAATTTCCACCATGAGAAACGAAATAAATTATTAGGTTTCTAATAGGTTTTGAAACTCCTAGATTCTTTGAGATTCATTGAACTTTTCAATGGCATGTTTCAATCTCCAGTGTGCCCTTCATGTTTTATGACTGGGATGCCGAGGATCACAAAACAAGGTGTGAAGTAACCATGCAAATTACTTGGTACCCTTAATGTTTATCACTCAATCGATGTTCTGGTTAACCACACGCGCTCCACTGACCTATGATAAACCTTAAGCCACCCTTTGCCTACCTTGTTAAGTCCAGGTTAGTGTGCCGGTTAACCATATACGCTCCACTAACGACTTAATCAAAGTGCAAATTGTAATTTCATGGGTTAGCACCTTATTCACATTTTCCTAAAGTAACTAAGATTGGGAATTTATAAAAACATTTAGTTACTTTAGATTCATTGTACTTTTAATGAAAAATTAAAGTCCTTGTCCAACCTGTTCGGCTAACGACCCTCAACCAGTCAAGGAAGCGGTGGGTGAGAGTGGAAACCCATTAAGCTACCATTTTATAGGCAACAACCTTATACCCCCTTATAGACCGACTTCGTGAATGAGGCCTACTAACGGTAAAACGACTTATTCTTATACATATATAATTATTATTAAACTTATAATATTATAAAGTATAAGGGTTAAATTTTAACTTTTAAAATTCTAGGCGTTGGAACTAGAGTTTTTAAAGTGACTTTACATGTTCCAAAACTTAAGGGCAAATTTTATAACTTTCAAAACTTTTCATCTTTCATAACTTATGAGTTAAATGGTTTATTAAAATGAAAGACTTTTCATGTTATGTAACATATGTGTTTCATAATGGACTTTAAAAGAGTGACTTTTGGTAATCCATAACTTGAGGACAAATTATGGATTCCATTAAAACACATAATGATAAAGAATTAAACTAACAAGCAAGTTACAAATAATTCCTATGATCTTCTAAACTCATAAGTGCATGAACATACATATCAACAATTTCAAGAATCATAAAATAAACCATATAAAACTTGAAATTTTGATAATAGCTATTGAAAATGGATGAGCATAACCATTACACCATCTAAAACAAGTTTTATAGAACCAAAACGGTTTAGGGTAATGTTTCTAGTCCATTTCCAGCAGCAAAACTCGAAAATCTGCATTCTGGGGCTCCTACTCGTCGAGTGCATGAACCTACTCGACGAGTAGGATAAATTAATTCATGGACTCGTCGAGTCTCCCCATGGACTTGGCGGGTTCATGCTGCAGAATGCAGAAAACTGAGTTTTTTCAACAAGATTGCATCAAGTATCAAATAAACTAGCCTAGGCTCTGATACCACTGAAAGGATTTGAGTTTTCTAACACTCCTAAGGTGTACATGCAACCCTAGAAACCGTGGATCTATGTTTTACTAAGATACATGCAATTTGTTTTTTCTAAGGTTCTTAACCTATCTAGCATAGCGTGGGGAACATTTAAACATAAATGCTAGAAGAAGAACATACCTTGTTGTTGTTTGGATTCCTTGAAAACCTTGTGAGCCTATCACCTTAAGTGTGATGCCTCAAATGTCTCACACAACACCACAATACTTGGAATAACCTTGAGAGAAGTTCACTAACACCTCAAAATCAGCTAGCTCTCTTTCTTGCTTGTACAAGTGCCGATTTTTGCTAGACTAGGGGTCTTTACATAGTTGTGGCACAAGTAGGGTTACACCATGTAAACCCGAATTGCCATGGCTTTCCATATTCCGTGATCCATGAGTTTGTAACCTCCATGTACTATCCATGGAGCACCTTATGGGTTTTAACCCAATCCATACAAACCATGGATCATTAGCCCACTATACAAGATTAGATGATTTACACAATCAATCCCATATATTTAATTAGTTTCTTTTTTAACACTTAATTAATTCCAAATTAATTCTTTGATCAATACTAATTAAATAATATTATTAATATATTAGAACTTATAATATATTAATAATCGTTAAGTGTCCTTTCTCTCATCTAGTCTATCCAAATGTTGCAATGCCATGCAACCCAAATGGACCATGCTAATCGGGTCAAGTACATTCTAGGAATAGTTATGAACTTAGACACCTAATCCAACACACAATGCTACTCCAAGCTTGCTCACTAACTTCTTCTTCTCAACACACTTCTATGCTCCAACATCACACTCTCAATGAAAAACTGAGGTAAAGGGATGAAATGAGGCTCAAGGGGCAAGTTACGGTTTAGTCCCAATGACTTAATGATGCTTAAATAGGTGTCAAGTCCGAAAATTAGGGTGTTGGTCCTCTATCGTGTACGCCCGACGTATGCACTACTCCTCCACGATCCTTCCTCCATAGTACACTAAGCGTACCCTTAGGTACGTCTAACATACAAAAGGGACCATTTTTGCCAACTAAATCATTTAAAACAGGTTAGAATGGTTTACATGATTTGGAGTGTTACAGCCCCCATTCGAGCTCTTTTATGGTATGAGGTGTTGGACTCCTATTTTTTGGGGCGAGGTGGGATAGAGGGTCATGGGGAGCATGGAGGTAGTGCTCAAGACGACTGAGCTTATACAATAGGTTCGAAAAAGATTGTTGATAGTGTAGAGTTGCCAGAAGATTTATGCGGATTGGCGATGCATTGAGCTAGAGTTTTAGGTGGGAGATCTAGTGCTCCTGAAGGTGTCACCCTGGAAGGGTGTTATCCGCTTTAGGAAGCTGGGGCCCAAGTTCATTGGTCCTTTGCGAGTTTTGGCCCATGTGAGCAAGGTGTCCTACTGGTTGGAGCTACCGGAGGAGCTGAGACAGATTCATGATACCTTCCATGTTTCCCAGCTGAGAAAGTGTATAGCTGACAAGACAACTACAGTCCTTTTGAAGGACATTCAGATCGATGATCGCCTGAACTACGTTGAGAGGCCCATGGTGATTATCGACCGGAAACTAAAGACCTTGAGGAACAAGGTAGTGAACTTGGTTAAAGTTCAGCGGCAACACTAGAGAGGTTCATAGTGTACATTGGAACCTGAGTCCGAGATGCGTGAGCAATATCATGAGTTGTTTCCTAAGGATGACTTTGAGGGCACGGTCTTATTCTAGTAGGGGGAATTGTAACATCCCAATTTCAGGTACTTTTATTAATTATTGAATATTTATCAAAGGTGGCACATTTGGTCCCTTGGAGAGAAGGGCTTGCGAATTGGTTGTACGCAGGGTGTATGTAAGAGTACGTGCAATGCACTCATGCAGTTTTGGAATGCGGATGACCAGCTAGTACGTTGGGCGTACGTGTGGTGTGACGTGCGTACTATCCTGGACTTTAAACCCTAATTTTAAGGGTTTCCCCCTATTTAAAGAACATTATGTCTTCATTTGATCATCTTTATCAGCCACCAAACCCCCCTAAAACCCTAATCCCGAGTTGTGTTACTTGTGTGAGTTGTTGCAACTTTTTAAGTGTTCTTGGTGCTTGTAGTGGAAGAAAGAGACTAGAGAATAAGGAGTGGGTGCTAGCAAGGTTGTAGATCCAAAAACTTCTCCTCTTTATGCATTATTTTCAGGTATAAATTGTATACCTTGGCAAGCTTTTCACTAGATCTTTATGGTTGAAGTTTCATAAACTTTTGTCCCCAAGATTGGACCTCTGTGAGTTTAGAGCACTCCAAGAAATTATAGTTGTCGTTTCATGCATTTTTGGACCTATAGATGAATAAAATAGTTGCTTGATCATTCCCTTTGGCTCGTGCATGAGTAAAGTGGCTTAGAATGTGTTAGAAGCTAAATCTTGTTGCATTGGGTCCTTCCTAGCCATGCAAAGGCTTAAAGAAAACGACTTTATGGGTTAAGACATATTAGATTAGCCATATATGAGGTTGGGTTGGTTGTCTTAAAGGATTAAGACACTAAGTTGGTGGAAATAGAGGCCAACGGAGTACGCCGGGGGTACTCCTAGCTACGTCCCGCATAGCCTGTTCCGCCCCCAATGGATGCTGATTTCGTTGTATGCCTCGCATAAGAAGTGGTATGCTCAGTGTACTCGCAAGCAGTTGACTTTTGACCTTTGGTCAAGATTTAGGGTTTTGGACCATGAGAAGGGAAATGGTCCTTTTTCCCTTAGAATATTTAGTTGTGGGATTTGGACTCGAGAGTGAGTTTTGGACCTTAATTATTAATTATGGTTAATTATTTTGTTGACTAGGCGGAGTCTAGATCTAACAGTTCAGGTGTTAGATTTACTTGTCGTCAGTATCAGGTGAGTCTCTTCACTTATTCCTACTTGTGTGGTAGAATAGCTGTATATGTAATGACTAGTCGCGTCTTGTTGTTATGATTATGTTATACTATTTATATGTGACTGAGGCTGCTGATAGTCTCCATGGCTACTGATAACCCATAGGACGTGTTGCAAGCCCACTAGGACTGTTGATAGTCCCAAGGGTTACTGATAACCTGTAGTTGTTTATTTATGTTGTGCAATATGTGGTATCTTGGGGATCTCACTAAGCTTCGTGCTTATATTTGTTGATTTATATGTGGCAGGTACTTCCGAGGACCGTGGGAAGGCAAAGGTTTGATTATACACACGTGCTGGGAGATGTACTGCTAGGACATGTTTATGAACTACGATATTTGTGATACTAGTTGTTTTTGGATAATTATGTATTTGATAACTTGGTTTGTGAAACCCTAATTTTGGTAAATTAAGATGAAAATTTGGGATAAATTTTGAGGTGTTACTAGTTAATGGAACAAAAAAAATATTTTTTTTTATCTCTTTTCCCCAAACAAATAACCTGTGTTTTTTCTGTTCACGAAGAAGTGAATACAACTTCAATCACAAATAAATACACTTGTATTTACAAATAATTTTTTTTGTTCAAAACTAATATAGCAAACAGGTTCATGCTCCATCACATATGATTAAACTTCTATTCACAATCACAAATGAATATATATATATATATATATATATATACACACACACACACACACTTCTATTCATAAATAGTACACATAAAACATGAATCCAATGTTTTTTCATCAATTTAAAATAAAAATTGTCTAAAATTTTATCAGTTTTCACAAATGAATACATGTAATCACAAATGAATACTCTTGTTCACAAATGAATATAAATTTATATGAACGAACCTTGTTTCCAAACGGGATATACAAAGACACTTCAACCGACGAAAAACCACAAAGCAAAAAAAAATTAGGGAAGATGCTATAAAAACGCTGCAAAAGAGAGATTGAAAAGGGTAATGAAAATTCAATATGGAGCCAAATCTCTTTTGAAATCATTCTAATGAAGAAAGAAAGCCACCAGTAGGTAACAAAATAACAAAAAATGAAGTAAGCTCTAGAAAGAAAAGGAACATGAAATACCAAGAAAGGAGAATCAACATCTTCGGTTATTGGTCTGGAAGCATCAATTTGTCAACTAAAAGCGACTTTATTGATTTCGAAAGCATCAACTTCAGATTCACTTTATCCGGTGCGAATTGTGGTGGTGGTCGTCAGTTGGTGTGATCAACGGTGTAGGCTATGGTGGTTTCGGCGGAAGGTGAAGGCACCGACGATGGTATCCTGGTGCAGGAAGGCTGAAGGCGTCGGAAACAATAGCTAATGATAGGGTTTGGGTTTGTGTTATATCCGAAAATTGGAATCAACAGCTGGTGGTGACTTGTAGTTTGCTGTTGGTGACAGATATCGACAGAAGAGTGGGGATGGAGGCGCTGAGCAGTCGCCGGTGTGAGGGCCGACGATCTCACAGGAGAAAGAATCGGATGGAAAGGTAAAGGTGGAGACGGTAAGGTGGGGGTATTTCAAAGAGGCAGTTTGGAAGGATCTGGAGGCATTAACGATAATAGATTCATAGATAATTAGGGGGTGTGATGGAGTAATGTTATTGGGAAATAGAAACGGTGAAGGATATGTGTTGGAAGCAGGGAGTCGGTGGAGGGAGAGAAGAGCACGTGGAAAGGTAATTTAATTGCAGAGAAAGAGAACACAAAAAAAAATTAAAGGACCAATAGGAAAGATTTATTGTTCACAAAGATACCTCTAAATTAATATATATATATATATATATATATATATATATATATATATATATATATATGTATGTATAATTATAGACTGTATAAACAATATTAAAGTTAATGTAATTAGTGTGGTCAAAATGCAATTAAAAATTGTTATTTGTTAACTATTAATAAATTAAATCATGTAGTCTACATCAAAATAGAAAAACACAACTGATGAAAGAAAATAGATGAATAGACACCACCGTTTTGAATGCTTATGCCTAGTGTTCATTAAATTTAACCAAATAAAAATTTGTTTATATGTTTGTAACAACCCAAAATTCAGGACCAAAAATTTCATTTTCAATATAACTAAAACACTATTGTAACTTTGTTCACACATAGAAAAACATTTCAAATAAAACATTTAACAGAGTTCATTCCCAGAAATCACACATTGCGGAAAAACACAGGAGTATGCGTTGCGATCGTCCCAAGCTCCTTTACTTGAAAATTGGAGGTACCTGAAACCAAAAATGAAAATTGTAAGCATGAAGCTTAGTGAGTTCCCAAAATACCACATACCATATAATAAATATATTGCTTAGCATATCTGGGTATTCTCCTACCCCTTCGGTCTCTTTCAACTGAAAACTACCATACATAAACGTAAGCTATACATATCATTCATACATCATAATCAAATAAGATGCTATGTGCCAATACATAGTCTTGTCATTATGCCACGGGCCGTCGCGTGGTCTTTCTTGCCAAGTCGGTGGCCACCCCTCGGTCTTACAAACAAGTGTCAAGACCACCTCCTGGTCTTCCATGCAAGTATCACAAAGAAAACTAGCATACATACTACTCTACTTAGCCAATTAGCATATAGTGTGCCAGGAGCCACCTCCTGGTCTTTCATACATAATTCCTAGGGCTAACCCCCGGGTCCTCCTACCATACATAATAGGATACAGTGTGCCAATAGCCGCCTCCTGGTCTTTTATACATAATGCCTAGGGCTAACCCCCGGGTCTTCCTACCATGCATCAACCAAATGGGCCAGTATTGGTGCCTTCGACCCATGCAAACAGTAAGGAGACTCACCTCGCACTACTGAAGTCCCGCGGATAAAGTTGTAGTTGTTGGCTGGCAGATCCCCAAACTGTCAATCATCAAAACAACACCCAATTAATAGTTAGGTTCCAATGCATAACCATAACTCCATACTTGGGGTAAAGAGACTATTTTACCCCTAACCTAGCTTGGACCAAAATCAAGGCCCAAACTCAAACTCTGGAGGCTCAAAAGCCAAATAATAAATCAAGGCCCAATTTCCCAAATTGGGCCCAAACCCCTCACATGGGCCTTACCCTCAAGCCCATCCAATATTCTAGTTCATATACTTGTTCTTTGATGGTCCATCAATAGCCCAATCACTAAAGCCCAATAGAAGGCCCGACTTGAAGCCCAAACATAATTAGGGTTTTCACATAAAATGACGATTAGGGTTAATTAAAACAATTAACCCATTAAGGACTTAATCCATTAAGTCCATCATTCTACTAGGTCAATCATGTGGTGTGGTTGGGCGTAATTTGTAATTCAATTCCAATGGTCCAAAATGCGGGTCCAGACACTCCAAAACTAACATATCCAAAATTAGGGTTTTCTAAACCCTAATTATGGTTTTCAACCCAATCGCGCGCCAATTAGTCAAATGGTTAGGATTTTAGATCAATTAGGGTTTCATTAGGTCAACTAGGGTTTCATTAGGCCGAGCGCCACCTACTGCCACCTCGAGCGGTGGTGGTCGACGACGGCTCACGGCGGCAACCACCACCTCGTGGTGGTGGTTATGATTCTAGTCCAAATCATGTCTAAGCATCCCAAATAGCCATCCAATCACACACAATGCACACTGCCACCCAACACAATGGCTGGTGGTGGTGGCGGATTTCCTTGATTATTCCAACCAAAAAATACGATTATACAACATAATATCCAAAAGAAACACACACACACACAAAATAAAACACACGTACACACACAACTACCCTCGTGGCAGCAGGCGGTGGTCAGAGTTGATAACCACCACCTCACGGTGGTGGTGATGGCTTATCTTGTGAGGTTCGGCCAAGCACAATAAACCCACGACATGCACACTAGCAGTAGAAACACACACACACACACATCTTGCTCGGAATATGAACACCACCACCCACCTGGTGGCGTACGACGACAACAACGATTCGGAATGGCGGGCAACTGTAGCACTAATGTCGGTGGCGGCGTAAACGCTTGACAGTACCGGTGGTGTGACTGACAACGAGACAGAAGAGGAAGGAGGAGTGATTACGACAGTGAATGCACCGGGAAACGGAGGTTGCGCCTCCACCGGAACACGACAACAGTGGCTACAAGCTCTGCTCCTCTGACTTCTCATTGCCACAACGTTGACTCGTCGGTCTCAGCTTACGTCGGCAACATCATCGGTGGTATTGACCTCGATGGTGAAGGTAGTGGCAACTGGAGGGGTGGAGGAACAAGGGTGGCGGCTGATGTTGAAGTAGGGTTAGGGTTACGGGAGTGACGGGTTATAAACCCTATCCACATTCAAACCTTTAGCGATAATTACACTTCTAGCCCCTCCCCCTCAATTCCTTTCAACTTTGATCCATAATTTACCAAACAACCCCCAACTTTCAGATTTTTTTGCAAAACAAATTTGGAAATTACCTTTTAACCCCCGAAATCTCAATTATGACATATTCCACCCTTCCTTCTCTAATCATTAGCATCTAAATCCCCATTTTACTCTTTAGCCCTTGCTTCCCACAATTTATTACAATTTAAGTCCAAATATTACAATAAAGATCCCACTTTCTACAAATTATGTCATTTAGCTCCTTATGACTAACACTGGTAACTTATTATGGATTTAGGGCTACTATTTGTTTATTAATTTTATCCATTTATTTATTTAATAAACGAGGTGTTACAATGTTATTGTTTTAACATTTTGAGTTTGGCCCCCTGGTTATAAAGCTCGAGTTCTGCCCCTGCTTGATGTGACATTGCTTATATCGTTTGTCGGTTAAGTCAATACATTATACAACCAAGACATCCTCATCTACATGCTCTCATCATCTTCTCATATTTTTAAACTATATATGGGTCAAGGTTTGTTTCTTTCATCCAAGAAGTTTTCTTCAACTCAAAGCATTTTATTAATTCTGATTTGGGTCATTGCATTGATACAAAAAGGTACGTTATTATTTTTTGTTGGTGACCCAATGATATCTTGGATATCTAAGAAACAAGTCGTCATTTCCCGATCATCAACTGAAGCTACATATCAGAAATATTCTTGTCATTACTTATGAGATTATTTGGTTACAATCACTTAGTGGATTTTAGAGTTCATCTCTATGATCGTACTTTGGTTTTCTTTGACAACAAATTTGCAATCATGCTTGTATTAAATCCAATATTCCACAAACGAACATAACATTTCGAACCTGATTGCCATTTTATTTGAGAAAAGATTCTCTTTCATACTATTAAATTGATACACATACATATTGCATGTATGCTAGCCCATAATTTTACATAATCATTATCTTCGTCCAAGATTTTGCCAATTATTTACAAGATGGCTCTGCAAAACATCTTTATGAGTACATCTTAAGGGGATATTGGACACTACTTCCGTTAGTTAACCATTATTAGTTAATTATCGTTAGAAGTTGGTTCAAAGTTAATTGGCTAGTTAGGGTGTTATGTTACATGCATAATAACATAGAAAGCGTAGTTTAATTATTATTCCAATATAATTTGCTGATGTACCTACGGGTTTTGCAATTTTGAATACAATAAAATAGGGGTGAGCATTTGGACATGTGGATCGGACTGGACCGGTGAATCGGACCGAACCATACCGTTTTTTGGACACCTGGCCGGTTCTCGGTTCTAGGATTTGAGCACAACTGGGCCGGTCCCGGGTAAAAACCGGTTTTGGACCGGCTTATAATTTTTCTAAAAAAATTGTATTATGTGAAATTCTTTAAATAAACATATCTCATTCGTTTTAAGTCAGATTGAAATGCAGTTTTTTCCAACGTGTATCTTAGAATTTGTAGATGATTTTAGATTATAATTTTGTTGTTTTTTGGTGATACATTCAATGAGTTACAATCCTTCAAAGATGAGATATCAAAACTGAAATATTTCAGCTTTTCAGAAAAAATTTAAACTTTTGTATTCTATGAAATTCTTTAAACAAGCATATCTCATTCGTTTTAAGTCGTATTTACTTGGTGTTTTTTCCAATGTGTAACTTAGAGTTTATAGATGATTTTAGACTATAATTTTGTTGTGTTGGTATTATATTCGAGGAGTTATAATTCATCAAAGATGAGATGTCAAAGCTGAAATATTTCAGCTTTTCAACAAGAAATTTAAACTTTTGTATTCTGTAAAATTTTGTAAACAAGCATATCTCATTCGTTTTAAGTCGGATTGAGATGCGTTTTTTTTCCAACGTGTGATTTAGAGTTTGTAGATGATTTTAGACTATAATTTTGTTGTTTTTGGTCTTATATTCGATCAGTTACAATCCTTCAAAGATGAGATATCAAAACTGAAATATTTCAGCTTTTCAGCAACAAATTGAAACTTTTATATTCTATGAAAAAATTTAAACAAGAATATCTCATTCATTTTTAGTTGGATCTTCATGCGGTTTTTTCCAACATATAATTTAGAATTTGTAGATGATTTTAGACTATAATTTTGTTGTCTTTGGTATTATATTTGATGAGTTACAATCCTTCAAAGATGAGATATTAAAGCTTAATATTTCAGCTTTTCAACAAGAAATTTAAACTTTTGTATTCTATTAAATTCTTTAAACAAGCATATCTTATTTGTTTTAAGTCGAATTGACATGCGGTTTTTTCTAACGTGTAATTTATAGTTTGTAGATGAGTTTAGACTATAATTTTGTTGTTTTGGGTGTTATATTCAATGAGTTACAACCCTTCAAACAAATGGAATAAAGTATAAACAATCAAAGTTCAACCGGTCCAAATGGCACAAGAAATAGAAACATGTTCATTTTTATAAGTTGTGCCGTATCAAACCCAAAAGATATTCATTTTAAAGAGTTGTAACGTATTAAACCCAACAACATGTTCGTGTTAACGAGTTGTATCAAACCCAAAAATGTGTTTTAACAAATTGTAAAGTGTGCATGTAAAGTTGTACCGGTTGAAACGGGTCCAAGAACCGGAAAACCCGGACCTAGACCTGAACCCGGTAAGTATCATCCGGTCCGGTCCACGGACCACAATATTCTCCGAAACCGATCCGGTCTGGTCCGATCCAAGTGCTCACCCCTACAATAAAATCATTCAGTTTTCATTTCTTCTTCGTTAATAATCGATAAAATAGTTTTAAACAAAGGGAAAATTTCATCTATATCCCTGTAAACTTTCATAATTACATGTATATCCTTATAAAATTTTAAATTACATATATATCCTTATAAAATCTATAAAATTACATATATATCCAAATACTTAATTTAATCATATTTAATTTATTCAAAAAATAAAAACACAAATTTTAAATTAATTTTTTATTAACTCTTTAGTTATGGTAATTTAATTTACCAACTTCTATATTTCTTCGATCAAACTTTTAATTTTTCTTCTTTTCAATGAATTTGTTTGACTCATGCCATTTTTTCTTTGATTTCAAATTGGTTTGGATTGCTACCAAATTCGGGTCATAACTAAAAAGGCTTGAGTTCATAATGTTGAAGCATATTGCTCACCACATGTTCGATGAAATGTCTGAGATGTATTAAGAACCAATGCAAACGACATTTGACCTGAATTGATAAGGTTATACTATTGAATTTTGTTTTTCAAAAGGTTATCACTAATATGACTTAAAATCAATCAATATGTAGTCAAATTCGCGTGTTTACTGTCGCCTCACCGGTTTTCAATCCTTATAGTTTTTCATATTTAACTTACTGATATTTGTTTTTTGTTTGTTACAGATGTTATGTTAAGACAGCTTGCTGATTGCTCCAGATGGCACCATCAAAGTCAATGTTTTTCTTGGTTTGTGATTTTTATTACATTACATACCATGCTCTTTGTGTATTTTTGTTGGTTATGTTGTACGTTGACTGGATTTGGTTTCTTGGGATGGGTTTTATCTGTTTTCTGCATATTCTTACCTGTGCTACTAAAGTTTGATCGCTAAATATTGATAATGCAGCTGTTAAACATACACCAATGGGCATGGTAGAAAAAGATGAAAGCAGATAGGTAAGTCATTATATCCATGTTTATACTTCATATTCCAAATTTTATAAGTAAAAGTTTTTAAATTAATTTTTTATTTTTATATATGAACTTATAACTAAAAGTTTGTGTAGGTTTCAAAAACAAAGATTTCTTGTGCTCTGTTTACATTGCACTGTCAGTCTACACATGGATTCATGGTAAAATATGTCTTTAGATGAGAATTTTGGTTAACCAATTAGTCTTTTTTTCTTTACTGGTTTATATTTAAGTTGACACTGTAATGTTATATTTAAATTTACAATTTAAGTATTTTGTCCAAACTGTTCAAAAGTTATAGGTTTAAACTGATAATGGTTTATATACAACAACATATTAAATTTAATAAAGTAAGTATAATATGTTAAAAGTTAAAGACATAACTTTAAAAGTAGAAGTAAATATATTATTTTAAAATTAAAATTTAGTATATTTATGATCTGATATTTATTTAACCTTATTAACCAACTTATAATCATTATTAGAAAGACACTACAATTAATCACTTTTAACTATTTACAAAATATTCTTTGTGTTGTTTAAGTTAAACTAAAATTTATATTTAAGTTGACAATGTAATGTTATATTCAAATTAATAATTTAAATATTTTACACAAATTGTTCCAAAATTGTATCTTTAAAATGATAATGGTTTACATCCACTAATATATTAAAACTAATAAAATAAGTATAATACGTTATAAGTTAAAAGACACAACTTTATAAGTAGAAGTAAATATATTATTTTAATATTGAAATTTACTTTATATATGATTACACTTTAGGTTTGATATTTATTTAACCGTATTAACTAACTTATAATTATTATTAGAAAGAAATTGAAAAGTCATGGGAGATTCAAATGAATGTGGTGAAAGGAAATATGCATGGGAGTTACAAACGAATGTGGTGAAAGGAAAAATGTTTCCTTTATAATATAGTATGATATGATATTATATGATGATATGATGATATGATATATATATATATATATATATATATATATATATATATATATATATATATATATATATAGATTGTCACACCCCAAAACCAAGAACGGCGGAAACGTTCTGGGGCGGAGGACGTCATGTAATGTATCACAACAATGTAAAGTAGTAAACAAGCAACAACATCATCCATTGCATTAATAGTATAGTTTTAATTACATGAGAGTTCTTTCATAGTATAATTCTACAAAAATGAATATTCAAAATAAAAGACGAGTCTTGACCGCTTCGTCTTCACAAAACCTGGTAGTCATACCTGTCTGTTTGTGACCTGGGAATACAAGTTATTTTGAAAGCGAGTATCAGCAATAATGCTGGTGAATTCATAAGTATTTATGTGACTTTGATTTGTAAAGCTGTAAAGAAATACCTGTAAATGTTTGAAGGAAAGTTTGTACCAATGAACATGTTTGTAAGTAATTGTAAACGTTTGAAACTCTAGAAAATCCCATATTTTCTACTAGTATAAAAAGTAGCCTTCTACCAAGACCCTACTGGTTTAAATGTTTGCTATTAGAAGTCCAATATTTGCCCATAAGTGGGTGGTAGTTTAAAAGTCCCAAAAATGAATTACAATGGTGTTTTTCATGTCTAAAGTAGTAGATTTGTGTACGTATATAATCGCTAAGGTATTTGATAACCTCGTAAATCAAGGTGTTTTTAATACTCCATGTGAGTTTTATAACCATGCTAATGACCCAGACTGCCTGTAACAACGTTCTTCAGGCGTTGGAATGTTATGACGTTTGTCACCCCAGGCCTGTCGACCTAGCTGTAGCTAACAGCTTAGGTGTGGGATTGTCAATCCCGTATAGATCTATACACAAGTATCACGCTCCCCCTACAAGGGATTATGGTATATAATACAAGAATTAATAATGCATACTCGAAAGTACGTGAAATGTCTCACAAACCTAGTATAAAACAAATTTACGTATGAAAATGTCCATTTGTTCTTGTATATGAAAATATCTCTTTGATATGGTACTTGTAGTATGTGAAATTTTCATGAATATCTAATACATTATCTTATGTAATCGTATCTCTTGTAATTGTATGTCTTGAAATTGTAGGCCTTGTAATTGTATGTAATCGTATCTCTTCATATAGTATGTAATGTATTAGTATAGACTCATAAATAAACTGACTCTTGTGTGATTCCTTATACTTGGAATGCTAAGTAGTATCTCTTAACTATACCTATTATAGTTACTAGTATTGTACGTGTATAACCGAAATATGCCTTTACTACTCAAAGGTACTGAACCAACTGATGGAAACTTTTATGTCTATATATGTACATATGATATACATAACTAATATTTAGACGACATTCGGACGAATAACCGATGCCCTAAGGCCACATCCCAATGAGGAAAAGGAAATAAAGCGAGCTAGTCGTCCTAAGTCCTTCAAACATTACTTATATAACTATACATATATAGGCATGCATTTGCCAATATAAAAATATAAAAGAAGTTTTGTAAAAACTTTGAAAAGTTTAATAAATAAGAAATGATGACTTGATGTCGGTTTATAAAATGATTTGAAAGCAGTTTGTTTGATAAGAACAGTTTTAAATATAGGAAGACCTTTGTTAGAAACATGATTCTAACAGCGTTTGAAAGGAATCATAAAGTATGTAAGACAGTTTGATAAAGAGTTTTTAACATGTAAAAAAAGTTTGTCGTAAACTATTATAGTTTTTCCAAAAGTTTGTTTCGTTTGTATAGTAAACCCTAGTGAAACGCTCACTCGTTATGTAAAGTGTAACTTTTGTAGTGACATAAATGAACACATATACTCAAAGTATAGATAAAGTGTTTGATTCGTATATGTATAACAACATATTTAATTTAAAAAGACAAGATGTTATCGTGATATATTTTGTGTACGAAAGTTTCCATGTAGTAGTTATAAATCACATATGGTTTACTTGATAAAAAGATTATATAATGAAACTGCAGGTTACACACAATAATAACCGTGTGTTTACTTGTATTACCCTCCCCCCCCCCCCCCCCTTAAAAGTGTATAAAAAGCATTGATAACATATTTGAAAATATAGTTTATATGGGTATGAACTCACCGAAGAAAGTGCGTGAGTTGAAGAAAACGAGATTTTCCCGGGCGGCACCTCGACCGGAAAGTGACGAGATTCTCGGGGCTTCGGACCTTCGTCGGGGCTTAGATATGCAACCGGGAAGTCGGGATGTTGTCGGCACGAAAAGCGAGGTGAAAATGTGAGTGAAATGAAGAAAATGAGCATGGATGGCCGGCACCCTCGCATTCTATTTATAATGGTGGGAGAGGCCTCGTACGCTGGGCGTACTTCGGGCTTACGCAGGGCGTACCTCGTACGTTGGGCGTACTCCGAGGTTACGTTGGGCGTTCGCTTGCATCACTGCTGACCGCATCCTCGAGCGAAGTGTTTGGTCGACGTGGGCGATCCGGAGCCTAGCAACCGAGTACGATGGGCGTAAATCGTTTCGGTGTGTGTGCCACGAACTTGTAAAATTTGTAACTTTCGCACACGGGCTCCGTTTTTGACGTTCTTTATATCCACGCGAAGGTGAGAAAGTACTCTACAACTTTTATTTAGACTCTGTTGGCAAATTTTGAATTTTATTTTTAATTATATTTTAATTAATAGGCCGGGAAACGATAACTGCGTTAAAAATCCATAACTTCTTTATCCGACGTCTGTTTTCGTTTGTCTTTTTACCATTGAACTAATATTGTCGAGGCCTTCAACTCTCTTTTAAGTTGTGTCGACTAAAAATCGATCGATCTTTATTTCGAGTTTTTAACTGTCTACCGCTGTTACGAAACTTAGAAAATTTGTAACTTCTTCATACGACGTCCATTTTGGGCGTTCTTTTTATGCATGATCACGTTTTAACAAAATATACAACTTTCGTTTATATACCTAAGGCTAAAAATTATTGTATTGAAACTTTGCATTTTTCGCTTAATCGGTGTTGCCGGGTTTCGCCGCGAATTTTAGATTGGTCATAACTTTTTTGTTATAACTCGGATTTTAGTGTTCTTTATATGTACGAAAACCTTGATAAAATTCCTACCACTTTATTTAACCCAAATAATATCTTGGAAAGTTATATTTTGGCTTAAATTTGACTGGTGTTACATTATATTGTCTCAAAATATCGGGTTGTCACATAGATGCTATAATTATACTTAGCAATGTTAGTTTATCGATACTATGTTTATGGTATTATTTTGTAATGAATGTTCTATATGTGTATTGTTGAAGTAATTCTAATATGAATATTAACGTTTGATTATTCGTATATTCATTAAAATGTTATTATTCTATTATAAATTCATATATGTGTATTTTTGTAGTAAATTCTAATTTTAGTTTTAACATGTGATTATTCATTTATTCATTATTGAAAAATGACATAAAACCGTGGATACAAAATTCAGTGCAGAATAATAAAATAAAAATAATGTTTTTACGCTGTAAGACTATTTACTATATATATATATATATATATATATATATATATATATATATATATATATATATATATATATATATATATATATATATAGTCCGGTTCCTGTGAGGACTCATTTAAAAGTGAGCACTCGTGACCACACATTAAAAAAATTGAAAAAAAATATAAATCATAAAATCGAGCATAGATCTATGTCCGGGAGAAAAAAAATTTGCATCATTAAAATTGATTCATGATTCAAATTTAATTTTTTATTTTGCATCATTATAATCCATGATTCAATTTTAATGATCCATTTATTTTCCTATTTTTTTTCTCCCCAACATAGATCTATGCTCGATTTTATGATTTGTATTTTTTTAGATTTTTTTTCAATTTTTTTAAGGTGTACTCACGAGTCTTCACTTTAAAATGAGTCCTCACCCGATCATATATATATATATATATATATATATATATATATATATATATATATATATATATATATATATATATATATATATGGTTAGGTTCATGTGAGACGACCTAATTTTGTGAGACCGTGAGACGCATTTTTTTTATTTTTTTTAGTTAGTTCAAGTTCCGAAAATAATATTTGAAAAAAGAATTTTTAGATTTTTCCATTTATTTTGCATTTTAAAATTATTTTTTAGAATATGTCAGTGTAATATTCTATTAGAATATTTCACGTATTTTTGAAAAAAAAAAGGGTATTTTTTTATATTTTTTTAGTTAATTCAAGTTCCGAAAATAATATTTAAAAAAAGAATTTTTGGATTTTTCCATTTATTTTTTGCATTTTAAAATTATTTTTAGATTTGGTCTCACGGTCTCACAAAAATAGAATGATCTCAAATGAACCTGAACCTATATATATATATATATATATATATATATATATATATATATATATATATATATATATATATGGTTCAGAACCTGTGAGGACACCTTAAAAAATTGAAAAATAATCTAAAAAAATAAAAATCATAAAATCGAGCATAGATCTATTTCCGGTAGAAAAAAATTTGCATCATTAAAATTGATCCATTATTCAATTATAATTTTTTTATTTTGCATCATTATGATCCATGATTCAAACCATCCCTACTCATACGAACCATCTAATCCGCCAAGCGCTTCATCGACATTCCAAATTATACATTTGATGAAGTACTAGGTGATGGATGAAACTATAGATGAACTGAAGAATCAAGCACTATAGTAGATGCATGCGATAATATGACCAAGGTTGTCAATCTGAGCTTCAGAAAGTTTTTTGAGAAGATTGGGGATCTTAAAGAATAGATAACGCTTGCACCGAAGGCAGGGCAATCCAAATCTATATATATATATATATATATATATATATATATATATATATATATATATATATATATATATATATATATATATATATCACAAATCTGTGATCCGAAGAAGTACCTGAAACACATAGCACATAACAGCGTAAGTACGAACCTTAGTGAGTTCCCCAAAATACCACACACACATCACATTAGCCACTAGCGGCTAACTCGATACGACCCTCCGGTCAATATGTCTCAGTGGAGACCCCACGACCCCATAACTCGGATGGACCCTCCGGTCCTAACTCAATAAGCTCATATTTATAATAATCAACATAAATCACAAAGACATAATTCAGAATATCACAATACATAGGTAAGCACATAAGACATCTCAGTCACACAAAGATACCACTCATGGTAAGTATAGTGAGAAGACTCACCTCGCAAGAAATCGGATAATCTCGAACTCAAATCACCGGTCTAGCCTCTGCCTATCACATACTATAATTATCCCTAATTAATGATGGTTCTCAAGAAGCTAAACTAACCCTTCTACAACCTCATAGAAGGGTAAAAGACCATTTTACCCCTCAATGGTCTTAATAGTCCACAAATTGACCAAACCCTAAAAGTCAACCAAAAGTCAACGCCAACGAGTACGTTGCGCGTACAAGATCTCTACGCTGGGCGTACCTGATGCCACACACGCATCAGGGATTATCAACCCTACGTTGCGTGTACTGGGATTACGCTCGGCGTACGCCCCAGTTTTCTCTTTCTACTCTTTTGGTCTGAATCAGTTAAGACCTTGGCTCAAATCACAAATCTGGACTCCTGGGTTCTTATTCCATAAAGTAAGTGACTTTAAGCCTTTGCATGGCTAATAAGGTCACAAACACATAAAATCCTCACTCTCTTAACTCAAAATGCTCATATCTCATGCATGGTTTGATTCCAACGTCCAAGTCTAGATTTTTATGACACTACACCTATAGCACCTGGTTCTTGGTATGTATTCTTTTATTAATTCTTTAAATATTTTGCATTTTGGCCTTGGACTCGGCGAGTTGAAGGACCAACTCGCCAAGTAGAAGCGAGGGGGGACGCGAGACTTAAGCGACGGACTCGACGAGTAGACCCTGTTTTGACAAAAACCCTAATCCGAGGGTTTGCACCCTATTTAAACACTTTAACTCGACCTCCTTCGTCCCATTTTGCTCCCAGAAGACCCCCATAGCAAACCCTATCCGTTATTGAAGCAATCTAAGGCATTTGGAGTGACTTTGGTGCTTTTGTGATCCAAGGAGGGAAGGAAAAGCTTAAAGGAACAAGATGAGGATAAAAGGATCCGAGTTTGTGCACCATTTTCAGCTCATTGAAGGTAAAAAGTCTGTACCTTGCTCTTCCATTTGATAGATCTCATTTTGTGAAGTTTTAGGGCTTTTCTAAGCCATTTTGGTCACCAACCATGATTGCAAGCATGGTTAAGGGTTGAAGTTTCAGATATAGGTCCTTGGAGGGGTTGCAAGGCAAAAAGGAGTGGCTTTTGCACTCAAGGAAGGCCCCATGCATTGTAGGAGCCATTTTAAGGCCTTTTAGGCTCAAAAGTCCCATGCATGCACGTAAATTTCGTAACTTTACGTGCTAGAACGGTCCTAGGAGCCTAGATCTACCTTTTGGTCAAGTGTTGTACACCAGAAATCGAGAAAAATGAGACTTGGTCATACTTTACTCGGCGAGTCGTTCTTGGGACTCGGCGAGTCCGAGGCTTGACTCCCTTTTTTGTTCTGGGTCAAGGACCCAGTTGAGTGTGGAAAGGTTTCAGGGAGGTCCCGAGGAGTGACCCAACGTTCTGGACTAAGCCATGGTTTTGGAATTCATGGGACTCGGCGAATGCAGGAACAACTCGACGAGTCCAAGGAAATCTTCTTAAGATTGAAGATGAACTCGACGAGTTGTTCATACAACTCGGCGAGTCAAGGACATGACCTGTTCATCAGTTGAAGATGAACTCGAAGAGTTGTTCATATAACTCGGCGAGTCGGATGAAGATTCAGTCGATGTTTAATTAGAAGGAAAACTCGTCGAGTCATCGCCTAAATCGACGAGTAGAGACAGGTATAAGGAAAATAGAAGGATAGGGACTCGGAGAGTTGGCAAACCAACTCGGCGAGTCAAGTCAACTCGAAGTTGACTTTGACTTTGACTTGGTCAGGGGTAAAATGGTCATTTTACCCTAAGAGCAGTTGGAAGTGTATGACTAAGTGTTTTGTGGGAATTATAGTCGGAGGATTTCCGGAGCAGCAGCAGAAGCAGTCAAAGGATTTCCCGCACAGATCAGCAACTACTACGAGGTGAGTTGCCTTCCAGTAGCGGTGGGTCTAAGGCCACAATATCGGCCCACCAGTAGGAGACGTATGTTAGATGATGGTCTTTGTGATATCATCTAGGTTTGCTATTATCTGATATGATACGAGCTAGTATGATATGTTATATGCTAGTAGCTGTAGGGGAGATAGTCCTCGAGCTCATCGATCGACAGGGCCGAAGGGGGTAGCCATGCCCAGTCATGTTAGATCGAATGTGATTATGTGATACATGTTATGTGGTAGTAGTAGAGGGGTGAAATAGTCCCCTGTATCCGGTCAAAAGGACCAAAGGGGAGGCCAGCAGCCAGATATGCTAGGTAGTATCCGGTCGAAAGGACCGAAGGGGAGGCCAACACCCAAATATGCTAGGCAGTATCCGGTCGAAAGGACCGAAGGGGTAGGTCGGGCACCCATATATGCCTGACAGTATTTGTATGTTGTGTGAATGTATGGTATGTGGTATGATGGGGTAACTCACTAAGCTTCGTGCTTACAGTTTATAGTTTTGTTTTCAGGTACCTCTTCATCGAACGGGAAGGAGCTGGCGCGGTAGCGACACATCATACACGCATATTGTTTTCCGCACCATGAGTTATTCTGGGATTTCGTACTGTCACACCCCCAAACCAGACGGCGGAAACGTCCGAGGGCTCTCGTGACTTAAATTGAATATCATCACAATGAATATACATGAATCATAACATAAACGTCACCATGCATCAATATATTACAACTGGAATTCTTCACATCAAGTACACTGTTTTAACATTACACATTCATAACATAAATAGTTTGAGTGTTTTTAACAACATAACATCTAACATTACTTCATAATACTCTTCCAATTACCTGTTACCTGAGAATACAAGTTATTTTGGAAAAACATCAACATATGAAATGTTGGTGAGTTCATAAGCAATGTTGTGATAAAATGATTTGTGTAGTTTGTAAAACCCAGAAAATCCGATATTTTCTAAAGAGACTTTTGTTTATCAAAGTGTGAAGATCCATAAGTTGATGCATGAATGATTTCAAAAACATATATATATATATATATATATATATATATATATATATATATATATATATATATATATATATATATATATATATATATGAAGGGTATTTTGTATTATAGTTATAAAATTTCGACCGAGTAGTATTGAATTTCCCGGAAAACCCGATGTTTCCGATATTGAAATGTATTCGTGATTACTGATTTTTGTATTGTCTTAACGAATGAATATTGATTCATCCACATGGTATATCATCCTAATTTTGTCTACTTTGATTTCTCCTAAGCCTTAGCGAACGAAGAGAAGGGGGCATTATGTCTCACTACTATCGTAAGTACCTTAGGCTGTCGCGGATGCGAAAGACACTATGGTCCAACTCGCATTTGATTACGGTGACCTTACTAGCTTTTCTAACGAGACACTTTGGCCCGCTAGCACATAAAAGCTATTGAAAGTCCTTTTATAGAATATTGGGTCATTGAAGGCCCAATAACATATAAGCGTTATCCCTTTGGGCCAAAAGATCATGTTGGCGGGCTTGTAAGGCCCAACAAGCATGATTTGAAACTCATAAGCCCAAGGTTTGTAGGTTTATTCCTTTTAGTCATCAAATATCTATTGGAGAGTTTTGATTTAGCGATTGTTGTTTTGTATTGATTCGAGACCGAATCAATTCGTTTATAACGATATTTGGTATTGAAGGTGTATTCATTTTCCGTTTTTGTCACTAGTCGGGTATGTTGTATTTTATCTTAATGAATTAATTTGTTTAACAGTATGATTTTGACCTTTTCACTACCTTTCTTTTATAAAAATAACACTTTTAGTCCTTTATATAAAAGAATTTCATTTTTAGTCCTTAAAACATCTTCTTGACACTTTTGTATCATAAACTTGTTGAAAAGACATTTTTAACCCAAAATTTATTTTGTAAACAGCTTTAGCCCTTCCAGAATGGAGTTTCTAGGTTAGAACCCCCTATTTCGCAACTTTTACAGTTTTGCCCAAAATATAAAAAGTTTACATTTTTGATCCTTTTTGGAATTGAAAAGCATTTTTGACCTTTGAAATAGTTTTATTTCACTTCTTATCCCCTGTTTTGCATAATGTTACAATTCAGCCCCTTAAAACTTCAAATTTCGCAATTTTGGACTTATTGGGCCGAAAAGCCCAAATTTAGCCCATTAAGCTAAATTTTTGCATTTCAAGTCTTTTGAAGATTCTAATATTTAGAAAATGATTATAGAAATTGTTTTGACTCTTTTAACCCTCAAAAAACCGTGACTTGACAGTTTTTAACCCAAGTTTTGTATTTTTGACAATTTAAGCCCTAAAATGGGTTTTATGTTAGAATATGTTCCTCATAACCTTATAAGCTATTTTTCTTGACTTTTTTAGTGTAAAATAATTTAGATTATGTTTGTTTCCTTTCTCATGTCATAGATCTCGAGTTAACCCCATTTTGGTTACATATTTATCACAAAAACACATAAAATCACACACATACATGCATAAAATCACACATAGCATACACATACACATAGATCTACACATTTTTTTGTATTCTACCCCATAAAACTTATGAAAACCGAAAAAAAGGGGTATGAAGCTCACCTTGAGTTGTAGTTTCGGTTTTGAAGAAGAATAGAAGAAGTTTGATGCTATTTCTCGGCTTTAGCAACCTTTCTTGGAAGATCTCGAACTTAGATGATTTCTAAGAGAGTGATCATGATTTTGTATGGATTAGAAAGAGGTTTTTGATAAAACAAAGAGTCTAGGTCATAGATCCAAGCATGAACTTACCTTAGATGATGAGTTTTGCGGAATAATCTCTTTGAAAGCTTCCTAGATCTCGAAAATTTAAAGAGGAATGGAGAGAGTTTCTTTGAGAGAGTTTTTAGTGAAGTGTGTGTGTGTGTGTGTTTGGGAGACTCTCGGCCGAGAAGAAGAAAGAGAGAAGAAGAGAGATGAGTGAAAGGATGGTTTCATGGAAATATGAGAGTATGCATGGAAGACCATTAAATAAAAATGAGTTGGCACACACAAAGTCAACTCTTCCTTCTTTGTGGGCTTGGGCCGAGAATGGAGAGGGAAAAGAGAAAGAATTGGGTCTTGAGTGCTTAGCCCATATTATGACTCACTTTGGATGATGTTTGGACCCAAATAAATCAAAGTGTAATTTTTATGACCTAATAGGGCTAAATTAATTTGGTTGTGACCCATTAAGGCCCAAAATATTATGTTTCATGTATATGGGTCCATTTAGGGCACATTAGAGAGTTCTAGATTCAAGATGGATAATTTGGAAGTTTATTAGTCCATTAGGCCCAATAAGGAAATCCTGGTCCAAAATGGACTCAAATTGGGATTTCAAAGGTTTCCAAGTCTTTGTTGAGCATTTGTAGGGCTAGAATGAAGTATTTGATGAAGTTTTGTTGTTATAGAATAAGCATCATGCATGCTTTCATGTTATTGATTCATAGTTGTTATAAGTGTTGTAGTTACAAGGCACCAAAATTTCTAGTTGTGACATCATCCCCCCGTTAGAGGGAATTTTGTCCCAAAATTCTTTTGAAAGCTAGATTTGAGAATGCGAGAATAGATGAGGGTACTTCTGCTTCATTTGATCTTCGCGTTCCCATGTGATTTCTGGTCCGCGTCTCGCGTTCCATCGAACTTTCACAATTGAAATGCGGCTCTGCTTGGTACGCTTTACCTCTCGGTCCATGATTTCAACCGGCTCCTCGATGAATATAAGGTTCTCATTGATTTTGATTTCCTCTAATGGAATTACGAGGGTCTCGTCGGATAAGCACTTCTTCAAGTTGGAGACGTGGAACACAGGGTGTACACTACTGAGCTCGGCGGGTAGATGCAATCTATAGGCCACTGGACCGATTCGGGCAAGAATCTCGAAGGGTCCAATGTATCGAGGGTTCAGTTTGCCCCGCTTCCCAAAAGGAATCACTCCTTTCCAAGGAAAGACTTTTAGTAACACCCTATCTCCGACTTCGAATTCCAAGGGCTTTCGTCGTTTATCAGCATAGCTCTTTTGTCTGTCTCTGAACGATTGCAGTCGTGCTCTGATCTAAATTATCTTCTCGGTCGTCTCACGTATGATTTCCGGTCCTGTTAAGGCGTTGTTTGGCGTTTTCCCTTTCGCTAGCTGGGTGTCTCCTACCTCCGCCCAGCACAACGGTGATCTACATTTACGCCCGTATAATGCTTCGAAATGAGCAACTTTGATACTCGAGTGATAACTGTTGTTATACGAGAACTCGATTAAAGGCAAGTGGGTATCCCATGATCTTCCAAAATCTATTACACACACATGGAGCATATCTTCTAGTGTTTGAATGGTTCGCTCGCTTTGACCATCCATTTGTGGGTGGTAGGCAGTGCTCATATCGAGTTGTGTTCCCATAGCTTTCTGAAGCGATTGCCAAAAGCGTGAAATAAATCTACTATCTCTATCTGAGACGATAGATACTGGTACTCCGTGGAGTCTCACGATTTCTTTGATGTAGATTCTTGTCAGGCACTCCATCTTGTATGATTCTATTATTGGTAGGAAATGGGCAGATTTCGTTAGTCTATCAACTATTACCCAGATCGTGTCCAAATCGTCCGTCGACTTGGGTAGTTTGGTCACAAAATCCATGGTGATCCTTTCCTATTTCCACTCGGGAATTACTGGCTGCTGTAGTAATCCAGAGGGCTTCTTATATACCACCTTTACTTTAGCACAAGTGAGGCACTTGCTCACATAAGTGGCAATCTCTGCCTTCATATTTGGCCACCAATAATGTTGCTTAACATCCAAGTACATTTTGTCTGAACCCGGATGGATGGAGTATCGCGTCTTGTGAGCTTCGTTCATGACTACCTCTCTGAATCCCCCAAGTTTAGGGACCCATATGCGGTTCATGAAGTAGTATGATCCATCTTCCTTCACCTCCACGTTCTTTTCCATTCCACGCAGCGCTTCACTTCTTTTGTTTTCCGCCTTCATGGCATCTGACTGGGCCATTCTGATTTGCGAGGTCAGGTGGGATTGGATGGTTATCGAGAGAGTTTTCACAGGACGACTTGAGTATTCTTTCCGACTCAAGGCATCGGCTACCACGTAAGCCTTGCCTGCATGGTACTTGATTTTGCAATCGTAGTCGTTTAGCAGTTCGACCCATCTTCGTTGCCTCATGTTTAGCTCTTTTTGATTCAAGATGTGCTGGATACTCTTGTGTTCGGTGAAGATAGTGCACTTGGTATCGTACAGGTAGTGTCTCCAAATCTTCAGGGCGAAGACCACTGCTCTTAGCTCCATATCGTGGGTCGTGTAATTCACTTCGTGCGTCTTTAGTTGTCGGGACACGTAAGCTATCAGCTTTCCACGCTGCATGAGTGCACAGCCTAAACCCTGATTTGACGCATCGCAGTAGACTATAAAGTCATCCGCTCCTTCGGGTAGCGATAGCATCGGAGCACTGCAGAGCACTTGCTTTAGAGATTGAAACGCGGCTTCCTGCTAGTCCGTCCATACGAAGGGTACGCCCTTTTGTGTAAGCATGGTAAGCGGTTTGGCCGTCTTAGAGAAGTTCTGGATGGATCTCCTGTAATAGCCTGTGAGACCCAGAAATTGGCGAATTTCTGTGGGTGTTGTTGAGATTGCCCATCCTTCGATAGCTTGGATTTTGGAAGGATCCACATGAATTCCTTCCTGACTAACAACATGTCCCAGAAAGTTCACGCTTCGGAGCCAAAACTCGCACTTGGAGAGTTTTGCGTACAACTTTTCGGTTCGTAGGGTTTCCAGGATTTGTCGAAGATGTTGGCCATGTTCTTCTTCGCTTCGGGAATATATATGATATCATCGATGAAAACGATTACGAAATTATCAAGAAAAGGTCGGCAGATTCGATTCATTAGGTCCATGAATGCGGCAGGATCATTCATTAGACCGAAGGGCATTACCACAAATTCATAATGTCCGTAACGAGTTCGGAAGGTGGTTTTTGGAATATCCTCCTCCCGAACCTTGAGTTGGTGGTATCCAGATCGCAGATCTATCATTGAGAAGTGACTAGCTCCTTGGAGCTGGTTGAATAGGTCGTCGATTCGTGGAAGTGGATATCAGTTTTCGATAGTAAGCTTGTTAAGTTCTCTATAGTCGATACACATCCTGAATGTACCGTCTTTCTTCTTGACAAAGAGAACTGGAGCTCCCCAAGGTGAGAAACTGGGTCGGATGAATCCTTTATCCAAAAGCTTACTGAGTTGACTGGACAACTCTTGCATCTCCGCAGGAGCCCATCTGTAGGGCGATTTGGCGCTGGGGGTAGCTCCTGGTACAAGGTCAATTCGAAACTCGACTTGTCTTTCTGGGGGTATCCCTGGAAGATCATCAGGAAAGACATCTGGGAATTCACAAGCTACTGGAATGTCTTGAATGTTGACCTCTTTCTTGGATTTGTCTACTATGTGAGCCAGGAATGTCAAGTCCTTCTTTTGTAGGTGCTTCTACGCTTTAATGCATGAGATAAGACGAAGGTTCATGCTGGGTTTGTCCCCATAAACAACTAGGGTTTCGCTATTTGGGAGATGAAGGCGAACGGCCTTCTCGTGACACATAATTTCAGCATGGTGGGGGCTTAACCAATCCATGCCAATAATCATCTCAAAAATCCTAATGCAAACAAGCATTAAGTTTATTTGAAAGACGTGGTGATTTAAGGCTAGGGTACATCCGATATAGATTTCCCAGTGGATTCTGTCTTCCAATTAGCTATTTCCACCATGAAGGTTTCATTAAGCTTCTGGGGTTGTTGGTTTAACAAGTGTTTGAATTTATTGCTCACAAAACTCCGTTCTGCCCCAGTATCAAATAGGATGCATGCATAAGTTTGGTTTAGGATAAACGTACCAGTAACAACAGTGGGATCCTGAACCGCTTCTCCCTGACCCATAGCTAGCACCCTTCCTGTTCTTGCGTTCCCAGGGTTGTTGGTGTTGGGGCAATTCCGACGGATATGCCCTGTCCTTCCATATCCGTAGCAAGTGGGGCTTGATCCCGTGGTTAATTCTGGGGAGGATATGTCCTGCAATACTTTGCAGTGTGACCCTTCTGATTGCAACTGGTGTAATGCATTTCCCTGCATTCTCCATTATGGTGGTAGTTCCACTTGTTGCACTTTGGGAGAGTTCCCGAATACTGCCTAGGGGCACTTGGATTAGCTGAGGCTGGAGCATGTGGTGTGAAGGGTACTTGAGTGGTTGCAGCATTGATCGTTACCGTTTGTTGCTTCTTTGCCGATTCCGAGCCTTGTCGCCCTTTTCTCTTGTTGTTCTTTCCTTTCTTGTTGTCATTCTCTTTCTTGCCCTCGATTTCCGCTGGCTTCTCGCCCTTTTTGTTGTTGTGGTCGTACAACATCTTGGCCAATCTCTTGGCACTGTCGAACGTTTCAGGTTTTGCAGCGATCACATTTCCTTGGATTGGGGAGGTTAGTCCCCAGATGAGTCGTTCGATTTTCTTTCCTTCAGACATAATCATGCCAGGGCACAATAATGACAGCTCGCTAAACTTTGATATGTATGCATCTATATCAGAGTTTCGGACGGTGAGATCCCACAGCTCTTGCTCCATCTTCTGAATTTCGCCACGAGGGCAGTACTCAGCCATCAGCATTTCCTTCAGCTCCGTCCATGGCATAGAGTTGGCTACAGGGAGAGTCATGGCCTTTATATGTCCATTCCACCAGGTGAGAGCCTGGTCGATAAAGGTGCACGCGGCAAACTTCACTTTCAATTCCTCGGGGCATTCACATATTTCTAACACTGATTCCACCTTCTCAATCCACCTTTTCAGGGCTATTACACCACCTGTGCCATTAAAGGTTCACGGTTTGGCATTGGTGAAATCTTTGTAGGAGCATGTTTTGGTTGGTCCTTGATTGATCCCGTTGTTCGAACTTCCTGCCTCTTGTCCATTGACTCCTCCATTGTTCCCTTGGTGAATCTGTGCCATTGCTACGGTGACCGCAGCAAACACAGCTACTTGGAATGTTGCTGAGTCAACTTCTGGAGGGGTTGGTCCAAGGTTACCGCGAGTTGGTCGTCGAGGCATTTTTCTGTCATGGAACAGAAAGATGTTGAGTGCCTATGGTTTTGGGAGGTTGTGATCCTATAAACTAGGTGTGTAGCACGAACTTAAGCAATTTCACAATTTAGCATACAATCATGGATATATAACACATAGCAGATTACAACATCACAGTGGAACACATAAAACCTTTCATTAATATTATCCGCATTTTTGATACATGAAAATTTTGCTCGGAAGAGCAATACATAAGTGGTGCAAATTCGGCAGCATAACGGCTCTATGAGTAGTGTAATCACTTAAACATAGAGTCGGGGTACATAGCATAGATCCTAGTGACAAAGTACTAAAGACGGGTGGGATGTGCCAGGGAGTGGTGCTGAGGAAGTGGACGCTCCCTGAAGGCGAGCCACCTGTCGTTCCGCATCTCGGAGTCGACCCTCCCACCTCGCTTGTCTCATGTGGAACTCTCGGATAAGCTCTCGCGTTTCCTGCTCCGCACGCTCGACCCTAGTCCGTATCTGGTGCATCTGATCAGCGGTGCTTTGGGCTAAGTCGCCAGTGTTCCGCAATCGTCTCACCATGACCGAAAGAGCACGATCGACTGGTCCTCCATCCCTCAGGTTATAGAACTTGTGTGACATGCCGAACGGGGGTCGCTGTTCCTGCTGCCTGCTCCACCTCCAAAGGTTGATACCACAGGGGGGTGTAGGGCCAGTGGGACCTACCCGATACGCGGGCACCCTAATCCGATAATGTCACACCCCCGAACCAGACGGCGGAAACGTCCGAGGGCTGCCGTGACTTAATTGAATACCATAACATTGAATATATATGAAACATAACATCATTCATCACCATGCATTAATATAGAACAACTGATAAAGTTTACACTAAGTACATTGTTTTAGCGTTACATTCCCAAAAATAAATTGTACGGTTCATAGATAAACAAACTGCAAGCCATCACTGAGTACATTTTCCTTCGGTTCACTTGTTACCTGAGAATACAAGTATTTTGAAAAACGTCAACATATGAAATGTTGGTGAGTTCATAAGCGGTATTTGAAAAGCAACGTTTTCTATTGTTTTGAAAAACTACCAGAAAATCCGATATTTTCTGAAAAGAGTTTATGAAAAAGTTTGTGAAGATCCATGAGTATGCTTGTTTATTTCTATGGTTGTAAAAAATTTTCATTGAACTTGTGTACATTTCGAAAACCGTATGTATTGAAAAAAAAACCCTAGGAAAACCCGATGTTTTCCTAACACTTTGAATTCCATGTAGTTGTAGAACCATCGCGGCGTGTAAAGTGATTGATTCCAGGCGACGTCGGATTATTGCGCATGGTGAATTGCTATAAATACGCGTTACACAAATGACCAGTTTACAACTATACTAACGATCCCGTAGGCGTCGTCCGTACTATTCATGTAATCCAACCGCGCTGACTTCTTGTAGTCCCACATCCGAAGAGAAAGAGGGCACGAAGACCTCGATAACTCCGTTGGTCGATTGGGGATAAAAAGAGTGCGAAGGGCCCTTGACCCGATTCGCATTTGCATAACTGACTTTACTAGCAGTACCAAAGGACCCTTGGGGACCAATAGTATAATAGCCATTGAAAGTCCTTTTATGTTGTTTTGGATCATGTAAGACTCAACAACTCGTAAGGTTGAAGTTTTCGGGCCTAAAGATCAAGTCATTGGGCTAGCTAGGCCCAACAAACAAGATTTTACACTTTTGGGCCCAAAGGTGGTGCGTCGACGTCTGTGCACTCTCACGTGTGTAATGATTTCCCAAATTTTCCATGTATGAGTCGAGTTATCGTCGTGTTAGTAGTTTCGGGTTTGTTATTGATTTGAGACCGAATCAATTCGTTTGGTAACGATTTTTGGTGTTGTTGTGTAATATAATTCGTCGGTAGTCGTAGTGCCAGTGTTTGATCACAACGGATGTATTGAATTAACATTTCAACTTTTCTGTTACAGCCCCTCTTTTTGTTGTAAATTTACTTTTTCAACCCTTTAAATAAATAAATTTCCGGTTTAGTCCCTAAACCATTTTTCTTGACATTTTAACACCAAAACTTACTGAAATTGATATTTTTCAGCCTATTTTTAGTTGAAAACAGTTTTAGTCCCTGAAAATACAGCTTTCTAGGTTATAACCCCTCTTTTCGCAATTTTTACACTTTTGGCCCAAATTGGAAAATTTATGCAACTTTGGTCCTTTTTAATTATGAAAAGCATTTTTAACCTTTGAAAAGGACTTATGACACTAACAGTCCACTGTTTTACCGAAAAACACAGTTTCAGCCCTCCAAAACAGAAAATTTCGCATATTGGGCCCTATTGGGCCGGAAATGTCATTTTTAGCCCATTAAGCTTGAAATTTGTATTTTTAATCCTCCAAATGAGTATATTTCCAGAAAATATTTTATTGAAACTGTTTTGACTCCTCTCATCCATCAGAATTCGTAATATGTCAATTTGGGCCCTTTAACTTTATATTTTTAACATTTTGTGTCCAAAAATTGAGTTTTTAGCCCAAAGAAGATGTTATTAAGCCACTTAGCTATTTTTCTTGAAATACTTTGTATGTAGAAACATAATTGATGCTAGTATCATTTAACATGATGTATATCTCGATTTTTAGGGGCTTATGTCTAGATCCAACATCATAATCACACAAAAACACACATTTAAGCATAGAAATCATACAAGGCATACAAAACACATATAGATCTACACTTTCACTTGTATTCCCCCCCCCCCCCCCACAAAACTTGTAAAACAGAAAATAGGGAGTATGAAGCTCACCTTAGGGTGTGGTTTCGGTTTTTGGAGAAAAGATGGAAGAAATTCGGCCTTAGCAACCTTCCTTGGAAGATTTCGAACTTGAATGCTTCTTAGGTGCTAGATCATGAGTTTGAATGGATTAAGAGGTGATTTTTGGATGAAATGAAGTAGCTAGTTTAAGGATCTAAGAGATATCTTACCTTAGATGATGATTTTTATGTAAAAATCCTCTTGATTTCTCCTTAGATCTTGAAATATGGATGAGTTATGAGAGAGTTTCCTTGAGAGAAAAGTGAGTGAATTTGTGTGTGTGTTGGAAAATGGCCGAGAGCAAGAGAGAGAGAGAGGAAGGAATAGATCTTTGAGGTGATACATGCATGGAGGTATGTGATATGTTGCATGGAAGTCCCTTGGATAATGGTGAGGTGTCACTCACAAAGTCAACCCTCTCTTCTTTTGGGCTTGGGCCGAGAATGAGGAGGGTGTGAGGAGATTTTTGGGCTTTTTGCCCTTAAGCCCATGTTATAGCTAAGTTTGATGATTGTTGGCCCAAAAAGAAATATAACATGATTTTTACACTTTGTTGGGCTAGTTTAGGTTAATCATGGTTCAAAACTTTTAATTTATTTCATTCTAGGCCCAATATGGCTCAAAATGTTGAAATAAATTAATGTGGGTCCAATTAGAGCCCATTTAAGGGTTCTAAGCCCATGATAGTCAAATTGGAAGCTTATTGGTCCATTGAGTCCAATAAGGAAGTCCTAGTCCAAAATGGACCTAAACAAGAACTTCTAGGGTTTCCAATTGCTTGATGACTATTTGTAGTATTTGTATGATGTATTTGATTGAAGTTTTTGATGTCATAATAATAGGTATCACACATGCTCTTAAGTTTTTGATTCAACATTTTACTTAAGTATAGTGATTACAAGACACAAAATTTCTAGTTGTGACAGATAAGGGGGGTTGATGACTTCGGACTCCGCGTCCGAATCACCATCTTCGTCTTCGATGGGTTCTTCCTCGAGACCTCCTTCGGCTTCCTCCTCCTCCTGGTCCTCCACTGGCTCGACAGGTCTGCCTTCGGCTTCCGCCTCCGGTTCCCCTTCGGATTCCTCCTCGGTGTCTTCCTCGGGTTCCTCTTCAGGCTCCTCCTTGGGGACCTCTTCAGGTTCCTCCTCGGATTCTTCCAGCCATTCGTTATTCCCCTGATTAGGGAAATAAGGATCTCCAGGGCGATGGAAACCAACCATGCTGTCTGCAAGGGTGTATAAACATGCCAATATCATTCCTAAGACGTATAGGTTGAGTTGTTGTTCTCTTTGGGGATAAATGGGTATGCTTTTAGGTTTTCCTACCATCACAATTTCCTCGGGACACGTGTTAGTTGTACCTTGGAGGAAATGTAGCTGATCAAGCTACATACTCTCCTTGATACAACCATGAACAGTCCCGACTTACCCGAGATGATAGCATTATCTTGTTTGGTTTGGTATTATATTATGTTTCCTAATTCACATAGGAAAAGATGTTTTATAGTTGTGTTTTTATTTGTTTTTTTTTGTTCATAGTTGGGTTAGTCCCTTTTTGGTTTATAGTTGCATATCAATGTGTGGTTAGATATGCTAAATCACTATAAACAATGCTCTGATACCAACCTGTCACACCCCCGAACCAGACGGCGGAAACGTCCGAGGGCTCGCGTGACTTAAATTGAATATCATCACAATGAATATACATGAATCATAACATAAACGTCACCATGCATCAATATATTACAACTGGAATTCTTCACATCAAGTACATTGTTTTAACATTACACATTCATAACATAAATAGTTTGAGTGTTTTTAACAACATAACATCTAACATTACTTCATAATACTCTTCCACTTACCTGTTACCTGAGAATACAAGTTATTTTGGAAAAATATCAACATATGAAATGTTGGTGAGTTCATAAGCAATGTTGTGATAAAATGATTTGTGTAGTTTGTAAAACCCAGAAAATCTGATATTTTCTAAAGAGACTTTTGTTTATCAAAGTGTGAAGATCCATAAGTTGATGCATGAATGATTTCAAAAACATATATATATATATATATATATATATATATATATATATATATATATATATATGAAGGGTATTTTGTGTTATAGTTATAAAATTTCGACCGAGTAGTATTGAATTCCACGGAAAACCCGATGTTTCCGATATTGAAATGTATTCATGATTACTGAATTTTTGTATTGTCTTAACGAATGAATATTGATTAATCCACATGGTATATCATCCTAGTTTTGTCTACTTTGATTTCTCGTAAGCCTTAACGAACGAAGAGAAGGGGGCATTATGTCCCACTACTATCGTAAGTACCTTAGGCTGTCGCGGATGCGAAAGACACGATGGTCCAACTCGCATTTGATTACTATGACCTTACTAGCTTTTCTAACGAGACACTTTGGCCCGCTAGCACATAAAAGCTATTGAAAGTCCTTTTATAGAATATTGGGTCATTGAAGGCCCAATAACATATAAGCGTTATCCCTTTGGGCCAAAAGATCATGTTGGCGGGCTTGTAAGGCCCAACAAGCATGATTTGAAACTCATAAGCCCAAAGTTTGTAGGTTTATTCCTTTTAGTCATCACATATCTATTGGAGAGTTTTGATTTAGCGATTGTTGTTTTGTATTGATTCGAGACCGAATCAATTCGTTTATAACGATATTTGGTATTGAAGGTGTATTCGTTTTCCGTTTTGTCACTAGTCGGGTATGTTGTATTTTATCTTAATGAATTAATTTGTTTAACAGTATGATTTTGACCTTTTCACTACCTTTCTTTTATAAAAATAACACTTTTAGTCCTTTATATAAAAGAATTTCATTTTTAGTCCTTAAAACATCTTCTTGACACTTTTGTATCATAAACTTGTTGAAAAGACATTTTAACCCAAAATTTATTTTGTAAACAGCTTTAGCCCTTCCAGAATGGAGTTTCTCGGTTAGAACCCCCTATTTCGCAACTTTTACAGTTTTGGCCCAAAATATAAAAAGTTTACATTTTTGATCCTTTTTGGAATTGAAAAGCATTTTTGACCTTTGAAATAGTTTTATTTCACTTCTTATCCCCTGTTTTGCATAATGTTACAATTCAGCCCCTTAAAACTTCAAATTTCGCAATTTTGGACTTATTGGGCCGAAAAGCCCAAATTTAGCCCATTAAGCTAATTTTTTGCATTTCAAGTCCTTTGAAGATTCTAATATTCAGAAAAATAATTATAGAAACTGTTTTGACTCTTTTAACCCTCAAGAAACCGTGACTTGACAGTTTTTAACCCAAGTTTTGTATTTTTGACAATTTAAGCCCTAAAATGGGTTTTATGTTAGAATATGTTCCTCATAACCTTATAAGCTATTTTTCTTGACTTGTTTAGTGTAAAATAACTTAGATTATGTTTGTTTCCTTTCTCATGTCATAGATCTCAAGTTAACACCCCTTTTGGTTACATATTTATCATAAAAACACATAAAATCACACACATACATGCATAAAATCACACATAGCATACACATCCACATAATGATGGGTTTTTGGTAAAACAAATAAACTAGAAAAACAATTCCTAAGTTCACATGCAACCGACTTTGGATCTATGTTTTAACTATTGAACATATAACTTTGAATTGCAAACAAGAACCCTAGAGGAGAGAAGCTATTTTCGAAAATAACTAACTAGGGTTGAAGAGTTACATACCTTTCAATTATTATAATAAACAATTGATAATCCTCTTGAACTTGATCTTCTTGGAAGCCTAGCACCACAAATGTAATGCCTCTAATGGAATCACACCCAAGAACTAGCAAGAAGGAAACTTGAAGGAGAGCGGGTAGAGGGAGTATGCAATTTTCAGCCCTAGGGTTTCTTCAAAGAAGGAGTGTCCAATTTTGGCAGTCAGGAGGCTCCTTATATATAGCTGAGTGATCTAGGATTTAGGGAAAACCCTAATACTCCTTTGCTTGGGGCCTAAGTTAATCCAAGGCCTTATCCAAGCCCCCTTGGACGAAATCCTTAGGGTTTCCCGTATAGATTTCATACACCTCCTTCCAAGGAGGTTCTGGAGCCTTCCACTCAACTATCTGATAATTGCAAACTAGTCCCTACACTTTATAATTAATAATTTTAACCCCAAAATTAATTCTGATTAATTTCTGGCTAACTATTAATTAAACATAATGATTTCTAATTAATATATTAATCTTTTAACATATTAATAAATCATTTATATTAATTTATTAATCTTATAAATTAATATCTCTCCTTTCATAATGTCCTTGTCTAGTTGCTAGGTTTGAGGGCAACCCAAAAGGACTGTGTTGCTATCAATTCAAGTACATACCAATTATAGTTTTGGGCTTAGACACCTAATCTAATAGTCTCCCACTTGGATAAGTCTCTAACTATAATTGCTAGTATGACTTCTAAATTTGACCATCAAATTGTAGCTTCCAAAAGTTGCTGCCGAACTCTGACCCAGTCAGTTACGTGTCCTAAGATAAGTGATCATATGACCCTTCGTTCTACTAGATATCCCTAGACATAAGACATGGAATACAATCAATCTCTTCGTCCAAAATCTATGTTTCCCGATTTCTGATTTGTGATGATATAGGACTTCTAATCGAACACATAAATTTAGTCCTGGTTGGGCCCAACACATAAATCAACACCAAATCATTGAGGGGCCCACAGATATCGCTTTTCCCGTTAGGGCAAAAGGAACGAATAAACATTGACTCATATGCTTGTATCTTTTACTCATCAAACCATACATGACAATACATTTTATAACACCAAGTTACTGATGCGTTTTCGTATCACCAATGTATAGCCGAATTGCAAATTACAACTCATATATCTCTGTTTTAAGATCATAGATATTACTGTCTCAGCATTACTCATGATGAATTCCATGAAGTAATACTCTGAGCGTGGGTTTATCCAATACTCAAATCTCACTCTCTGGGTACTCATGAACATTACAGCAATTTTATTGCTATGTCTATCCTTAGACAATCTGCAATCCAATTCATGACAGTCTTAATTCACTACTTACTTCCAAAAGTACGAGCGACTGTGGAGTTTGAACAATCATATTATTCGAGAAGTAAAACATGCAAAATATGAAACACAATAATAATCGAATCCAATATGTCCCCAAACTTTTGAGTATAAATGAAACTCCTTTTATTTAGTCACCATATTAATTACACATTAATCATTGTATAATGTTTCGAGTAATCAACCTATCACTTGAATTATAACAACAATTGTCTCATGCTCCAAGCATGCACACTTTGTTTCCTATGGTCCTTACTTTGTGAAATAGATCAATTGAAAAACCTTTCCAATGATGGTCATTTCACAATTCTCAATCATTATTATTAGCATTAGAACACAAGCTTCTTGCTACTACTAGAATATGCTAGATTCTAACATTTTATGCAACGATCCTTTCGCAAAGTCATAGCACAAAAGTCACCAAGACTTGGCCAATGAAATTACAAAGTACTCTTATCAAAAATTGTTACAAGACAATTCCATAGACGCGAAGTCTCACATTCAAAGTACATTCCTTTGAACATCCTTCTTGCATAAAAGTTTCTAATCTAGACATAGACTCTTAACATCCAACTCCCAATATGGAAACATTTCCATATTTGCCATATGACAACTCATTCTTAATAGAATCTTATCTATTCATAATAATGTTGATATGGTCCATCCAATACCATACTTCCAACTACTCACAAGCGACCAATCCTCAACGAACTTGGATCATTCTTTGATAGTTGTTTAATTATTTTAGTCAAAACCGATTCTAGTCCTTTTTCCCTCTTGATGTGCTAGACATTTGGAAAAATTTAAGAATGGTCAAATACTATAGCATTTGCAATCGATCCTATACCCGAAGCGTATGGGACACGATGCATAACATTCTTACATAAAGATATGATACTTTATCAATCTTCTGCCATAATATTTTATGTGTCACGTTCTCACAATTCGATCTATGAAGAGGGATGCCGTAATCATAATCGAAATTTAAGAACATACTATGTATCCTTTGACTAAATTTATTAAAATTTCTTAACCTAAGCTTTAGATTTTGAAACGAAGTATAATATTCTCTCCCTTAATTATAGCGAAAATAACTTTTCAACTCTTGCAACTTTGCAAATTGAAACTTTTATTTTTCTATAATTAATATTGCCAACTTGCAATACTTAAAATAATAATCATGCTCCCACTAACATGATGATTATATATATCCTAGCATAACATTTATGCTCCCACTAGCTTTGACATGTATTCAAAAATTAGCTGGACGTCTAGAAACCAATTACTTATTGACTTTCTTTTCCAAAGTTCAGATTTTTGAAACCGAGATGATTCAATAAGCCTTTATCTAAGCTTCTCGAACTCATACACCTTTCCTTAGATAACCCATATGTGTGTTTAAACATTTCTAGAATAAGTCAAAAATGTTCAGACCTATTTTCCATTTCCCACAATTCGAACTATGAAGAGGGATGCCGTAATCATAATCGAATTTGAGAAATACAAATTACATAATGCTATCTTCAAAATCTTTCTTAGTGAAAGCGTTTCCTCACAATCATTTTCATGAAGGAGAGAAACCTTATAACACTTCGATTTTGTGGTGTATGTGTTCTTATCCATGTGAATTTGTCAAAACCATAATCATAAGACAATAATTGTGACAAATCCAAACTCTTATGGATCGAACTTGTCCATTCTTAATTTCTTGCCATCAAGGGTCCCACCTTTGCTTCCAAGTTATTTAGCAACTCACCCCCTACCTTTCAATGTACTTTCCATTGATCAAGGTGCCTTGCCCCTATGCAACCCATTGAGATCTCATAGAACTCACATGCATAGTTGACTAACCTCGAATGGCACAGAAACAATAATATGTGAACACGATAGGTTAGAAACCTCAAGTTGTGTGCTAGTGATTAACTATCGGTTTATTCTTGATTTGTTCTTGAAACTTTTTCAAGACAATTGAGACTCCTACTGACCTCTTGACATATATGATTCTCTCGTCAGGAACCTTTCCTAGACAAAACAAATATTCAAGAGTTAGTGTAGTTCTTATCAAGACAAAACACTTTACATAATTGGTCCTAGTTGGTCTTTGTCTTATCCAAGACAGCACAACTTACCAATTGCAAATGTGCAAGAATAAGAAAGCCTTTTCCAAACTCCACATTTGATGAGTGTTATAAACCTACTTAAGACTTGTCACTGAATTCACAATCTTGGAATATAACTCTTAGACTTGTTATTGGAACGAAGTATGATTGACTTCTTGATTTTAACCATTTCTATAATTCTTGATTCCTCTTCTTGGTCGTACAAATGCACTAAGGCTCACTTGGAGGATCAATTGAGATGTGGTTTTAAATCGTTAAGACTTATCACAAAATACAATAAAAGGTACTCTCCCTTCTTCTTAGAATAGAGAAGCTTTTATCTTTCTGCCTTCTTGATTCTTCTTATTTGTTCTGCTATTGATTGAAACTCTTTCAATCAACTCAGAATTATATTTAATCTTACCATATTCACTAAACTTTAGTAAATCATACGAATATCTTTATCACTCTCATGGTGGACTTGATCAATGTACAACCTAGTGTACTCGATCCCCTAGTCCTTCTCTTGACACTTTGTCAAAGAATTAGTCTAATTTCCAATTATGAAGTTTCTCATTCATCACACAACCAAGTTGCATGACTCCAAGTTTCTGTCCAACTGAAACTTGGGCGATGAGAATCTTCCTTTATTTGGCAAATTCTCAACATTTCCACAAATGACATAATTAAGAATCAAATCCATTATTGATAATAATACACAAACATCAATTTTTCGTATTGATTTCATTGCAAGGATATATAAAATTATTCAACCCAAAAAAAATATTTTATTCATAAAAGCAGCAGAAAACATGTCCTTACAATGCAAAATCAATTTAAAAACTATGTAATCAAATATTTCTAACAAATCTATCATAACTTTCTAAGCTCAAAATCTGATCTTCGAATCCATGCGATCGTGATCCATTTCTTTGTGATCAGACTTATCTTGCTTTTCCATCAAGCTTCCTCTCTTTTCTCTGGTCCTGCAAAACATTCAAATGTAATCTTATCACATTATGTATTAAGAATCAACGAATAGGAACTTAATGGAGTTAGATAGTGGATTTTACCTGAAGCAGAGCCATATTCCTTGACTCTCCCATCTCTTGGACTCTTCAAGTTCTCAGGGCAGATTTGTATCCAACGCCCCTTCTCTTGGCAGCAGAAACAAGTGGGTTCTCCTGGAATGTCCTTGAAAGCATGGTTGGTTGATTCACCAAACAAATATGCTCCATTGCTATGCCAAATCATTTCTGATTCAGCAGCAATAAGTGTGTAAGTTAGGTAAATGAGGGTTGCGTCAAGATCCATCATATAATACTCTCTTTTGAACTTATTATATGATTCAGGGAGTGACTGAAGAACCCAGTCCACAACCAACTTCTTGGGAAAGGTTGCACCCAACATTACCAACCTATCGATGTGTGACTTCATCCCTACGACGTGAGCACACACGGGTTTACCATCTTCATGTTTCATTGCCAATAGGGCATTAGTGATATTGAACTTTTCAATCCTTCGGTCTTGTGGGTTTGGGAGAACAACGGGAGGTGGTGGAGGAAGTGAAATCAAGCTAGTCCACATGGCAGTGATTGATCTTTCACCTTTATTGTGGAACAAACTTTCACTTTGAGCAGGAATACCTTTTCCTTTGGATTCGGGAAGACCATGGTTAGATTCAGACATCTACAAAACGGGATAAATCAAGTTAGTCGATTGAATCCTTAATAAAACACCCAAAAGAGATATTAAGGCTAGGATCCAACACAACATTCCACAAATTGGAAGAGAGATGCCGTAATCCAATTTGCAGAATATTTGAAGGTAGGTAAATGACGATTTACCAATTTCCACCATAAAAAAACAAAAAGAAGGTTAAGTTTTAAATGTATTGGAAACTCCTAGATCTTTTGAGATTCATTGAACTTTTCAATGGCATGTTTAAATCTCAGATTATGCTCTTTTATTTGTGACTAGGATGCCGAGGATCACAAACAAGATGTGAATAACCATGCAAATGTGCTTGGTAACCTCATTGTCTTTATCATTGACTATTGATGTGCTGGTAAACCACACATGCTCCATCAAAATGACAATTATGAGATACCCATTACTACTCTTTATTAGTGCCTTTTAGTGTGTTGGTTAACCACACACGCTCCACTAACGACCAATAAAGCATAATGTGCAATTTCATGGGTTAGCATACTTTTCACATTTTTCCTAAAGTAACTAGAGTTGGGATTTTGTAAAATAATGTTCTAGTACTTTCTTTAATAACATTATACTTTTAATGAGATGTAGTTGTCCTATCAAACCTGTTCTGCTAACGACCCTCCACTAATCAAGGAAACGGTGGGTGAGAGTGGACACCCATTCAACTATCATTTTATAGGCAGTTTCCATATACCCCACTTATAGATTAACTTCGTGAATGAGGCATACTAGCGATTTGACTGACCATATTCTTATACATATATAATATTTAAATTTTAATTATAATATATATAAGGTGTGTTTTAAACTTTTTAAAACTTTAGGGTTTATATATAAATTTGGGAAATTAAGACATTAATTTTAAATTTAAAATAAACCAAATAACTAGATTTAATATTTATCTATTAATTAAATTTTAATTAATTAATTAAATCTTGTAAGGATTATCTAATTAAATTAAACAATTAATTTAATCCTAATCCATATCCCTCCTAGATTTTGAAAATATGGGGATAGGATAACTTCCTTATTTTTCTCAATCAAATAACTAGATTTAATATTTATCTATTAATTAATTCATTAAATCTTGTAAGGATTATCTAATTAAATTAAACAATTAATTTAATCCTAATCCATATCCCTTTTAGATTTCGAAAATATGGGGATAGGATAATTTCCTTATTTTTCTCAATTATCCAATAAGGCAACTATTATCCAAAACAAAGAAACCCTAATTCTTCTAGCATATCTCGAAAATCAAGGGAGGTGGCTAGGGTTTCCAAAACCCTAACCTAATTTCGATTAGGGTTCATGGAGGCTAGGGTTTTTAGAAAACCCTTTGAACCAATAACCCTAGAAATCGAAAATTTGGCCTTCTAGGGTTTAATAGCTATAAACCTGGATTTGCAATTCAATTTAAAACAACAATGGCTCTGATACCACTGATGGGTTTTAGGTAAAACAAATAAACTAGAAAAATAATTCCTAAGTTCACATGCAACCTACTTTGGATCTATGTTTTAACTATTGGACATATAACTTTGAATTGCAAACAAGAACCCTAGATGAGAGAGGCTATTTTCGAAAATAACTAGGGTTTAAGAGTTACATACCTTTCAATTGTTATAGTAAACAATTGATAATCCTCTTGAACTTGATCTTCTTGGAAGCCTAGCACCACAAATGTAATGCCTCTAATGGAATCACACCCAAGAACTAGCAAGAAGGAAACTTGAAGGAGAGAGGGTAGATGGACTATGCAATTTTTGGCCCTAGGGTTTCTTCAAAGAAGGAGTGTCCAATTTTGGGAGTCAGGAGGCTCTTTATATATAGCTGAGGGATCTAGGGTTTAGGGAAAACCCTAATACTCCTTTGCTTGGGGCCTAAGTTAATCCAAGGCCTTATCCAAGTCCCCTTGGACGAAATCCTTAGGGTTTCCCCTATAGATTTCATCCACCTCCTTCCAAGGAGGTTCTGGAGCCTTCCACTCAACTATCTGATAATTGCAAGCCAGTCCCTACACTTTATAATTAATACTTTTAATTCCAAAATTAATTCTGATTAAATCTGGCTAACTATTAATTAAACATAATGATTTCTAATTAATATATTAATCTTTTAACATATTAATAAATCATTTATATTAATTTATTAATATTATAAATTAATATCTCTCTTTTCATAATTTCCTTGTCCAATTGCTAGGTTTGAGGGCAACCCAAAAGGACTGTGCTGCTATCAATTCAAGTACATACCAATTATAGTTATGGGCTTAGACACCTAATCCAACACATAGATCTACACATTTTCTGGTATTCTCCCCCATAAAACATATGAAAACCGAAAAAAAAGGGGGTATGAAGCTCACCTTGAGTTGTAGTTTCGGTTTTGAAGAAGAATAGAAGAAGTTTGATGTTATTTCTCAACTTTAGCAACCTTTCTTGGAAGATCTCGAACTTAAATGATTTCTAAGAGAGTGATCATGATTTTGTATGGATTAGAAAGAGGTTTTTGATAAAACAAAGAGTCTAGGTCATAGATCCATGCATGAACTTACCTTAGATAATGAGTTTTGTGGAATAATCTCTTTGAAAGCTTCCTAGATCTCGAAAATTTGGAGAGGAATGGAGAGAGTTTCTTTGAGAGAGTTTTAAGTGAAGTGTGTGTGTGTGTGTGTTTGGGAGACTCTCGGCCAAGAAGAAGAAAGAGAGAAGAGAGATGAGTGGAAGGATGGTTGCATGGAAATATGAGAGTATGCATGGAAGACCATTAAATAAAAATGAGTTGGCACACACAAAGTCAACTCTTCCTTCTTTGTGGGCTTGGGTCGAGAATGGAGAGGGAAAAGAGAAAGAATTGGGTCTTGAGTGCTTAGCCAATATTATGACTCACTTTAGATGATGTTTGGGCCCAAATAAATCAAAGTGTAATTTTTATGACCTAATAGGGCTAAATTAATTTGGTTGTGACCCATTAAGGCCCAAAATATTATGCTTCATGTATATGGGTCCATTTAGGGCCCATTAGAGAGTTCTAGATTCAAGATGGATAATTTAGAAGTTTATTAGTCTATTAGGCCCAATAAGGAAATCCTAGTCCAAAATGGACTCAAATTGGGATTTCAAAGGTTTCCAATTCTTTGTTGACCATTTGTAGGGCTAGAATGAAGTATTTGATGAAGTTTTGTTGTTATAGAATAAGCATCATGCATGCTTTCATGTTATTGATTCATAGTTGCTATAAGTGTTGTAGTTACAAGGCACCAAAATTTCTAGTTGTGACATGTACTCTGACATTATGGTTGTTTTTATGTTTTGGTTTTCAGACACGAAATATATTTATGAAATGATATGATCAAACGATGTTTATTCACAAATGTTTTCCATGTATTGATTTAAAAATGATTTTTAGACGTGAAAATTGGGTTGTTACAAGTTGGTATCATAGCCCTGGTGTGAGGGATTCAGACACACCTTCGGGGGTGTCTGGACTCAAATCGAGGGATTAAAAGATTTTTTTTTAAGAAAATGGTTTTCTAAAGAATAAGACAAAAGAATTTTTGAGAAAGAACAAGTGTGTGATGTGCGCAACCGGCCCAGCTCAAGTAAGTATTCCCCAAAGTACCCATACAATGGTTGGATTATGTTTATCAGGTTCAGTAGAACAACATGCTAGAATAGGACTAAGGATCTAAGAATGATGCCTTATGTGCCTGCTTTATGTGCTTTAGCTTATGAGAATTGCATGCTAGTATTGAGTAGATAGTAGTAGGATAGCATGTTTAGGTTATGCCTGATAGTATGAGCTCAGCATTGTATGCTAGTACAGTTTCTCATTATGAGGACAGATTTGCATGAGATTGTTCCCTTCTTGTCTGAATGCTGCTTGCTTTGTGCTTTGAGGGGCTTGGAGTGATGGGAGTTAGCTGTTAGGCATATATGTTAAAGTCACATGTGATCAGGGTTGAATAATCTCAAAGTGTTGGATTTGACCCTATTGCGTAGCTTTTGTCTGAGTCCTAACCATTGTAGGGATGAGTCCCTTACTCGAAGGATTATCCGAGCCTCGTTGCACGTGATTGTATTCATGTAATGGCTAATTGGCATTACAAAGATGCCTTCAGCAGCTGAGGACTAGTTTGGGTAGAGTTAGAGGTTCCCTAGGGTAAGCCTAGGATGAGAATAGCAGTGATCAGCAGTGGTAATAGTGATCTGGTGGAGTCAAAGTTGTCCTTGAGGAAGGTACGGATAGATGTGGAAGGTAGTATGGGCACGTACTACTGAAAGCAAAGGATTCGTTACCGAATTAAGGAGGGCTGAGGCAAGACCAGGGAACTTGTAGTAGATATGATCCCTTTAGAGGTATCAATATCACTAATGGTTGCATGTATGTAATCCAGAATGGTGGTACAACGTCCGATGCCAGCACTTGGCAGTTTAGGAGAGGGATCGGGTTTGGGATCAGGTTCCGAGCCAGTAGATGAAAGACTGCGCGAGTTCATCACGTTAGAGATCACCAGAGGCATCCTTGAGTCGACCCCCATCATTTTCGGGTCGATCAAGGAAGGGATAGTTGAGCTGATGGAGGACCGCCTCAGGGCGTTCAGGAGTGACATGGCATCTGGCCAGTCAGGATCTCACATACTATCCTTTAAGGACTTCAAGGGCAGTGGTGCACCAGATTTCCATGGGGCGAAGGACCCCATGGCTGCTAGACGATGGATTGCAGACATTAAGTTTGCACAGCTGACCAGCTTCTGCCCTGAGGGGTCGAAGGTACGATTTGCAGCAGGATGTCTGAGGGACCGGGTTAGGGATTGGTGGGAGTCGGTTGGTGACTCTCTGGGAGCCTCGGTTGTTGAGGCTATGTCATGGTCAGACATTGTGACTCGGTTTAGAGCGGAGTTTGCACCTGCAGTTAGCCAGGGAGTTCTTGGATATAAGGCAGACCACGGAGACTGTGGCGGAGATCACCGCCAAGTTCCAAGAGAGGGCGTTACTGGTGCCCCAGTATGCGGGTGATGAGGACATGAGGAGGACCCGCTATCATGACATGCTATGAGCTGACAGTCGGGAGCATGTTAGTTTTTCAGCTTGCCCTACCCTGGATTCCATGATTGCCAAGGCAAGGGAGAAGGAGATTGATCTGGAGCATATCCGGAACAGGAAGGTAGAGGAGGGGCAGGTTGCAGGGGCTTCGGGGAAGAAGCCCAAGGGATCAAATGATGTGCCGAAAGGCCAACAGAGCCGAGGCCACTGTAGGAAATGCGGCAAGGCACATAAGGGGGCGTGTAGATTGGGATCGTCGGGCTGCTACAAGTGCGGCAAGACGGGGCATTTTAGCAGGGATTGTACCGCTCCTGCACCTGTCTTTTCAACGTCTGAGTTGTTGTGTTTCCACTGCAACCAGAGGGGCCACAAGAAGGCCAACTGCCCCCAATTGTCAGCAGCCGCGCCAGTGAAGGCGCCGGCTCCAGCGACCCTGCGGATTACAGATGGCCAATAGGGCAAGGCAGACGCTCCAGTGGTGAGGAGTCGGGCATTTCAGTTGACTGCCGAGGAGGCACGTGCTGCACCCGATGTAGTGACATGTATGACTTCTTATTTATGTTTTATGATTCGCTGTTGTGATGTGATGTATGTGCCCTATTTAGGATCGTTCCATGTGAACGGAATCCTAGTGCATGTATTGTTTGATTTGGGTGCTTCCCAATCATTTCTCTTGCGCTTAGCAAGACGTTTCCTGAGCCTTCGGGCATGTTGGATTGACCTTTAGAGGTAGAGATTGTTGATGACCGATCAGTGCGAGCATCGGCGGTATTCCGAGATTGTGTGTTGTGGCTATTTGAGGAGGGCTACTTGGTAGACTTGGTTCCTATTCCGTTGAGAGGGAACAAAGTGATTATAGGCATGGATTGGTTGAGCCCTAATGGGGCGGTGATAGATTGCGCACAGCAGCTGGTGCGGATCAGGACCCCGAGTAGGGGAGAGTTGGTAGTTTAGGGTGAGAGCCCACAGTCAGGACCAGATGTATGTTCAGCAATGAGATCTAGGCATTACCTTCAGCAGGGCTGCACCAGGTATGTCGCGTATGTTATGGATAACTAGGAGGCGGGTAAGGCGACGGTGAGCGAGGTTCCGGTGGTGCGAGATTACGCAGATGTGTTCCCAGAGGAGTTTCTTGGGATACCTCTAGAGCGACAGGTGGAGTTCAGGATCGACCTAGTCCTTGGTGCGGCTCCGATAGCTAAGGCACCCTATCGGTTGGCTCATCCTGAGATGCAAGAGCTGTCTACACAACTGCAGGAGCTGTTAGATAAGGGGTTCATTAGACCGAGCAGTTCACCCTAGGGAGCCTCGATTATGTTTGTGAAAAAGAAGGACGGGTCGCATCAGATGTGTATAGATTATCCGGAGCTGAACAAGGTAACGGTGAAGAACCGTTACTTACTCCCGAGGATAGATGACCTCTTTCACCAGCTACGGGGAGCATCTTGGTTCTCCAAGATTGATCTGAGTTCAGGATATCATCAGATGAGGGTCAGAAAGGAGGATGTACATAAGACTGCATTTCGGACGCGATATGGCCATTACGAGTTTGTGGTGATGCCCTTCAGGCTCACCAATGCTCCTTCCGCGTTCATGGACCTCATGAACCGCGTGTGTAGACCAATGTTAGACCGGTCTGTGATAGTATTTATTGATGACATCCTGTTTTATTCCAAGACGCAGGGGGAGCACAAGGAGCATCTGAGAGAGGTTTTAGAGACCTTGAGGAGGGAGAACTTGTATGCCAAGTTCTCCAAGTGTGAGTTCTGGTTACGCGAGGTGCAGTTCCTTGGGAATCTCGTCAACCAGCATGGGATTTCAGTGGACCCGGCCAAAGTGGAGGCCGTGATGAGATGGGAGGTTCCGAAGTCTCCATCTGAGATTCGGAGTTTCCTAGGATTAGCTGGCCATTATCGAAGATTCATCCAGGATTTCTCCAAGATAGTCGTGCCCTTAACCAGGCTAACAAGGAAGGTCGTGGTCTTTCGTTGGGGGCCTGAGCAGTAGGTTGCGTTTGAGACTCTGAGACAGAGATTGTGCGAGGCGCCAATCTTAGCCGTGCCAGAGGGCATGGAGGATTTTGTTGTGTACTGCGACGCGTCCACCTTAGGTTTGGGCGCAGTGTTGATGCAGAGAGGGCATGTCATCGCCTACACGTCAAGGCACCTGAAGCCTCACGAGGCGAATTACCTGACGCATGACTTGGAGTTGGGGGCTGTTGTGTTCGCCCTCAAGATTTGGCGCCATTACCTCTATGGGGTTCATTGTACCATATACACGAACCACACGAGTTTGAGGTACCTCATGGATCATGTAACACCGTAAATTTCAAAACAATTTTTCGCATTTCATAAAAACACAATTCATTTAACATTCATAAAAACATTAATGTTTGAAACTCAATCCATGTTATATAAAAATCCCAAGATCTAATAACATAAAAAATCCCGTGTGTGTGTACTGATCAAGCCGGCGTCTTCCCACGGTCATCACTAGTACCTGAAACAAATAACACCAACACTGTAAGCACAAATCTTAATGAGTTCCCCAAAATACCACACATAACACATATTAGCCACTCGAGGCTATAACTCTGTGGGTCCGTGGACCCTACTCTGTGAACCCTCTGGTTCTAACTCATTGAACCTTCCGGTTCCAACTCTATAAACATGCACAGCATAAATCACATAGAAATAATGCAGTACAACACATAACATACATATAGCATACAAATACTCTGTCACATAACTCTGATCACCTACTCAAGGTAAAGTATAGTGAGAAGACTCACCTCGCGTATCTCGATAACTCGCAAATCCCGGAAATCACTCGTGCTCGATCCCCTGAGCTATAATCCTCCTATAACACAATATATCTCTAATTAACACTTTCACAACCAAGGTTGACTACCCCTATCAAGTCAACACTGGTCAACTCTGGTCAACGGTCAATGGTCAACTCTGACCGGACTCGGCGAGTGCACTAGAGCGACTCGTCGAGTCTATACGTGTTCACTGACTCCCTAGGATCCTCTCTTGACACGTCGAGTACTTCCCTGACTCGACGAGTTCCACCTGGCATGAATCACGGGGCCACCACGACTCAACTCGCCGAGTCTCAAGAACAACTCGGCGAGTTCCAGCTTGACTCAGTCCACCCGTCAACCCTCTCTAACTCTCCCTGACCCACTGAGTCAACCCCTTAACTCGGCAAGACCACTCGCTGAGTGGTTATGGACAATCTTCATGCTACTCGCCGAGTCTGTTCTTCGGACTCGGCGAGTCTATGCCATGCATAAAATCAAACTCACTCCTGAGGTCAGATCCGTTCCAATAACTCATAGATCCAGTCCTTCCAAGCACATACATCACGTAAAGTTACAATCTTGGTGCTCATGCAAAGGTCCAAAGGCCTTATTTGATGATATGGTCTCTAGAATGCTATTCTAAGCTCATGGCCTCCATTAACACTCATAAAGCTTGAGGGAAAAGAGTCTCTGGACCTCTTTGGGTCCCGATCTAAAGCACCAACACAAGAAGAGGCCAATTACTCCATGGATCATTCCACAAAGAAACCCTAACTCTAAGATTTACACCAAGGACTGAGAAAGGAACGAATGGTTACCTCAAATGAAGTCTCTGAGCTCAAGAATCACTGGATTCGCACCTTCTTTGGTCTCCTCTTGCCTTGATCCTCTTCTATAAGCAAAACACCCACAAATAGTCAAGGATCTTCCTCTTCTCTCTCACAAAACGCTCAAAGACTCTTTAGGGTTCTCTCTGGGGTTGGTGGCCGCAAATGACGGCCATAAGCCCCTTTAAATAGGTCTCATACCCTGGAAATTAGGGTTTCATTAAACAGCGTGGACTCGCCGAGTCCGGACGCGAACCCTTGCCTAATCCGCGATCATACTCGGCGAGTTTGAGCTCCAACTCGCCGAGTCTCCTTACAAATCACCAAAAATTATAAGAATAAATAATACCTAGGAATCCGGGCTGTTACAGATCAGTCGGATCTGAACATGAGGAAGTGTAGGTGGATGGATGTGGTAAAGGATTACGATTGCGAGATCCTTTACCATCCAGGGAAGGCCAATGTGGTGGCTGACGCGCTTAGCCGCAAGGCAGCGCCGATCAAGGATATTTTTCTGAGGATGACAGTGGTGACTCCGCTGTTGGAGCAGATTTGGGAGGCCATGAAGGAGGAACATCGGAAGAGCGAGCGGATTATGGGACAAGTTTCCTCCTTCGACTACAACAGTAAAGGATTACTGACACTACATCGTAGGTTGTGGGTGCCATACCATGGGGGTGTGCTTCAGGTTTTGATGGAGGAGACGCATAAATCCCGATTCTCCATTCATCTTGGGGCGACGAAGATGTATAAGGATCTTCGTCTGGACTATTGGTGGCCTTGCATGAAGCAGGATGTGGCATGGTACGTGGAGCGGTGCTTGACCTGCAGGAAGGTCAAGGCCGAGCATCAGAGACCACACAGCAAGATGCAGCCGTTGGATATCCCGGTGTGGAAATGGGAAGGCATCACGATAGATTTTATCACCAAGCTTCCCAGGACCGCGCGGGGAGTGGATTCAATCTGGGTCATCGTCGATCGATTAACCAAGAGCGCCCACTTTATCCCGATTCAGGAGAGCATCTCGGCCGAGAAATTGGCCGATATCTATATCAGGTAGGTGGTGGCGCAGCACGGAATGTCAGTTTCGGTGATTTCGGATAGGGATGTGCGATTCACTTCCAGGTTTTGGAAGAAGTTTCATGATGAGTTGGGTACTCGTCTGCACTTTAACATCGCTTTTCACCCGCAGACGAGTGGACCATCTAGAATCTGGAGGATATGTTGCGGGCATGCGTGTTAGACTTTGGAGGTAGTTGGGATACCTACCTTCCATTAGCACAGTTCTCCTACAACAATAGCTACCATGTAAGCTTCGACCGTCCTCCCTTCGAGATGTTGTATGGGAGGAGGTGCAGGACCCCGATATGTTAATGCGAGGTTGGACAGAGAGTAATGGGGAGCACCGAAGTAGTGCTCAAGATGACAGAGAAGATTCAGCAGGTCCGGAGCAGGCTTCAGACTGCTCAGAGTCGGCAGAAAAGTTATGCCGATAAGCGTCGATCAGACATGGAGTTCCAGGTCGGGGATATGATCCTCCTGAAAGTGTCGCCTTGGAAAGGCGTCATTCGATTCAGGAAGCGAGGCAAGTTGGGCCCGAGGTACATTGGACCGTTAAGGGTTGTAGCCCGGGTGGGCAAGGAGGTGTACAGGCTGGATCTGCCAGCCGAACTCAGTCAGATCCACATCACCTTCCACGTCTCCTAGCTGCGGAAGTACCTGGTGGATGACTCAGCAGTGGTACCCTTGGAGGACATTCAGGTTGATGACAGTCTGAATTACATCGAGCAACCTGTAACGATCCTTGACCGGAAGTCGATGGACCTGAGGAACAAAAGAGTGGAACTTGTAAAGGTGCAATGGCAGCACCGAAAGGGGTCGGAGTGGACTTGGGAGCCGGTGGACGAGATGATGGAGCATTACCCCGAGCTGTTTCAGGAACGAGCAGCAGACTTCGAGGACGAAGTCTAAAATAAGTGGGGGAGATTTGTAGCACATGGTTCTTGGTATGTATTCTTTTATTAATTCTTTAAATATTTTGCATTTTGGCCTTGGACTCGGCGAATTGAAGGACCAACTCGCCGAGTAGAAGCGAGGGGGGATGCGGGACTTAAGCGATGGACTCGGCAAGTCGGGTCCCGGACTCGGCGAGTAGACCCTGTTTTGACGAAAAACCTAATCTGAGGGTTTGCACCCTATTTAAACACTTTAACTCGGCGTCCTTCGTCCCATTTTGCTCCCAGAAGACCCCCATAGCAAACCCTATCCGTTATTGAAGCAATCTAAGGCATTTGGAGTGACTTTGGTGCTTTTGTGATCCTAGGAAGGAAGGAAAAGCTTAAAGGAACAAGATGAGGCTAAAGGGATCCGAGTCTGTGCACCATTTTCAGCTTAGTGAAGGTAAAAAGTCTGTACCTTGCTCTTCCATTTGATAGATCCCATTTTGTGAAGTTTTAGGGCTTTTCTAAGCCATTTTGGTCACCAACCATGATTGCAAGCATGGTTAAGGGTTGAAGTTTCAGATCTAGGTCCTTGGAGGGGTTGCAAGGCAGAAAGGAGTGGCTTTTGCACTCAAGGAAGGCCCCATGCATTGTAGGAGCCATTTTAAGGCCTTTTAGGCTCAAAAGTCCCATGCATGCACGTAAAGTTCGTAACTTTACGTGCTAGAACGGTCCTAGGAGCCAAGATCTACCTTTTGGTCAAGTGTTGTACACCAGAAATCGAGAAAAATGAGACTTGGTCATACTCGACTCGGAGAGTCGTTCTTGGGACTCGGCGAGTCCGAGGCTTGACTCCCTTTTCTGTTCTGGGTCAAGGACCCAGTTGAGTGTGGAAAGGTTTCAGGGAGGTCCCGGGGAGTGACCCAACGTTCTGGACTAAGCCATGGTCTTGGAATTCATGGGACTCGGCGAGTGCAGGAACAACTCGGCGAATCCAAGACAATCTTCTTAAGATTGAAGATGAACTTGACGAGTTGTTCATACAACTCGGAGAGTCAAGGACAGGACCTGTTCATCAGTTGAAGATGAACTCGACGAGTTGTTCATATAACTCGGCGAGTCGGATGAAGATTCAATTGATGTTCAATTAGAAGGAAAACTCGTCGAGTCATCGCCTAACTCGACGAGTAGAGACGGGTATAAGGACAATAGAAGGATAGGGACTCGGCAAGTTGGCGAACCAACTCAGCGAGTCAGTTCAACTGGAAGTTGACTTTGACTTTGACTTGGTCGGGGGTAAAATGGTCATTTTTCCCTAAGAGCAATTGGCAGTGTATGACTAAGTGTTTTGTGGGAATTATAGTCGAAGGATTTCCGGAGTAGCAGCAGAAGTAGTCAGAGGATTTCCCACACAGATCAACAACTACTACGAGGTGAGTTGCCTTCAAGTAGCGGTGGGTCTAAGGCCACAATGTCGGCCCACCAGTAGGAGACGTATGTTAGATGATGATCTTTGTGATATCATCTAGGTTTGCTATTATCTGATATGATACGAGATAGTACGATATGTTATATGCTAGTAGCTATAGGGGAGATAGTCCCCGAGCTTATCGGTCGATGGGGCCGAAGAGGGTAGTCAGGCCCAGTCATGTTAGATCGAATGTGATTATGTGATACATGTTATGTGGTAGTAGTAGAGGGGTGAAATAGTCCCCAATATCCGGTCAAAAGGACCGAAGGGGAGGCCGACACCCAGATATGCTAGGCAGTATCCATTCGAAAGGACCGAAGGGGAGGCCAGTACCCAGATATGCTAGGTAGTATCCGGTCGAAAGGACCGAAGGGGAGGCCAGCACCCGGATATGATAGGCAGTATCCGGTCGAAAGGACCGAAGGGGTAGGTCGGGCACCCAGATATGCCTGACAGTATTTGTATGTTGTGTGAATGTATGGTATGTGGTACGATGGGGGAAATCACTAAGCTTCGTGCTTATAGTTTATAGTTTTGTTTTCAGGTACCTCTTCATCGAAGGGGAAGGAGCTGGCGCGGTAGCGGCACATCATACACGCACATTGTTTTCCGCACCATGAGTTATTTTGGGATTTTGTACTCTGACATTATGGTTGTTTTTATGTTTTGGTTTTCAGACACGAAATATATTTATGAAATGATATGATCAAATGATGTTTATTCACAAATGTTTTCCAAGTATTGATTTAAAAATGAAATTTTTGGACGTGGAAATTGGGTTGTTACAACACCACTGAATACACCCAAAGGGGTTGATCATAGTCTCTAGAGCACAATATCTCATAAAGTCTCCAACTTTTGGGACAAAACCCTAAAATATTGTACTATGATGCAAAAAACGAAAGAGTGAGGAAGCTTGAAGCTTTATACCTCTATATGAAGCTCCCAACACAGCTATGCTCAGATCCAAGGGCCTGGACTCTCACTCCTTCTTCTCCAAAGCTTCTTCATCACTCCAAGAACACACAAAATCATTTAAAGGCTCTCAAATTCACTCACAAGCTCTATGAATGAAGGTTTAGGGTTTAAGAGAGTTTGTTGTCTGAGAATGGTGGCCAGGAATGAGGCCATCATATCTTTTATATAGGGACACACCCTAAATTAGCGTTTTCACTCTGGGCCTAGTACGTCCAACGTACCCTCTGGTACGCCCAACATACTAGGTACTTTCCGCATCAAAAGCACACACATGAGTACGCTGAGCGTACACTCACATACCCCCCATGTACTCATTCACCACCTTTTCTCAAAAAGGGCTAAAATGGACAAGTACACAAAAGACCAAGGGTTACATGGTATACCTAGACTTGGGATGTTACAATTCTCCCCTCACTAGAATCAGACTTCGCCCTCGAAGTCATGCTCCGCAAATAACTTTGGATACTGCTCTCGCATCTCGCACTCCGACTCCCAAGTGCACTCGGACCCCTTCCGATGTTGCCATTGGACCTGAACCAGAGGTACCTCCTTGTTCCTCAGAACCTCACTTTCGGATCCAAAATCGTAATTGGTCTCTTAATATAATTCAGGATCGCATCAACCTGAATGTCCTCTAATGGTACCACTTCCGTCTCATCGGCTACACACTTCCTCAGATGGGACACGTGGAAGGTGTTATGAATCTGGCTCAACTTTGTTGGTAGCTCAAACCGGTAGGCCACCTTACCTACTCTTGTGATCACTCTGAAAGGACCAATGTATCGGGCCCCAGCTTGCCATGCTTCCTGAATCTAATCAGCCCTTTCCATGGAGATACCTTTAGGAGGACAAAATCTCCCACCTGGAACTCTAGCTCAGATCGTCGCCGATCCGCGTAACTCTTTTGGCGACTCTGGGCTGTCAGTAACCTCTGCCTGACCTGCTGAATCTGCTTGGTCGTCTTCAGCACTATCTTAGTGCCGCCCATCACTCGCTGACCCACCTCTCCCCAATAAATGGGAGTCCAACACCTCCTCCCATAAAGAAGCTCAAAGGGAGGCATACCAATACTCGAATGATGGCGGTTGTTGTAAGAAAACTCAGCCAAGGGAAAATAAGTGTCCCACATTACTAGAAAAATAGCCTTTTACGACGCGCAAATTACGACACTCATTAATTTATGTTACGCAAACGAGAGTGACATTAAAAAATTGTCATCTCTTTAGAAAATTTAAGGATTTAGGTCACGCATTATTGCGTGCCTTTAAATTAGTGTCAAAAGAAAAAAAAATTAAAAACACGGAGGGCGCTGTACCTTAAATGCGCGCCCTCTATATGTGTCGCTTTATAATTTTAATGAACGCGCGTTCCTTAGTTACAAGCGGGAAAAGAAAAGCCAAAAAATTAGAAAAGCCCGCTACCCTCCCTGCCCTAAGCATTTTCACGCATCTTTCATTCTCCTCACACTGTTGTGCAACTTCTCAATCAAAGATCGAAGGTTCCGATTTCATCTCCATCTCTCGACTTCATCATCTCAATCAAGAAAAAGGGCTTCTGATTTCCATTCATCTACTTCATCGTTGCTGTAATTTCACCTTCTTCATCTCTCTGTTGTTATTGAGAATACTCGCCAATAGTTTTCTTGCACTATTCCTTGACCCGCTTCCTTCTAGATACGCTTCTGATCGAGAGATTCAGGTTAGGGCTTTCAAGGCAATGTGGAAACTGTAATGGTGTTCATTGTGGCGGAGGGATTAGGGTTTCTAGAGTGAGAGACCAAACTGAGACTCGCTCAATCGCTAAAAGCCTGGGATTTGCTAGCTTCTCTCTCATCACCACCACACTTCTCCTTCTCGCCACCATTACCGCCGCCCAAACTCCAACTCCAACACCACCGTCACCGCCACCAGCGTTCGATTCCTGCAACGGCGTCTACTTATCCTACACTTACACATCCGGATCCAAGCTCCCACCAAACCGAACATCAAATCAACCCTACCGCTTCGAATCAACCCTCAGAGTCCTCAATAACGCCGACGAAGAGCTTAAATCATGGAGGGTGTTTGTCAATTTTGCTGATGGGTCTGCTACTTTTCCGGGTCCGGTTGGAAACGGCACCGTTTTTGCTGGATTTCCAAGTGCTGATCTCAAGACTGCTATTGAAACTGCTGTAGATGTGAATCAGATGTCGGTTGAGGTCGATTTTGTGGGTACGCAGTTCAGAGTCGACTCGCCCGCTGTTCCTATGCCTTCAAATATTTCTCTAGTGAATGATGGCTTTGTTTGCCCTAGACCTTCTATGCAAGGTAAATTTCTCTTTATTTATGCTTTATAACCTTACTATATCTTACCATGGATGAAAAGGATTATGATCAGAGATTGCCCTGTTTAATAATTTTTAAAAACTATCCTTTGACTTCGATGTCTACTATTTGAGTAGATCAGTGGAGCGTTCTTATAGATCTGATCTTGGTTTATATGTGGTCGTATCACTGAATAAACTTACTAATCTGATCTTACTCGAAGTGGGTTATTTTGAATTGCTTGAAATTTGCCATGGTCGAACTTAGTGTGTGCATGAAACTTACATTACTTTCTTGATTTCAATTGTTTGAACGTTTCTAATCAAGGGTTCTTTGTTACAATCTACTTGAATTTGTTTCTGTTTCTTTAAAAAGTTTGAACTTTGTTACCTTCAAGCAATTAATCAGCAAATTCTTTGGTAGTTCCATCTTCCATGAATAGACAATTTTATAGATGTTTGACTTTCTTGAAATGGTTTCTTTTATTAATTGCTTAAAAACTTGTAGGATTGAACTTTTCATTGTGATGTAAATTTACCTAATTTTAACATCTTTAAAATACTATCTTGTTTTTAATTGCTTGACCAATTCATTCAAGGGATCTTCTTGATTCATTCTTACTTGAATGAAGTCTATAATTGACTTTCTTGAAATGGTTTCTTTTATTAATTGCATAATGTTCCTCCCTCCATTTTGAAGCAAAGTTGTGAAGCTTTCTTGATGCTGGAAAATACGATCTGAAACCCACAGCCCCCTGCATCGATTTGATTGCTTCAGCATCCATGGAATTCAACAAGTTGGTAGCCTTACTTGTTATGATCCACATGTATCCTTCACCCATCATGCCCAACTCTTTTGCCCTGGAAAAAAGATGGGCTGTTAGAGAAGGCTGTGTGTGGACGACAAACACCATGGTTTGCATGGTTTGAAGCTTGTGAAGGTCTTCCCCGACTTGTTCTTTGCTGGCAGAGGTCGAAATTAGGCTAGTATGCTTAACTTGTATGCACGCAGTGTTTCTCCTTGAGTATCCCTCTTCATAAAAACTATCCTTGTTCTATAGTGAGGATTTTCGGTGTAAAAGTCAGAGATAGCCTGGGTAATGCAACCATAAACGATCTTCCCTACCCATGATTCCATGTCAAGAAGCACTCCCACTTGTACTTCCTTGTAAGATGGATCTTCATGTGATGTAGTTAAAAGGGTTTGAAAGCTAAGCAACATCAATATCAGGAATAAAAATAACCTGCGATTCGCCATTGGCAACCGGAAGTTTAAGTTGCCTGCAGCTCTTGGTGCATCAAGTTGACACATGTACCTTTTTACAAGTGAAGAAAGAAAATAGAGTCCTGCCAGACAAAAGAACATAAACAAATATATAGATGTTTAGTATATGGTCTCATGATAGCTCGTTGTTGACATTTGATTATTTTAATTATGCCGCCATGGAAGATCAACATTGACTGGAGAAATAAATCCAGGTCAGAGCTCTTGCGAGCTATCAGCATCTATGCCAACCCCTAATGATTGGCTAATTGTAAGCATGGATCAAAAAATGGGTTAGGTCTCGTTACGCTCTGGTTACATGGTCGTGATTCATCAACCTTGTACCTAACGATCGGCTAATTGTATGCTAGCATCATCATTTGACCAAACCTCGGAAGTTTTGACTAAAGTGATTAAAGACGTTCTTTTTTTGGGTTAGTTTGAAAAAGATAATCGAACTTTGCTCGTGAATCTTCTAGATTAAGTAAGTGAAAGACTATATAAATAATGGTTTGGATAAGAAATTGGAGATATAATCAACTCCTTGATGATTCTTCACAACTACATATAAATCAAATCTAAGTTTTGGTCCATATAGCTTGTTCCAATCTACATTTTTAGTTTAACTTTTGATTTTTAACATGGCTAGTCCATATATTTTCAAAAACTTGCATTAGTTTCACCATATCCAAGACCCCCTCTCTTAGGATTTGTCCATGTGGAAGATTGCAGGATCCATAAACTCCAAATCACCACCCAGAAGAGGAATTTGACTCGTCACTTGGTATTCCATTTATTTGATGATTATTTTATTACTTCAGTTGCTAATGCTTCAAAATTATTAGTTTATGACCTTTTCTTATCCTTTTAAGTAATAAATCTTGTAATATATTATCTAAAATTTAGGAGTAAAAGTATAGGAAATCCCTAATGAATTTCTTTGATTTGTGTAGCTTACCTGGCCATGTGTATACGAATTTATCATCATATATTTCAATAACTATATAAAAAATTTGATGTCACAGGATCAAGAACAGGAAATTCTACCAAAATCAGTATGCCTTCTGCAACCAGTATGTACAAATTATGGTTTTATATCCTTGTAGAGTTGTAGGCACATGTTACTGACCACATTTACACATTTAGTAAAGTTTGGATGTTATCTTTTTCAGGCTTTTAATAGCCCCGGCTACTCCTCTCTTCCCTTCACTGGAATCTGAATCACATAAAATATTCATGAATCAGAATGGAGATTCTAAAGATCATCATCCAAATGCACCAAAATTTAGAGTAAGAACCACTATTAATGAAGGTATTCTACTGGGCTAGGATGCTTGTTGTTTGGATATGGAGCCATGGAAGAACTTGGACCCTTCCGTGTTAACAGTGATGGAAAAACACTCTACCCCAACCACTATGCATGGAACAATGGTAACAAAAATTCCTTTAATTACTATGTCCCATTCACATCACTTATAATCTTAGTGCCTGTCTTGCTGGTGCATGCCTAACCCTATAAAACCTTTGCTTTTGAGGTACTAACTGTTTTCTCCTGGAATTTTTTTTGCCTGAGATTTTTTGCTGCCAGCTATCCCTTCGGGACCACTCTTATGTATTATGTTAAAAGCACCAATTCAGAAATTTGCTGATTATGTAAGTCTGCTTTCCTCTTCCTTTTTGCTTTTTATTATTTATGCACCCTTATGCCACAAATCTCTTTATTTATCATACTAAATATGCAACCATCCCTTATTTTACTCCTAACTTGTTGTATAATTCATTCATGTCAGCTGCATATATGTTGCATAAAATAAATTGGTAAAAGTAGACATGTGAATTATGCATCTGTTATCTCAAATCTTACATTTATTTTTATTTCTGTTATTGTTTTTTCCAGCTTTTAGGTGTTGGTGTCAAGCTTGTTGGAAATACAGTGTGGAGTACCCTCTTTCATCAATTCTTAATAGTGATGTCACGTGAGAAATCATTTTTCTTTTTGTTAAACAAGTCTTTATTATCATGTATTAGGTCATACCATGGGTAAAAACAGCCTTGCCCCTGGTTCCGGGGTTGTCACAAAATACTTGACTTTTTAACTTTGTTTGTGGTTTCATTTAGTAATAATCCTTCTGAGGGGGTGTTTGTTGGGCTGCTTCTTTCAATGTCATTAACAACAGTGGTAAGTAAAATCTTACTACTATGAACCTCTTTTGCTTAAACCTACCTTATTGACCTGTAGCTGATTAAACATTAAATTAATTATGCAGGTTTTGAAGTTTTTGATGGAAAAGAATAGTGTTAATGTTCTTCATAGAAAAGTATGTTGGTATTTTAGGAAATTTGGCTAATAATTTAGTTAATTATATAAAAAATGTTGAAATCTTACATTTGTCTACTATTGGAATGATTATTTGTAGTATTACATTTGTCTACTATTCGAATGATTATTTGTATAACATTAACAATTGTGCAATGCATTGTATTATTTGTATATGGTATTTTATTTTCCATTATGTGACATAAAATGCAAATTTAATATGAAAATAAGTAAATCCATAAATAATTTTTTTTTTTTTAAATTTAAAATTACGATACGCAAAAATGTGTGTCATCTTCATTTATGACATGGCCTTTCTTGACAGGGGCTTTTTTGATACGCATTGCGTGTCATTAACACGCGCGTCGTAAGGTTACGACACGCGATGCGTGTCGTCTTCCTTTATGACAGGGCCTTTCTTGATACGCATTGCGTGTCGTAAACACGCGTCGTAATTGTGCGTCGTAAATGAGCGTCGTAAATGCGCGTCGTCTCTCTTTATGACAGGGCCTTCCTTGACGCGCATTTGCGCGTCGTCTGAGCCGTTTACGACACGTAATGAGCGTCGTAAAAGGCTGTTTTTCTAGTAGTGCCAACTTCCTCTGAAGTCCATAAAACATGCACACAGCATGTCCTCAAGCGTCTGAATCATCCGCTCACTCTGCCCGTCTGTCTGCAGATTGTATGCGGTACTGAAATGTAACCGGGTACCCAACTCATCATGTAATTTCTTCCAGAACCTGGAAGTAAAGCGCACGTCTCGATCTGACACTATCGAGGTTGGAACTCTATGCCGAGCTACCACCTCTCTCACATAAATCTCAGACATTCTCTCTACAGAAGAGCTCTCACTAATAGCGAGGAAGTGAGAACTCTTCGTCAGTCGGTCCACAATCACCCGTATCACGTCAACCCCACACGTAATTCTCGCTAACTTGGTAATAAAGTCCATAGAAATCTACTCCCACTTCCATTGGGGAATCTCTAAAGGCTGCAAAGGACCATGTGGACGCTGGTGCTCCGCCTTAACCCGATGACAGGTCAAACACCTCTCTACAACCCACGCCACGTTCCTCTTCATACAGGGCCATCAATAGTCTCTCTTCAGGTCCAAATACATCTTAGTGACCCTGGGTGGATCGAGAATCTCGATCTATGTGCCTCCTCCAACAATACACGGCGAGCTCCACCTGTATAGGGCACCCCAAATCCGCCCATGGAAAGTCATAAGCCCATGACTGTCCATAACAAACTCGAAAACCTTCCTAATCACACTCTCTCTCTTGTGTTTCTCCGATCTCACAACCTCCACCTAAGCCTCTCGGATGGTATCTAAGACTGGAGTCATCACCGTTATCCTCATACACACATCCCTGATCGAATCCCTCTCAGATCTGCCGCTCAAGGCATCGGCTACCACATTATCCTTGCCTGGGTGATATAAGATCTCACAGTCGTAGTCCTTAACTACATCCAACCATCTCCTCTGTCTCATATTCAGGTTGGGCTGATCCATCAGGTACTTCAGGCTCTTATGGTCCGTGTATATGGTACACCGGACACCATAGAGATAGTGGCGCCAAATCTTATGGGTGAACACCACTGCCCCTAACTCCAAATCATGGGTGGGATACCTCGTCTCATGAGGCTTCAGCTGCCTCGATGCATATGCTATCACGTGACCCCTCTGCATCAACACTGCACCCATCCTTGAAATAGACACATCACAATTGACAACGAAGTCCTCCACTCCCTTCGGAAGGGCTAACACCGGAGCTTCACATAATCTCTGGCGAAAAGTCTCGAATGATGCCTATTGCTCAGGCCCCCAAACAAAAGTAACGCCCTTCCGGGTCAATCTGGTGAGAGGAACTGCAATCTTAGAGAAATCCTTGATAAATCTCCAATAGTAGCCGGCCAATCCCAGAAAACTCCTGATCTCGGATGGGGATCTCGGCACCTCCCATCACATAACTGCCTCAATCTTGGCCGGATCGACCAATATCCCATTCTGATTAACGAGATGTCCCAGGAACTAAACCTCTCGTAACCAGAAATCACACTTGGAGAATTTGACATACAGCCTCTCCGACCTCAATGCTGCTCTCTGGACCTCGAATAAACTAAGATTTCATCGATGAACACGATCATTGACCGGTCCAACATAGGCCTGCACACTCGGTTCATGAGATCCATGAACGCTGCCGGTGCATTGGTGAGCCTGAAAGGCATCACCACAAACTCGTCATGCCCATAACAAGTTCTAAAGGCCGTCTTCTGAATATCCTCCTCGCATACTCTCATATGGTGATATCCATATGTCAAATCAATCTTGGAAAACCAAGATGCCCTTACAACTGATCGAATAAATCGTCGATCCTCAGAAGTGGATAACGGTTCTTGACCGTCAACTTGTTCAACTCCCGGTAATCTATACACATCCGGTGTGAACTATCCTTTTTCTTGACAAAATGGATCGACGCTCCCCACGGCGAGCTACTCAGTCTGATAAATCCCTTCCCCAGCAGCTCCTGGAGCTGTGAGGATAACTCTTGCATCTATGGTGGCGCAAGGCGATAAGGTACCTTGGCAATATGCATCGCGCCCGAAAATAAATCAATCAAGAACTCTACCTGCCTCTCGGGAGGCACACTTGGTAACTCCTCGGGGAAAACATTCAGGAACTCGCACACTATCGGAACCGCAGAGATAGAACTCGACCTTTATGAAACAACCCGCGTATCCATCACGTACGCCAAGAAGCCCATACAACCCTGCTATAACTCTGCCTCACCCTGGCAGCAGAGCAGAAGGCTGACCCAGATCTGGTACCCTCGCCATACACTGTAAGCACTCCTCCACTGGGGTCTCGTATAGTCACCAACTGACACTCGTAGTTGATTACTACTCCAAAATGGCTCAACCAATCCATGCCCACGATGACACATACATCACCCATCGCAATCGGTACCAGATCAATCGGAAACTCGACGCCAAAAATCTACAACACACATCCTCGGAACACATCAGTAGCAAAAACCGCATGCTCGTCAGCTATAGAAACCCTCAGAGGTCGACTTAACGCCTCACGTCGGATCTTGATGTGACGACTAAAAGCTAAAGACACAAAGGATCGACTCACACCCGAGTCAAATAACACCAAAGCAGTTACAAAACTCATAAGAAATGTACCTAAATACAACACAAAATAAGCAAAATAAATCTCAAAGTAAATAAATAAGGAATACGTACAAGCCACGACATTAGGTGTTGTGTGGACCTCCTCCGTTGTCAGCTGAAGAGCTCTCCTACGAGCCCTCGGAACCTCGGCCTTCACCGGCTGACTATCAATAGCACGCAAAGCAGCAGGTGCAGATCCCTAAAGAAGCTGGGGGCACTCGGACTTCCGATGGTCGGTTTGGTTGCAGTGGAAGCAAACTGCAAACCCCTTGGGGCAATCCTTCACCATATGCCCCTCTTTGCCACATTTGTAGCAAATCCCCACTCGGCACGACCCCTCGTGACTCTTGCCACACTTTCCACAAGTGCGGCCCTTCTAGCCCCCATTCCTCGTATCAGCGGGCTTAGCCCGCTTCGCTGCCGGTTGCGACTATGCCGACTTCCTATCTCTCCCCGGAGACTCCGCCTTCTCCCTGGCTTAAGTCTCTAGCTCGATCTCCTTCCACCTAGCATTTGCCTAAAGCTCATCAAATGTCCAATAAGACGAGTTCGCCATGAACTCTCGAATATCCCTCCTCAAAATGCTCAAATACCAGCTCATGTGCACCTGCTCAGTCAACACATGCTCAGGGTAGAACAACGCCCTCTCGTGAAACATTCGTGTAATCTCAGTCACCGACTCTGTCTTCTGCTTGAGAGACAGAAACTCTTGGGCCAACCGTTCCCTCTCCACCAGGGGAACATACTCATCTCGGAACATCAATGTAAACCTCTCCCAAGTCACTGTAGTATGCTCTGTAGGAGTAAAACTGGCTGTCACAAACTTCCACCAGTCCTTCGCTCCCAAGCGAAGCTGGTTCAACGCGAACCGAACCCTCAGATACTCTGGGCAAGAACATGTGTAAAAACATTCCTTAATATCAAAGATCCACCTCATAGCAGCAATCGAATCCTGTGTCCCATCAAACTCAGGTGGCTTCGTGTTGCTGAACTCCCAAAATAGCAACGAGTCACCTCCCTATGGCCTGGCAGTAACCGCCTCAGTAACAACAACATATCGCTCATCAAATGTCTCGATCAAAGTGGTCTTAATAGACCCAAACATCTCCGGAATAACCTCTCATATGGTTGCGACCACCTCACCATGAATCATCCTGCGAATCTCATCATCACTAGTCCTACTGTTCTCGGGGTTGTGGCGTGTACCCACCATGATATATCTGAAACACAACACAAAAATCATCAGAGACTTGCTCGGGCATACTCACAATCGACCACTCATCCCTACTTGTTCCTTGGCATCCTAAGGATGCTTACTTGGATTGCATACATGTCTGGTGCTTTCAGTAGTACGGGCCCAATACTACCTTCCACACCTAACCTGTAGTCACCCCAAGTCCTCCTCCTAGGATTCTAATTCATAAGTATTATATCTCTCACAAATATCAGACTACTCTCTCAGTAGGCTACTCGCTTGCTCACCTAAGTATCTCTCCTAGATTACCCCTCAACTCAGAACTCAGCACATACTCAGGGAAAATAACATATAACACTGATCAATAACATCTCCTAGGCTAAGGCATCATAATCAGGCAACTCTATCCCTAGAATATGAAATACCTAGCCTATTCTCTAGCATGCATTTCTAATATCTCATAACACAAATAAGTAAGGGTATTTTGGGAAATCACCGTTCGGGCTCTGGCTGATTGTACACACTGCTCCAACTCTTTTTCTCTTAAAACTCTTTCTCGTTTTTAGAAAAATCACTTCTTTTAAATTCTTTTTTCAAATCCTCAGTTTGAGTCCAAACACACCTGGGGTTGCATCTGAATCCCTCAAACCAAGGCTCTGATACCAACTTCTAACACCGTAAATTTTCAAACCAAAATTTTCAATCCAAAATTTTCAATTTAAAAGACATTTATCTCATTTCAAAACTCACAAAGGTGCCACAAATTTCAAATCATCAAAACACATGTCTGAAACTGTATATATATCACAAATCCAGGATCCTTCCAAAACATGACTCTAACTCTCGTGTGTGTATAATCAAGGCGGTGCCTTCCCGTGATCCTGAGAAGTACTTGAAACACATAGCACATAACACGGTAAGCACGAACCTTAGTGAGTTCCCCAAAATACTACACACACATCACATTAGCCACTCACGGCTAACTCGATATGACCCTCCGGTCAATATGTCTCAGTGGAGACCCTCCGGCCCCACAACTCGGATGGACCCTCTGGTCCTAACTCAATAAGCTCATATTAATAATACTTAACATAAATCATAAAGACATGATGCAGAATATCACAATACATAGGTAAGCACATAAGACATCTCAGTCACATAAAGATACCACTCATGGTAAGTATAGTGAGAAGACTCACCTCGCAAGAAATCGGATAATCTCGAACTCAAATCACCGGTCTAGCCTCTTCCTATCACATACGACAATTATCCCTAACTAATCATGGCTCTCAAGAAGCTAAACTAACCCTTCTACAAACCCACAGAAGGGTAAAAGACCATTTTACCCCTCAATGGCCTTAATAGTCCACAAATTGACCAATCCCTAAAAGTCAATGCCAGCGAGTACGTTGCGCGTACAAGATCTCTACATTGGGTGTACTCTAACGCCATGCATGCATCAAGGATTCTCAACCCTACGTTGCGCGTACTGGGATTATGCTCGGCGTACGCCCCGATTTTGTTTTTTCTAATCTTTTGGTCTTAATCAGTTAAGACCTTGGCTCATATCATAGATCTGGACTCCCTAATAGCTCTTATTCCATAAAGTTAGTGACTTTAAGCCTTTGCATGGCTAATAAGGTCACAAACACACAAAATCCTCACTTTCTTAACTCAAAATGCTCATATCTCATGCATGGTTTGATCCAATGTCCAAGTCTTGATTTTTATGCACTAGACCACTGAATACACCCAAAGGGGTTGATCATAGTCTCTAGAGCACAATATCTCATAAAGTCTCCAACTTTTGGGACAAAACCCTAAAATACTCTACTATGATGCACAAAACAAAAGAGTGAGGAAGCTTGAAGCTTTATACCTCTATATGAAGCTCCCAACACATCTATGCTCAGATCCAAGGGCCTGTACTCTCACTCCTTCTCCAAAGCTTCTTCTTCACTCCAAGAACTCATAAAATCACTCAAAGGCTCTCAAATGCACTAATAAGCTCTATGAACGAAGGTTTAGGGTTTAAGAGAGTTTGTTGTCTGAGAATGGTGGCCAGGAATCAGGCCATCATACCCTTTATATAGGGACACACCTTAAATTAGGGTTTTCACTCTGGTCCTAGTGCGCCCAACGTACTAGGTGGCTTCCGCGTCAAAAGCACGCACATAATTACGCTGAGCGTACACTCACATACGCCTCGCGTACTCATTCACCACCTTTCCTCAAAAGGGGATAAAATGGACAAGTACAAAAAAGACCAAGGGTTACAAGGTATACCTGGACTTGGGATGTTACAGGTAAATGGGTCCTCTCATCCGAAGGAGCAAAAAATATTAGCCCTATGAATTCGCTACAACAGTCTGAGGGATTTTGAGGAAATCAACAAAGTGATCAAAGAGAGCTATCTCTCTCAACAGATACGAGAAAATCCAAATCTTTATCCTGGGATTTCTCCATGGAGTTTAAATGCCTGCCTATTTGATCATCACTAAGTTCCATACAAGATGTATGTCATTCCATCCTCCAATTTCGAGCAACTAGATCTTCCTATATCGTCATATGAAAGGTTCTACAAGAAATTCCCAAGTTTGAATCCTATTGCACCAATGAAACATCAAGTTCAGAAGGAAAGGGAAATACTTGAGACTTTTTACAAGGCATATGCAAAATCGATGAAGGAAACTTGGTCCATGAAAAAGATCACCACGATCGAAAGATATGGTAAGAAGGTGATCAACAAAATTTCCTTGAAGTTACATCTTATTCCCTACAACATCATTAGAATCGATTCCATAAGAATCAGCATCACCGATGTAGACAGTACAACAATCAATCCATTTGATATTCTCACCATTGCTTATCACTTCCAAAGTCTATAAACTTCATCTCTTGCAATTAGTGCCTTTAAATCTGCCATGAACTTTCTAAAGGACTATGTCACTGAGTTTGTAAGAACAAATTTTGAACTTTATCATCTGATCAAGACTGGTTGAACTCTCCAACCGATCGACACTTCTCTAGAGGGCATTGAAAATATTCCCATTAGTCCCATTGTTGAACCTGAGCTAGGATACATCTTTCGTCTGAAAGGCTCGATCAAAAAAACAACTTTTCAGGGAAATGTAAAAGCATATTGTTCATACTAAGGTGCTTCTAAAGTTTATTACCATAACTTCCTAATTAGAAGCTCCAAAGGATGTAAATAAAGATTTTATTGATGATATAAGTTGGTGGATTAAAGTTCGAAACATGATTGCACAAAGTTTATATGTTTCCTTTTGATGATGATGAGAATTGAAGAAATGATAATAGATAAGGTTACTTATGGGGAGATTGATAGAACATAAAAAGTGACCATATGCTATCCGAGGTTGATATGATTTGAAGAAGCTGCTCATCCGAGTTGAAGATTGTCCGAAGTAAAACTTATCTGAGAAAGTGATTGTTTTTGTCTTATGTTGTTTGTAGATCAGGGAACAAGATCAACAAGATCTTTTGTCAGATGTACTATCATGTTGATCATTGCTTTTACCTTTTGTACTTGTCTCTTTGTATCTTTACATGTTTACTCATTCTTCTTAATAAATAAAAATCTTTTTACCACATGTCACATTCTCATTTATTTTGTCACATATAATTTTGTGATTATTTTAAGTTAATTTATATTCCACATGTTATTTTATGAGTTTTTCATTTTATTCAATTCTAGATAGTATTTGAATGCATAATAAATGCATATCAATTTTATTAATGAACTTTTCTTCTAATTTCAAAATTATTAAATTAAAAATTCATTAATTATCTGAATTTATTTATCTAAATTATTTGTTTAAATTTAAAAAAAGAACAGTTTAATTTTTATAATTCAATATTTTCTCATTTTCCTTATAAATTTATATTTCTCAAATGTTTAGAATTTTGTATTTTATTTTATTTTTTAAATAAACTCATATAGTAAGTGGATCTCACATCTAATGGGCTATAAATAATAATGGGCTATAAATAATAATGGGCTATAAATAAACAAATCAACCAGTGTATCATGTACATTTTTGTATACTACTTCAAAAGATTAATAAAATTAGTCACTTTCCTATAAAACATTATTTGTGTTCTTTATTTATTTTCAAGGTCATTTACTTTTTCTCATTAACTATCGCATTTAATACATTAGTTAATCATTCAAGACTAGATTTATATTATTTGTTTCTAATATTGTTTTTTATATGTACTCCTAATTATCATCTAAGCCTCAAATAAAATTTAAACTAATGACAGGATCACTCCATAACTCTAGGCCATAAGCCCTTTGAGTCTAATATTGGTGTTCGATATTCAAAATTTCTATTATTATTTATCACTAACACGCCATGACGTAAATTGTTCTTAGCAAAAAAAAGGTTATAATATGTGTAATAATAATTTGATGGTTATAAAAATTTATACACAAAGAAAACAACTTAAAAAAGATAACAAAAAGCGGCCAAAAAAACAACACCACGTGTATGACACAAGGGAAACAACACCAACCAGGTTCTTGCGTTGACAATGACAAATGACCAACCACTAAACACATAATTGTAGGCAAAATAAATAAATAAATAAATATTATTTTCTTTCAAATAATTTGAACATTTTTGTTAAAGATTTTATTAAAATAACTTTCTTGAATAGATAACCTTAAAATAATTGAATTTTATAAGATTTAAATTAAATGTATTTACATATTTGATGGATAATAAATATCTTTTTATAATATTAAATTATTTATTTACTTAAAAAAAAACAACCCATAAGAAATCGAATAATTTAAGTGCAATTCCTTTTCGACCTTGGATATGATATTTCATTCGAACACGTCATGCTTAGTCACAACAAATTTTCACCACAAAAAAGTGAAAATTAATCATTTGTCTTTTTATTTTTCTCTCTTTTATTCTTCCATATAAACTATAACAATTATGATATTAGATGGATTATGTAAGTATTAATTATAATTATAAATAAATATATTATAGAATAAAAAAACCCAAAAAATCTACTTATAGTTGTCTAAATCTCATCATTTATTACCTAAAAAAGAAAAAAAAATAATCAAGATATAGACTTGACTCAACAATGGATGATGCTTTAGAGGGGACATGGAAGCCTTCTATTGGTGAAAAGAAAAAGATAAAATAAATAATAAAGCAAATGACAAATGACAAATAATAAATGTGTGGAGATGCTTTATTATATGCTTTTCTAAGTTTTTCTTGACACCTGCGGCCTGCCTTATGTCCTTTGTCTACTCAATTTCTTGTTCTCCATTAAAAAATATTTATTTCTCTCTTTTTTTTTTTTTTTTTTTTTCCCATTTTTCAATTTCTCCATCTTCTTCTTTCTTTCTTGCTCGTACCCAATAATCGAGAAATGGGCAATCACATTCACCTCTAAAGATTCAATCTTGAAACCAAAACTCGTTGAGATTAACAGATTATGATATAAAGTAAACCGAAGGAAGGTTGTGAAGAACAACAAGAAGAACAAACAACAGTTTATCTTCAACCATATGTGTAAAGATTAGGTAAGTGAGAAAGACACTTGAAAACTTTAACATGTTTGATGATTAGTACCCTTTCTCTCTTGGTTGTTATTATTGCTGAAAGTTGGAAAAAAGAAGAAAGAAGAAGAGAGGTTGATATCGGTTGCCTCAGATCCAGGGAACTCCAAAAACTTTAAGTAGAGAAAAGGCTACATCTTTTTTGGGTTTCCCTGTGATTCTCGAAACTTTTTCCCCTCTCTTTCTGTATTTCCTTAAAATTTCTCCCTTTTTCTCGTGTCTAGAGCTTCAAAGATTGTCGAATCTTTGTGGGGTTTCCTTGGAAATCTGTATGGAAGTAGATATCGAAACATTTTAGATCAACTCCTTCATTAAAATTCTTGTTTTTTTCACTAGATCCGACCACCCATTTCGATTCGTTTTCTTCATCGCGTTTGATTTTATTCATAGCCTTATAGATTTATAGGCATGGGCAATATGAATTAGTCAAACAATGACTTTTTCGAGGGTGGTTTTTTGTAAATTTAACTTCAAACCCGATAGTGATTTTAATGGAGGAGATACTTCCGGCGGCTTCAGTGCCATTAAGCTTACGTAATCCAATCTGTAAAATAATCACTGAAATACAAACCCCACAAGTCGAACAACTGATCATGGGTGATAAAATTACTTTCGATGATCAAAATTCCGATTCCGGGTTTCAAGAAAGTGAAGATGAATTGATGTCATTAGAGGGTGATCGAATCTTTGAAGCGTCATGTACTCTTTCTGTCGTCAGTGATTCCAGTAGTTTATGTGGTGAAGATTTTATAGCATTCGAGTCTTTAAATACATTGCAATCAGAAGATAGTGAAAAGGGCGTTTGCTCGGTTGAAGGGATTGATAGGGTTGATGACGTGGCAAAGGAGATTGTTGTTTCTGATAAGGTGTCAAGTGGGATTGTAGCAAGAAGTGTGTTTGAGGTGGATTGTGTTCCTTTATGGGGATATACTTCTATGTGTGGAAGAAGACCTGAAATGGAAGATTCAGTTGCAACTGTTCCAAGATTCTTGAAGATTCCTATTCAGATGCTAACAGGTGAAAAGATGACCAAAAGTTTGAGTCATTTGAGTGCTCATTTCTTTGGGGTGTATGATGGACATGGTGGTTCTCAGGTTTGTGTCTTATTTTCATTTTCTATTTTTAGTATGTGAAAATTCGATTTGGATTTGGATGACATTGCTATAATTAGGTGGATTTTTGAAAGTACAATCAACAATGTTGTTGTGAGATTATAGGAAGAAATGAAAGTATTTTGCTATGATAAATAAATCAATGAAAGTATGTTGTTATTTTACTTCTTAAACATAATTACGTAACCCTTTGTAGAATGTTGAAGTGTAAATGAAAGTGTGTTGGTATGATCGAGTTTGACTTTTTAGTCAAATTGGTTATTTTTCAACTTGTAAATTTTCATGTTTTTTGAGAAAATTCAGCAGCGAATTTCAAACGTTTGGAGTATATTGCAAGTGGGAATATGGTATTAGTATGATATAGCTGACTTTTTGGTAAAATTGATTGTTTTTCAACTTATTAATTTTCATATTTTTTTAATTTCAAACTTTTGGAGTATATTACAAGTGGGAATATGGTATTGTTTGATTGTGTAATGAAATCACTATCACTTCATTGAATAAGATGTCATTTGTAGGACCTTAAAAGTCAGTTTGACTTCTACATTGGTTATATGTCAACTTTAAAATGGATATAAATCTTCATGTTTTTTTAAGAAAATCCAGCAACAAAAATCAAAGCTTTTGGAGTATATTGCAAGTGGGAATATGGTATTGTCATATTTTTAACGAAATCACAATCAATTTATTTCAATAACAAGTCAATTGTAGGGCCTTAAAAGTCAACTAATAAATAAAAGTACAATGCTATAACAAACTAATAAATAAAAGTAGGTTGCTATATCTTGCATTTTAACCCTTATATTTACATCTAACTTGTAAGGTTATTGCCAGGTTGCAAACTATTGTAGTGGGCGTGTTCATACTGCTTTACAAGAGGAATTAGAACCACTTATGGCGGCTTGTAGTGGTGATGGAAGCAATGTTATAAACACCGAAAATAGTTGCCAAGATTTGTGGAAAAAAGCTTTTGTCAAGTGTTTCCTTAAAGTTGATGATGAAATTGGAGGAAAACAAGGGAACCTTGAAATCATAGCTCCTGAAACCGTGGGGTCCACCGCAGTTGTTGCCTTGATTTGTTCCTCACATATAATCGTATCAAATTGTGGGGATTCAAGAGCCGTTTTATGCCGAGGAAAAGAAGCCATGGCACTTTCTGTAGATCATAAAGTAAGATTTTGGTATTTTGGTTTATATGAAAGTAGAATAATGAAAGTATGTTGCTATTTGCAAAACTTGAAGTCTTGAGACCTGACTTATGGATTCTCACCTCCTTACTGCTTGGGCAAGCATGTGGGGACTTATGGATTCTCACGTCATTGATTTACTTTTTAATTGATGTTATTGTTGTTTATATATTGAAATAGCCAAATCGGGAGGATGAATATGCAAGGATAGAATCTGCGGGAGGCAAGGTGATACAATGGAATGGGCATCGTGTTTTTGGTGTTCTTGCAATGTCAAGATCTATTGGTAATTGTTCTTTTCTACTTTCACTTTTGGATGACATTGCTATAGTTGAGTAGATTTTTCTAAATACAATGTTGTAATCGGTAGAAATGAAACTAGAATGCTATGATAAACAAATTAATAAATGCATGTTGCTTAGTTTCTTGCATTTAACCCTAGTTAATATGTCATAGTAGCATTTAGATTTTAGTATTCATTTCAAAATGTCTAAAATACTTCCATTTCTTTCGGTTACTACAACATTGTACTTTCATTTTTTTTTTCTTATTAAGGTATTGTATGTAAAAATCTACCAAATTATAGCATGACACGTTTTAACATTATTTCTTATTATAGTAGTAAAATTTGCTTTGTATTTTGACAACATTGATGTAATGGGTAGATTTTTGAAAGTATAATTTACTCTTGAAAAAACTATCCAATCATTAGTAGTTTTAAATATTTTTTATTATAGAGTGAAACTTGCGTTTGGATTTCGGTGACATCTCTATCTCTATAACTGAATAGAATAGATTTTTCAATAGACAAATGTCTAAAATGCCCTTGAACAATGACAATTGACAGGTGACAGATACTTGAAACCATGGATCATCCCGGATCCGGAAGTGACATTCATTCCACGAGCCAAAGAAGACGAATGCCTAATTCTTGCAAGCGATGGTTTATGGGATGTGATGAGCAACGAAGAAGCATGTGAAATCGCTAGAAAAAGAATACTCGTTTGGCATAAAAAGAACGGCGCAACCAGTCTTCCACCAGAAAGAGGCGGAGGGATTGATCCGGCAGCCCAAGCGGCGGCGGAAAGCCTCTCAAATCGCGCTCTTCAAAAAGGAAGTAAAGATAACATTACGGTGATTGTTATTGACTTGAAAGCCCAAAGAAAGTTTAAGACCAAAACATGATCCATCATATTCATATAATCATATATATAGTAACATGAATTCATAAGTGTACAATGTTGCTATTATTGTCCAGTATTATTCAAAACAAAGAGCCCATTTGTTTTTCATGTGGGCCGATATGTTTGTTTGTTGATGATGTAAATGTTTTTTTTTTAGATGTTTTTGTAGTAAGATTAGGGTTTTTTTTTTATTGGTGTTTTTTTTTTTTATTGTTCTTCCTCCAAGTTTCAAAGGCTTTGTGAGGTATTTGTACTCTTTATTGGAATAAAAGTGTAGCATCTACTACAATATGTCTGTATATATGTGTCGTTTTTTTTTTAACATGGAAACCTTACCCCATTTGGACATTTGATGATTCATATATATGTGTATATTCTAATTGAGATCTAAATTCCATACAAATAAAGTGTTGCATCAATGCAATATGATGAAGGAAGAAAAACAGTACACATGTCAAGGTTCAAACATCCCAAATGAAGCTTTCATATGAAATATGTATATGTACTTCACATGAATTGTTGAATGTTGGATGTATGTTAAAGAAGGAATTGAACAACGTATGAAATAAGATCAGATTTGCGATGTAATAAAACAGATAACACATATTCTATCCATGCTAATTCTCCCTAATAAATAATTTTTTTTTTGTCATATGACATGTTCTCTTTCAATTTGACAACTGTTAATTTGTGGTAATTTTGATTTAATTTTTTTTCACATGTCATTTTATGGGTTTTCCTATTTTATTAAATTTCATATTATGTTTTAATGCAATAATTGCAATAAATATAGCAATAAATGGATATTAATTTTATTAATGACTTACCTTTTAATATCAAAATTCTTAAATTAAAGTTTATTAGTTTCTTTTGTTTATTTATTTAAATTATCTATTTAAATTTAAAAGATAAAAAACATTTCAATTTTAACAATTCATTATTTTTCTTATTTTCTTATAAATTTAAAGTTCTCAATTATTTAAATCTTTATATTTTACTTTTTTTTTAAATTAACTTATGGAATACATGGGTCTCACAACTAGTTCACAAATATATTCTTACTACAAAAACAACTAGACATTTACATTGATTGATATGTGTAAGAAAAAGAAATTGATAGATTAGTAACAACCAAAGACCTATTAAGTTGTATACTAGTGAAAGCTATCCAATACCTATTGAATTGAATTCGTATCAAGTCAAGAACACATCTAACAATGATAAGTAGTGAGCTGTAACAATAATTCAAGGTGAACAAGAGGGTTATTTGATTAAACTTCGTGTATATGTCTTACACATGCAAAAACGTGGCTTATATGAAGCCTTACTATAAGTTTAGTGGTTACAAACAAAGCAACCAACCACTAATCAAAGCTAGTAAATGAAACTCAAAGTAACTCCTCAGAACAAAAAAAAAAAAAAAAAAAAAAAAAAAAAAAAAAAAAAAACGTTTAAAATACTTAAAGAACCAAAAAGTAACGTCTTGAATGCTAAAAGAAGTCCATACTCCATCAAGAAGTCATAACGATGTAACCCTAATCCACCAAGGTCACCAAAAACGGCTAAAAGAATTATGAAGACAAAAAGTAACGGTTCGAGCACTTATAAAGTCTTAAAAATGTATTTAGCCATGATACCACTTGCCACATCACCATCCCACTTGGTAAGCATCAATTCATCACTTTTGGAGCCCATATTGGTCATATTTGTATCATTCCCTCCCCTTGAAAAGGAATTAACCTCAGTTCTGTTAAGACATCATCATTAAGGTAAGGTGAGAGATCCCCCACATTGAAAGTTGCATGCACTCCATGACCCCCCCTAAGTCTACCTTATAAGCGTTATCATTCACCCTTAACACCACCTTGTAAGGACCCTTGGCTTGTGGCATCAATTTGTTCTTCCTTTTATTAGGAAAGCGTTCCTTTCTTATGTGCACCCATACTAAATTACCTTCTTGAAAGACATGTGGCTTACTATGCTTGTTGGACTTTTGTTTATACACCTCATTCACGACTTCTATATTCTCATGAACTTGTTGGTGTAGTTTCATCATGGTCTTCAACTTGTCATTGGCATCCTTGTGAACTAATTCATCCTTTGTCAATGGAATCGAATCCAAAGGCATGTAAGGATTCACACCATACACCACTTCAAAAGGAGAGTGGCATGTAGCATAAGTAGGAGAACGATTATAGGGAGATTCAGTATGTGCAAGTTGATGTCCCAATATTTTTGAGTTTTTCTAACCAACCCCCTCAACAAGGTTCCTAAAGTTCAATTAATCACCTCCATTTGCCCATCCGTTTGTGGATGGTGGGATGTACTAAAAAGTAACTTAGTACTAGTTTTCCTCCACAAAGTATTCCAAAAGTAACTCAAAAAGTTGGAATCCCATGGTTTTAGGAATACCATGCAAACGAACCACCTTTTTAAAGTACAAATCAGCTACATTAGATGTGTTGGGTTTTGGTACTATAACACTCCTATGGTGCACATACAACCCTAATAACTTTGGATCTAAGTTTTCTCTAGTTATACATGCAACAAAAATTTCCAAAGCATGAAGCCTACAACTAGCATACAATTTGACATATGAATCATAAAAGTAAGTTAGAAGAATACCTCTTAATTGTAGCTTGTAGGAATCAGTCTTTCAAGAGCCTAACACCTCAAGTGTGATGCCTCAAATGTCTTATAACAAACCAAGAACAAGAGGAAGAATTTGAGAGAGAGGTTGGAGACTCAAAATCGGCTAGAGCTTCTAAGAACACTTAGTGCACAATTTTGGCTTTAGAGGAATACATATATAGTGTAGAATTCCAAGAGTCATAAGCAAACCCTAATTCTTACACTTAGGCTTATGATCCATAATTCATATGGACTAATATTTCATGGACTTTCACATAAGATTAGTCTATCAAAGATCAATAACCCAAGCCATATGTATCGCTAATTTACACAATCAGTCCCTGTTAGTTTAATTAGTCTCTTTTGATCACTAATTTAATTCCAAATTAATTCTTGATCATTACTAATTAAATAATATGATTTCTCAATTAATATATTATACTTATAATATATTAATAAATCAAAAATATCATTTTTCTCAAATATCCATCCTATCAATTGTTCTAGAGTGTTACAACCCAAATGGACCATGCTGTATCGGGTCAAGTACATACCAATTATAGTTATGGGCTTAGACACATAATCCAACAGTCTCCCACTTGGATAAGTCTAATAACTATAATTGCAAGTACGACTTTAAACTCCGATTGGCAATCATAGCTCTTAAAAAGTGTTGTCGAACTCTGACCTAGTCAATGACGCGCCCATTAGATAAAGGATCATATATTCCTCCATTCTAGATATCGTATGAACTAAGACATGGATTATAACCATTCTCTCTGTTCATGTGTTGTTTCCCGATTTCCAATTTATGACGACCGACTAATTGAACAAATCAAATCAGTCCAGGCTTGGCCAAGCACTTAGGGTTGTCATCACTAAATCATCAAGGGGACCACATATATCGCTTTTATCCCACATTGTGTAAAAGGAATGGATAAACTTCGACCCATATGCTTGCTCTATTTACTCATCAGATCACATATAATGATACGTTTTATAACATCGAGTTACCGGTGCATTTACATATCATCAATGTGTAACCAAATTGTAAAATACAACTCACATGTCTTGGTTTCAAGAATATAAGATATTATCGTCTCATGATCACTCGTGATAAAATCCATAAAGTGATTCAAATGAGCGTGGGTTTAGTCCAATACTCAAATCTTATTACAGGAGTACTCATGAATACTGCAACAAAGTTGTGCTATGTCTAAACACCTTTAGACAATCTATAGACCCATTCATGATAGTCTAGCTTCAATATCTACTTCCAAATTATGATTGACTGTGGATAGTTTAAATAATTTAATATTCAGAAAGTCAAAACATGCAAAGTGAAACACAAGAATAATCGAATCCAATATGGTCTCAAAACTTTTGAATATAAATAAAAAACCTTTTATTTAATCACCATATTGATTACACATTATTCATTGTATAATGTTTCGATTTATCAACTTAATACTTGAATTAAAACAATAGTTATCCAATGCTCCAAGCATGCATACTATGTTTATCTATGGTCCTTACTTTGTGAAATAGATCAATAAAAGACATTTCCAATGAAACTCATTTCACAATTTCAAATTCTTGTTACTAGTGTAAGAATACCAATTCTTGTCAATAGTAGAATGTGTTAGATTCTTAACTATCATGCAATGTACCTTTTGTAATGTCGAGGTACCAAAGTCACAGAGACTTTGCCAACGATATTACAAAGTATTCCATTGGAGATTGTTACGAGACAATTCCCCGGAAATGAAGTCTCATATTCAAAGTACATTCCTTTGAACATCCTTCTTGCATAAAAGTTTCTAGCTTTCTCATAGATTCTTAATATCCAACTCCTATTATGGAAAAATTTACATATTTTCCATATGACAACTCATTATTAATAGAATACTATCTATTCATAATAATGTCAATATGGTCCATTCATTCCTATATTTCCAGCTGCCCACAAGTGACCAATCCTTAGCGAACCTTAGATTGTCCTTGACAGTTGTTTAACTACTTTAGTCATATCTGGTTTTAATCGTTTTTCCCTCTTAATGCCCTAGGCATTTGGAAAATTAGACCACGTGAATATTATAGCACATGCAATCGAACCTATACCCAAAGAATATAGGATAGGATTCATAATGTCTAACATAAAGACATGAATCTCGACCAGTCTTTTGCTATAACATTTCCATACATAGAATTCCCATGTTGAAACATTCCAATATGGCAATCATATATATATATATATATATATATATATATATATATATATATATATATATATATATATATATATCCATGACTAAGTCTAATTAATATTTCAATCTAAGCTTTTAGATTTGAAATAAAGTATAAGTATCCTCTCCCTTACTATAGCGAAATAACTTTTCAAATTTTGCAAATTTGCAATTTGAAACTTTTTTTTATAAATAGAATTGCTGACTTGCAACACTTATCATAATGATCATGCTCCCACTATCATGATAATTATATTTTTACCAGCAGAACACTTATGCTCCCGCTAGCTTTGACATGTACCCAAAAATCTGATGGACTTCTTGAAATCAAATACCTATTGAATTTCTTTCCAAAGTTCAGATTTCTGATACGAGATGCTTCGATAAGCCTTTATCTAAGCTCATACACCTTTTATAAGAAAGCTCATATGTGTGTCTAAACTATTTCAGAACTTACAACAATAAGTTCTGAATGTTCGGACTATTTGCCATTTCTCACAATTTAAACTATGAAGAGGGATGTCGTAATCAAAATCGAATTTGAGAATACAATTAACACAACTGCTATCTCCTCAAAATCTTCTTAGTGAAAGTGTTTCCTCACAATCATTTTCATGAATTGGAGAGAAATCTTATGACACTTAGATTTTATGGTGTATATGTTCCTATCCATGTGAATTTGTTATTTCTAACCATTATCATAGGACAAGGTCTATGACAAATTCAAACTCATATGGACTGAACTTGTTCAACCTTAATTTCTTGCCACTTGGCAGCACAAGGGCCTACCATGTCTTCCAAGTTGTTGAGTAGCTCACCCTTACGGGTTAATGCCTTATGCAATCAATTGAGAACTCATAGAACTCCCACGCATAGTCAACTTTAATTGGAATGAGCATAGAAACAAGAATGTGTCAACACGATAGGTTACAAACCTCAAGTCGTGTGCTAGTGATAAACGATAGTTTTATTCTTGATTAGTTCTTGAAACTTATCAAGATCTTTAAGACTCCCACTGACCTCTTGACATATAAGATTCTCTTTTCAAGAAACATTCATCGACAAACAAATATTCAATAATTAGTGTGGTTTCTTATTAAGAATGACCCTTCATATAATTGTTCTTAGTTGGTCTTTGTCTTAAAGACATCTAAATGTGTTATAAACCTACTTAAGATATGTCACTCAAGGAACAATCTTGGAGTATGACTCTAAGACTTGATTTTGGAACGAATTATGACTCACCTTAATTGATTTAACCATTTCAGCAATTCCCGATTCCTCTTCTTAGCCATACAAGTGCACTAAGGTGTCCTTAGAGGATCAATTGTGATATGGTTTTCATAATCATTAAGATGATCATAAAACATGATACTAAAATACTCTCCTTTCCTTTCAGATTGGAGAAACTTTCAATCTTTTTGCCTGTTTGATTCCTTTTTATTCATTCTGCTATACATTGAAACTTTTTCAATGATTTAGAATCACACTTAATCTTGTAAGCATAACCATATTTACCAATATTTTAGTAAATCATAACGAATAGTTTTATCATTCTTTGTGGTGGACCTGACCAGTCCACAACTATGTGCACCCGATCCCCTAGTCCTTCACTTGATTCACATATACATGTGAACAAGGAATTAGTCCTAATTTCCCAAAGATGAAAGTTACCATTCATCATACAATACAAGTTGCATGATTCCAAGTTTCTATCCAAATGAAACTTGGTTGATGAGAATCTTTCCTTATTTGGTAAATTTAGACACTACTACAAACGAAAGAATCAAATCCATATTGCTAACAATATAAACATATAAACATCAATTTCCACAAATACCATTGCAAGGAAATATAAAATAAGATAAATTTCAAAAAAATTATTTATTTATAAAATTGCGGAAAATCTTATCCTTATAATGCAATTACAAATGAGAACTATGTTACTAAATATTTCCTAAGCAATCTATCATAACTCTTAAGTAGCAGCTCAAAAATCCGATCATCGAATCATGCGATCGAAATCCATTTCTTCTCGATCAGACTCAACCTTCTCTTTCTTTAAGCTTCCTTTCTCTTCTTCGATCCTACAAAACATCAAAATGTAATCTTATCACACCATGTATTAAGAATCTCCAAATAGGAACTTAATAGAGTTAGATCAGTGACGGAGCTTGAACTTTTTATTTGGGGGGGGGGGGGGGGGGGCGAAAGTATAATAAGTATGAAAATTGGAGAACAGGGGGGCCAAAGCCAAATTTTATAGCTTTTGGGCCTAATATGTAAAAAATTTAATACTTAAGGACTAATTGTGATAAAAAAAACAGGGGGAGGGGGGCACAGCCCTTCCTGGCCCCAAAGAAGATCCATCCCTGAGTTAGATAGTGGACTTACCTGAAGCAGAGTCAAACATCTTGACTTTACCATCCATGTGATCCTTTAGGTAGCTACAACAGCTTCGCAACCAATACCCCTTCTATCTGCAATAAAAGCAAACAGACTCTTTCAGAATGGTATATGGGACAATCTCAGACTTATCATTTCCCTTTCCCTTGGAAAGAGAAATCTTTTCTGGACTTCCAATGTTTCCATTGTCAATGTCCATGGAAGTTTGGGAAATAGATCTTCCAATCAAATTTGCATTGTCAGTGCACCAAATCATTGCTGATTCAACAACAATTAACAAATATGTAAGATTGATAAGGGTCATGTCGTGGTCTACCATATAGCAGTACTTAATGAACTCACTATATGACTTAGGAAGTGATTGAAGAACAAAGTCAACAGCCAGCTTCCTTGGGAACACGACACCCAACATTTCCAGTCTGTCAATATGCAGCTTCATGTCCAAGATGTGAGTACATACATACTTTCCATCTTCATGTTTGCTAGCCAATAGGGTTTGAGTGACCTTGAAATTTTCAAGTCTTTGAACTTGTGGGTTGGGGAGAACTATTGGAGGAGGTGGAGGAAGTGAAGTATGATTTCTGGGAACATCATCTTCATGAGGAAAGCTTTTTCCAAAAGATTCGGGAAAACCATAGTTGTCTGAACTAGAAATCTACAAGGAAGAAATTCAATTTTAGTTGATTTAAGTCCTTAATATAACATCCAAATGAAATATTAAGGCTAGGACCCAACACAATATTTTATAATTCAGAAGAGGGATGCCGTAATCCAATTGCAAAATATTTGAAGGTAGGTAAATGACGATTTACCAATTTCCACCATGAAAAATGAAAATGAACTTTAGGTTTAAATGAATTGAAATTCCTAGATGCTTTGAGATTCATTGAACTTTTCAAATGACATGTTTAATCTCGATTATGCCCTCTCAAGTTTGTGACTTGGATGCTGAGGATCACAAACAAGGTGTGAATAACCATGCAAATTAGCTTGGTACTCTCGATGTTACATATCACCTAATCAATGTGTCGGTTAACCACACACGCTCCATTGATCCATGATTAACACCAAGCTATCCTTTTCCACCCTTGTTAGTCCCAAATTAGTGTGCCGGTTAACCACACATACTCCACTAACGACTTAGCAAGGTGCAAAGTGCAATTTCATGGGTAGCACCAAATTTACATTTTTCCTAAGTAACTAAGATTGGGAATTTATAAGTGTTTAGTTACTTGGTATTTTCATTATACTTTTCATGAGAATTAATGTCATATCCTACCTGTTTGGCCAATGACCCTCCACTAGTCAGGGAAGCGGTGGGTGAGAGTGGACACTCATTAAACCACAATTTTATAGGCAGTAACCTTATACCCCCTTATAGACCAGCTTCGTATATGAGGCCTACTAACGGTAAGACTCACCTTTAACTTATACATATACAATATATTAGACTTTTAATTTTATATAGTATAAGGGTGTATTTTAAACTTTTAAAATACTTGATGGTTTAATCTATTAATAAATTATACTCTTAATTCAATTAAAATTAAACCATATGATTATGGATTTAATAACACTCTTTTAATTAAACATTTAATTAACTATTAATAAATTCCAAAAGAGTTAATTGAACTATTCAAAAACATCAAGATGCTAAATCAAATTAAAACTATTTAATTAATTTTAAGTTATGAACCCATGAGTTATATTTTGAAAACTTTTCAAATTACTAGAGTTTCTATGAATTCAATGTTTATTAATCGAGACTTTTCAACTTTTAAGACTTGAGGGCAAGTTTTGTAATTCTTGAAAACTTTTGAACTTCATAACTTAAGGAGTTAATTTGTTTTATGAAGATGAGACTTTTCAAGTTCCATTACTTATGGAACTTTTCAAAAACATTAAGATCAATTTAACTAATATTTATTTGTAACTCCTTAAAAAAAACTTTTGAGTTCCAAATTTGTAACTCCTTAAAAAACATTTAGATCAAACTTTAAACTAATAAAACAATCATATCATTTTATCTTTTACTAAATTGATCTAATTCAACTCTTGTAGCAAAATGATTCAAATTTTACAAATAATTAGTTTTTCACAAAATCAAGTAATTATCTTATAATTTTGGCAACCATAATGTTATTGGATGGGGATAATCATTACCATATCAACAAAATGAAATTTTATGAACCAAAACATTTTGTGGTAATGATCCTAATCCAAAACAAGCCAAAAACCCAAAAATCCTACCAACTTATGATCCAACTCATCGAGCCAGGCTATGGACTCATCGAGTTCATGACCAAAATCATCCAACTTGTCGAGTCCAATAGTGGACTTGTTGAGTTCATGCTGACATAATTTTTTTTTTATTTTGCTTCAACTTTGAACAATTAACTATGCATGAATATAACAGAAAACTACCCATGGCTCTGATACCACTGTTGGGTTTTGGTACTATAACACTCATATGGTGTACATACAACCCTAATAGCTTTGGATCTAAGTTTTCTCTAGTTATACATGAAACAAAAATTTCCAAAGCATGAAGCCTACAACTAGAATTTGACATATGAATCATAAAATTAAGTTAGAAGAATACCTCTTAATTGTAGTTTGTAGGAATTGGTCTTTCAAGAGCCTAGCACCTCAAGTGTGATGCCTAAAATGTCTTATAACAAACCAAGAACAAGAGGAGGAATTTGAGAGAGAGGTTGGAGACTCAAAATCGGATAGAGCTTCTAAGAACACTTAGTGCACGATTTTGGCTTTAGAGGAATACATATATAGTGTAGAATTCCAAGAGTCATAAGCAAACCCTAATTCTTACACTTAGGCTTATGATCCATAATTCATATGGACTAATATTTCATGGACTTTCACATAAGTTTAGTCCATCATAGACCAATAGCCAAAACCATATGTATCACTGGTTTACACAATCAGTTCCCGTTAATTTAATTTGTCTCTTTTGATCACTAAATTAATTCTTGATTAATACTAATTAAATAATATGATTTCTCAATCAATATATTATACTTATAATATATTAATAAATCACAAATAACATTTTTCTCAAATATCCATCCTATCAAATTGTTCCAGAGTGTTACAACCCAAATGGACCATTGTGTATCGAGTCAAGTACATACCAATTATAGTTATGGGCTTAGACATATAATCCAACAAGTTGCATCATCGGTTTTATGACATGGCACAAAGCACGCCATTTTCAAAAACCTATCTTTCACCACCATAATGGAATCCCCCCCCCCCCCTTTGAGTTCTAGGCAAATCCATAATGAAATCTATGGACACATCTTCCTAAGGACGAATAGGGACGGGAAAAGGAGTGTAAACACCATGATTGAAAGTTGTTTTCGCCATGTAACATGTACCACACTTGCCTAAAATGTTGGTTACACCCCTCAACATATTAGGCCAAAAGAAATGTTCTTTATGCACCTCCAAAGTTTGGGTAATGTCAAGATGAGTAGCTAAACCACCGTCATGAGCTTCACGAATTAGCAACTCCTGTATTGCATGTTTTAGGACACAAAGGCAGTTGCCTTTGAATAGAAAGCCATCTTGCATACAGAATTCACCACTATGACCACCTGCACATTTCAAAAACATATCTCCAAAGTCCACATCGGATCCATAGTAATCCTTTAGGGTCTCAAACCCTAACAAACGAACATCCAAAGTTACCAACAATGAGTAACGCCAAATAATGCACCAACCACCACATTGCTTTTGCCATCCTTGTATATGCATAGAAAATGAAAGGATTGAAAGAACTCCGCCCACTTTGCATATCTTGTGCTCAACTTTTGTTGCCCATTGATGTACTTCAAGGATTCATGATCATAATGCTAAATAAAATGATTTGTATGCAAATAATGAATCCAATGATCTAAAGCACGAATAATAATATACAACTCCTTATCATAAGTGCAATAATTCAAACGAGCATCACCCTACTATTTAGAAAAAATAAGCAATATGACGCTTGGATTGGATCAAAACAACCCTAATACTAACTCCACTTGCATCACAATGCACTTCAAATGGTTGAGCAAAATCAGGAAGAGCCAAAATAGGAGCATCACAGAACAATGAATTGAGTTTCTCAAACACCTTTTGAGCTTCTTCCCCCCACGCAAAGACCCCTTTCTTCAAACAACCTATTATGGGACTTGCAATGGTGCTAAAATCATGAATAAATCTTCTATAGAAAGAAGCAAGACCATGAAATGATCTAACTTCTAAAATGTTAGTAGGAATAGGCCACAACTTTATTACTTTAGTTTTGGATGGGTCCATAGACACACCATCTCTTGACACCACTAAACCAAAAAATGCCACTTCTTCCACCAAAAACGAACATTTGTCTTGCTTCCCATAGATTTTTTGAGCTCTAAGGATCTCAAAAACTTGTTTTAAGTGCACAAAATGATCCTCCAATCTCTTACTATATACCGACATATCATCAAGGTATACCACCACAAACCTACCCAAATAAGATTTTAATACTTCATTCATTAGTCACATGAAAGTTCTAGGTGCATTAGGTAGACCAAAAGGGATCACGGTCCATTCACACAATCCATGTTTAGTTTTAAAGGTTGTTTTCCATTCATCCCCTTCATGCATACGAATCTGATGGTAACCACTTCTCAAATTAATTTTTGAGAACACAATGGAACCATGAAACTCGTCCAACAAATCATCAACTCTAGGAATAGGAAATCAGTATTTTATTGTGATGTTACTAACATCCATACTATCAACACACATCCTCCAGGAACCATATTTTTTTGGAACCAACAACACCGGAACAACACAAGGACTTAGGCTTTCACGAAGATAACCAATTTTCATGAGTTCATTAATTTGTTTTTGCATCTCCTTTGACACCTATGTATTACATCTATAGGCAACTTTATTAGGAAAATGAGCATTCAGAATAAGGTTCATTTGGTGTTCGATACCATGAATCGGAGGCAAACCCGGTGGTAATTTATTTGGAAACACATCTTAAAACTCCAAAAGCAAATCAGTGATACCGTTTTCTCCATGCAATGTCTTCTCCACCTTTTCATGTTCTTTTGCCACAAGCATGCAAATCACATCACCTTGTTCAAGAACTTGCTCCACCTCCCTTTCACTATCAAACATAGAAATATTGGGTTTTTTTAACTTGTTTAGAATTGATGGACCTTATGGCCGTTGGGGACATGGGTTTTAACACAACTGTATTATTATTATTATTATTATTATTATTATTATTATTATTATTATTATTATTATTATTATTATTATTATTGTGTCTCAATTCATATTCATTACTCCTCCCCTTATGTAACACGTCCCTATCAAATTGCCAAGGACGCCCCAACAAGATATGGCATATAGGAATAACATCACATAAAACTTCATCTTCATAAGACGATATAGTTGGACCAACTTTAACCTGTTTTGTCACTTATTTTTTTCTTCCATCACACAACCAATGAAGAGCATATGGTTTTGGATTGTTTGTAGTAGACAAACCCAATTTGATCACCGTTTTATTAGAAGCAACATTATTACAACTTCCACCATCAACAATCAAACTACACTACTTGTCTCTAACCAAACATTTGGTGTGAAACAATTGGTCTCGTTGATCCACATCAGCCACAATTTGAACCCCTTGAGTTTTACGGGTTCCAAATACCAAAACTATGTCATAGGTTGGTGCCTCATACTCCCAACCTATCTTCTTCCTCCAAATCTTCACGAAATTCAATGGCTTCCCTTAAAGTCACCACCCTTTTGTTTGGACAAACATTTTGGTAATGAACAAAACCTTTACACTTAAAACATCTAACTTTTTCCAAACTAGTTTCTTTGGTACCACTAGTAAGTTTAGGAACAACGGGAACATTACTAGAACAAGAAGGAGTAGAAACCTAATTTTGTCTATTGCTAGACTCAGGTTTGGACCACGATTTGGACTTGAAATTTTTGAGACTAGAACAGCCACCATAATGTGCTTTGGCTTATCCCTCCAACTTCAAACATAAACCACAAAGAGTTCCAAAATAAGCACAAGAATACAACTCCATAACATTGGCAATGTTGTAGTTCAACCCTTTGAGAAAACAAGTCATTTTTTTGTTCTTCAAATTCTTCAATATCCCCCATCAAGGACAACTTTTCAAATTCATTAATATATTCTCCAACGCTCATTTTTCCTTGCATCAAATCATCAATCTTCTTGTAAGTGTTAATTCTATGAGTAGAAGGAACATAACCTTTTCTTAGTTTTCATTTTAGAGAAATCCAAGAAGAAATTTTTTCTTTTCCTTCACGGGTTCTCTTGGCCTTAAGACATTCAAAACACGATGAAGCACCGCCACTTAGTTTGAGAATGACATAATTGCAACTTTTTTCGTCATCCAGTTCCTTGAACTCGACAGTCTTTTAGTTTTCCTTTCCCACTCTAGGTAGCATTCATGATCAGTTCAACCAACAAATTCTGGCAGTTCAGGCACCTTGAGTTCTTCAATGGGCTTTGGTTCATGCCTTGGACCTCTTCGATTCGAAACATCTTGCATGTTTCTCAAAGCTTCACGTAGGTTATGGAGAAAATCAAGATCTTCCTAATCCATAGAATTGGCTCTGATACCACAAATGATACGTGTAAGAAAAAGAAATGGATAGATTAATAACAATCAAATACCTATTAAGTTGTATACTAGTGAAAACTATCCAAGACCTATTGAATTGAATTCGTATCAAGTCAAGAACACGTCTCAACAATGATAAGTAGTGAACTATAACAATAATTCAAGGTGAACAAGAGGGTTCTTTGATTAAAATTCGTGTATATATCTTACACATGCAAAAACGTGGCTTATATGAAGCCTTACTATAATTTTAGTGGTTACAAACAAACCAACCAACCATTAATCAAAGGAGTTTTGTGAAATAGGATAGTGTTTTAAAAAAATTATTACCATTTTATTGTATTTTTAAAAGTATTTACTAAAAGATAGCAAAACCGATTTTTTTTTGTGGACCTTAACTAATTTACCAAATAAGATAATAACTTCCATCAAATCTCCGTCGTTTCCCGCCTACTCGAACACCACCGCGGCCCCCATCGTTTCCTCTTCTCAGTTCTCCATGCATGGAATTTGTGGTATGCATGCAACCACGACCATCATAACCTGCCCACCTACCTCTCCAACATCAACCTCCCTTTACCTTTTCAGGAAAGCTCTTGTCGAAAGCATCTAGCTAGGTAAATCCTAAACTATCATAAACTCTTGAATCACTCTAAGTTTTTCGAACAGATGAATTCCAACATCCAAAATCAGCATCTTCTTCAACAGTGGTGGTGAATTTTGTAAGGATGACGTAGAAATTAGCTAAAAGTTTTTAGATTCACCAAAGTTATGATCTCTAGTTGTAGTAGCAATTAGCACAACAATCCAACATTATTATCCATGATTGGTGGTGGAACTGGGGAGACTGTTTGTCATGAGTTGTAGGTAACAAGGAAAAACACAAGGCCGCAAGCATTTTGGAATTCCCACCAGCAACATCTTCGTAGGAGCGTCAGAGAAATTCATTGAGGTGTGCTTTGATCATCTCCTTCCTCTTGTAAACTTCTTATCCAAATTTACTTTGCTGGTTTTTGTCAACAAGGTCTGTTTATTTTTATTAAAGACGTTAAAGGATCAAAATATATATCAAGCTGTAAGTCTGTAATATATTCCTTCATCATAATGAGTGATTGTGGATGGAGTAGAGAGCTATAGATGAGTAGATCGGTACATTTTTTTGTGGCCGCTTGGTTTTTGGTGGAGAAGAAGTGGTCCCACCAGACACTGTTGATGATCTTTAAGGGTATTTTAGTCCTTGTAGAGTTTGAATAAGTCAAGACCACGTTGGCCATGTTTTTGTAGATTTTTAGAATAGTTTAGATAGGGTTAGTTAGTTCCTGATGTGTTGCTTTTTGATTAAGTGGACGTGGACTCTGAATCCTCTATATATTGTGTGTTTTGGTATTGAATGAATGCAAGAGTTTAGAAAGATGTAGCCCTATGTTTTGGGTTTGTTCACAGGGGCATGTTCCAACAGACACCAGTTACATCTTTTCTTTCCGAGTCTTTCTTCTCTTTGATCCTTCTTTCCGTTCTGCTCCCGTCAGAGCAAAAAAAAAAACCAGGTTGCCATTCGTTTTCATGCGACCTTATAGGCTCTCTTTTGTGTAATAATTCGAGACGGAAATGGAAATGGAAATGGAAAAAGAAGTGAATGGAATCCACGTAGTCTTCTTTCCTGTATCATGGAAATCCAAACGACATGCTTCCCTTACTTTATGCCATGGAAACAAAAAGTGTTGTTGACAGGGCTTTGAAAGATGAGGCCAAAATGACTTTTGGTCTCTGGTAAGCAAATAACATAAATGAAGAAAGCATCCAACGACGATGAACAATGGGTATTGGATGGAATTTGTCATTGCATCTCCAGCTAAATGTCCTTTAATAAGTTGTTTTGAAAATTAAAAAAAAAACATAAAACAATTAACCAAAAAAGATTTTTATATAAACAACTATGCTTTGGTAAATAAATATAAAAGTACCTCAGTTTGGTAAATACTTTTTGTAAATACTATCTTTATGTAAAAAACTCCTAATCAAATGAAGCTCAAAGTATCTCCTCAAAACAACAACAAAAAAAAGTCTAAAATACTTAAAGAACCAAAAAGTAACGTCTAGAATGCTAAAAAAACATCCATACTCTATCAAGAAGTTATAAAGATGTAACCCTAATCCACCAAGGTCACCAAAAATGGCTAAAAGGAATTATGAAGCCAAGAAGTATCGTTTGGAGTACTTATAAAGTCTTAAAAACGTTAAGGACAATTCATCACTTTTGGAGCCCATATTGGTCATATTTGTATCATTGACAAACAGACATATTGGCTCAGATGAGAAGTATAAGGACGCTTCCTTTTGAATACTAAACAATAACATTGTACACTTACGAAGTTACTATGAAGATAGTAAAGTAAGAATTAATAATTGTAATTTGAGGAGTCATATATGTTTGGTTTGTCACTGATGATGGAAAACATAAATGAAATGCAAAAAACAGGTAATTCTTTTATTTAAGGCGTTCTGTTAGCTAGTTAACTTTTGATTGAAAACACCAAAAATTACAAAACCTTGATGTTAATTTGTTGTGTAGAATAACAAGTATATGCAATAGAAGAAAAGTTTTTTTTTGTGTGTCTTCATGGAAAAAGTTTTTCACTAGAATATTCAAATAATCATTTTTTTGTTTTTGTCTTTAGAAAATTTTGCTTCAAAAAAGTTCAAATTATTTCTAAACTTAGTGAGTCGTTTTTTGTTTGTCTTATTTGTTGAGTATAATTTTTTAATTGTTAAAGGTGGTAAACATGTTTCCTTGTCACGTACTCAAAATTGAAAAATGAGAAAAGAGAACAATAAATTGTTTATACTTTATCGGGATCTTTGAGTAAATATGTTGTTTAACATATGAATGATTTTATTGATGCTTCGGTTGATAATTGATATCATCATTTATATTCATACATTTTACGTGATATTTTAGTATTTTTAGCTATATTTGTGTCTGAATTAAAGATATTTAATACTTATTATGTTTAAATATTCTTTTTTAGTTGTGAATACATTCTCGGGATAAAAGGAGATGAATTGTTGTATTGGAAGCTGGATTGCTGAAAAGAATCAACAAAAAGTAAAATATTGAAAAAATCTGAAGGTCGCAACACGTTAACATAGCATTGGTACCGTGGATCTGCTCGATGTATATAATGGATAAATTACAAGACGAACTACTTGGAGGGTACGCGAAGGAATTTCGAAATTGCAACATGACAGTCAGTTATTTGGAAAGTCTATAAATGCGACATTCTTTCAACCTCTGGAATATACAACAAATTTTCTTTGATCTTTTACAACCAGAGAGCCTTCAGAACACTTTTGGAGACCGAAGATCGTTATTGGAGTTAGACTCGAAGGGATCGAGAGAAGATACTCATAAAATCATTCAGTTTGTGTGTGTTTTAATCATGTCTAGAAAAGTTTACTTCATTTTTATTTGTGTTTTTGCTTTCATCATGGACTAAAAACCCTATACTTTCGTTTAGAGTAGATAAGCCTCAAAACTATGTGTTGATTTCAATAATTTTGCATTTAATCTAGTCGTGTATTCATTTGTTTGCTTGATAAAAATCCTCATGTGTTCAATTCATCATCTTTCATGTTTATTGTTGAGTGTTATTATGGTTATATGACCACTCTATCTTAATATGCTTGAATCGTATGATTTTATAAACCTTAAGATTGTATGACTAGAGTTTGACTAAAACTTAGGGTTAAATAAAAAAGGCGGTAACTTTTATGTGTGATAACGTATGTGATGATATTTCATATATAATAGTTGATTTTCATTATCATTAATATTAATTTAATATTCAGGTCTTTCATAATACAATCTGAACACTGATTTTTAGGAATATTAGTTCGCTTGATCACTTAAATTAATAATCTGTTAAAATCAAAGTATTATTAATATGATATTAAATTCTAGTCAATTTAGGAATCAATAAATATCAAAGGTAGATCCATTGCACTTTTAGAGAAATCAACCATGGAAAAGAGGTGAATCGATTCTAAATGGAAGTAACTTAATTATCTTTAGTCTAAATGGATCACCGACAAGAGGAGCATCAAAGTTGACTTTTCCCTATAACCCACCACTAGACTCTACAATGTGGGGTTTCCCTTTCCATTTGAGATGGGAATAAGCCTTCATTTTCTTCCCTATTCCTTGTTGAATAGCCATGATTGGGGAACTTGCAAAACTGTTTGAATGAGACTTCTTCATTCCAGCATCAACAGTTTGTAATAGACTATGAAGCTCAATCAATGTGGTTTTAGTATTGTTCAGATGACACGTTAAGATAAACTGATCATAACTACTTAGCAAGGATTTCAGAACCATATCAATGGCAAGATCTTTTTCAAAATGCACATTGAGCTTCTTAAGTCTTTCTATGTGTCTCTTCACATGAGCACACCCATATTCCCATTCTTTTAATTTGCACTCCATAAAGGCCTTGATGATTTCATAACGCTCTTGCCTTGCTTTCTTGTGGAACATTTGAAAAATAGCAAAGTTCATTTCATAAGTCCAATAGTCCTCAAATGACTTTTGCAGATCAGGTGACATGATTGCAATCATAATGCAAATGAACTTAGTGGCGTCATCAATGTGTTGTTTATGGTCATAAATTTCCTCAAGAGTACCAATTGCTTCATCGATTTCAGAAACATGATTCTCGAGAACGTACTCTTTGTTCTCATAACAAAGTTTCATCTACAAATTTCGCATCCAGTCTATGTAGTTTCAACCAATAAGCTTGCCTTTTGAGAGGATTGACAATATAATGAAACTATGAGTGGGTGGAGGGGGAGGAATATTACCATTTATAGACATCTAAAATAAGAGATAAAGATTTTAGTTAGTTAATTTAATCCTTAATATTTTGACTCAATTTAATATCTAAGGATAGGATCCAAAAACACAATTTGAAATAATAAGAGGGGTACCGTAATCAAATTGCAAATTTGTTTTAGGCAGATAAAGCACTTTATCAATTCCAATCTCTATGAAATTCTTAGATCTTTTGAGATTCATTAAACTATTCAATGTCATCTTTAATCTTAGATTATGTTCTTCGATTTGTGACTGGGATGCCGAGAATCACAAACAAGATATGAATAACTATGCAAACTTGCATGACAACCTCGATGTCATTTATGATCTCACATTGATGTGCTGATTAATCACACAGGCTCCATCAACAACCATAAAGTAGAGTCGAAAGTAGCTGTGAGTAGTCGAAAGTTGTGTCTTTATGTTTCGAGTTTGTAAATAGCGAAAGTTTAAGTATTTTTGTTATCGTATATATTTATGATGCGTTTTCAAGTTTCTCATTGTATAGACTAGTCCTTGTATTTTTTGGTATGTGATGTACCCTATAAATAGGGTAAGTACTTAGGGTTAGAGGAATGACCACTCTCATAATATTTCTTGTACTTGAATACCTTCATACTCTTCCAGACACATACTGAGCTTAACAGATCTTATTTAGATCTCAATGTTCTTTATTGCTTTCTTTGATTTGATTGATTCAAACACTCTTAAATTGGTATCAATGCAAGAATCATCACTTTAATTGAAGAATTTGTATCTCTTTTTTCAACTTTTGATTCGTTCTTTCAGATTCATTTATCATCAAATTTAAAAGAGTAATTATTTGTTTAATTAAGCATGATTAATCGATTCTGCTGTTGTTTTTGTAAATCGATCTTATAATCATCTCAACTTCTTTTCAACAAATTCTTCTTTTCATCAAATCAAATGGCTAATCTCAATGTGAACACAAAGATGAACTATGCAAATCTTCTTGGATTTGCAACTAAGATCTTGATGATGATCCCAAAATATTATGATCAGTGGGTTGATCGAATAGAGGATTATCTTTACAGAATCGATGAAGATCTATGGAGATCAATTGATAAAGGACCTCATTGTAAAGATCTGGTTTAAGTCGTTGGTAATGTCAAAGCAGTTGAAGACGTCATTGCACATGGGAACAATAGGAAGGCTAATGATAAGAAGTGTCTTCATGAGTTGAGATGAGCTCTTCCTCCTGTCTTCTACAACTATGTTCATGGATTTTAAACTGCTAAGGAAATTTGGGATGCAATGAAAGAAAAGTATCAAGGCAATGAGAGGACAAATAAAAGATTGGTGATGAAATGTTTGTCTGAACTTGCTGATTTCAAGCAGAAAGAAAATGAAAAGATCAAAGCATAATATGACAGGATGAATGATCTGATCTTCAGGTGCAATCGATATGGGGTAAATCTTACTTCTCTGGAATTCAATCTTACTTTCGTTTATGGACTCAGAAAAGAATGGCGAAACATCTGCTTGATGATTAAGACACAAAAGAATTTTGATACTCTTTCGCTATCGAATTTGTACAACATTCTTAAAGCGCATGAATCATAGGTAATGGAGATTGCTGAGGAGAACAAGTTGAACTATGGTGGTCCAATGGAATTGGTGTCGAAAGAAAATGTGAAGAAAGATGAGTCTGATGGTGATATGAAAGAAGACGAAGAAGGATTTCTACTAAATTCTGATGACAAAGTTTTTGCCTATTACTCAAACAATAGGGTGAGGATGTTTTTCAAGAAACCAATAAGTCGAAATTTCTATAACAACTTTGAAAAGATACAAGTGTTGAATGTTGGTGGAAGTTAAAATGTGAAAACGAAAGTTGAGAAGAAAGAAGAAGAAAAGAAATCAGAGGTTAAACTTAAAGGAGATTTTCGATACCACTATAATTACTGTAATGGCCACAATCACTTGGCTAATGATTGCATGTTGAGAAAAATGGAAGAGAAGAAAGATAAAGTGAAAGATGAGGCAAATTATGTGAAAATACTAGAGGAAGTATGTGCTCAAACAAAAAAAATCTTTCGCTAATGGCCAAAGGAGGAGATGAGAGAGATGGAATGTATCAAATTTGATTGTATGACTTTGATGACGAAGAGATGCTTCATCCTACTCATGGCGTATTATTTTCAAAGTATGAAGAAGGTGAATCTTGCGAGAAGAGCTTGTTTGAGAAAGACGGAGAAGACAGTAATCAGGAATTGGAGAAGAATGAGAAAGTTCAGGGAAGTAACAAAGAGGAAGAGAAGACCACTTGGAGATGTTTCATTTCAGTGACTCCAAAAACCCGAATGACTGCTAAGGTATGTGATCTTTTCATCTCACTGAATATTCCTTTGAATTCTTATCATACGGTTTTATGTGAATTTGACAAAACTTGCTCTTACTTGAATGGCATGCTTATTTCGATGAGTAGTGAAGAAGAGAAATCTAAGGCGTCCCTTTATGAAGCTCGTAATAGATTGGAAGAGAAGAAAACTAAGATAGAGAGTCTAGAGCTTTTTATTACGAATATTATTTGTGATAGGGATACTATTAGAATGGATAATAAATGGTTAGTCAAACAACATAATATCTACTGCATCATAACAAAAAAAATAAGATTGTATGGCAAGTTAACTAATCTTTATCATTCTGCTGACATTTGTGTTGAACAACATAGAAAGTTGCTTCCCTTCATTACTTTCAAACGAGAGTTAGTTGATGAGACTACTTTTGACTGTGAGAGTAAAGTAGTTGACAATGCCATAATTCCTAATGATTCATATGCTTATGGTGTTGTTAACATAAATGATTGTTTAAATGTTGATGAACTTGTTAACATTGTAAATAAGAACTTGACTAAAAATGAGCAAATCAAAATTTTGAACAAAGCTGAAAATTCGACACAAAGTACTCAACAAAATTTTGTTGATATTGAAGATGATTATGATAATATTAGTGAAATCGAGAATGAGGAATGTGTTGATTATTCGAAATTATCTGTCATTAACGCTACTTTGTTATCTAAAGACATGGATGTTGTTGATTCGAAATTAAAGCTAAATGACGAGTCATCTTCGACAATTAAGACTTGTGATTCTCAAAAAGAAAATGTTTTTTTTGAGGATATAACAAACTATGAAAGTGACAGTGACGATGATTCTTTTATGAAGGAAATTCCTCGAATTGTGGAAACACAAGTGCATGAGGATACAAAGGAATTCTCAAAGATTTTGAAAGAAAAAGAAAACATTATTTGGGAACAAATATTGTTCTTTATCCTAAATGCATCAAAGGTCTTCCAAGTAAAGTGTTTGTGATGAAAGGAGACATAGATAATTTTGATCCAAAAATAAACGAATTGTTGAAAGAGGACAATCAAATTGTGACTGATGAAAGTTTTTTCTCAAATCAGAATATGGAAGAGAACAGGTTAAACAAAAGTTCGCAGGTTTTTCAACGACAAAAGAGTCAAAAATCATTTTACAACGAGAATGAAAAGAAGTCGAACAAAGTTTGGGTAGTGAAAACAGAAAAATCAAATGTAGAAAGTAAAACTGGAGAAAAATGTGAGCATGTTTCCCTAATGATTCTAGTAATCAAAAGGCGAAAGCTCATGATTTAAAAAAAAGGAAAAATTAGTTACACAAAAAGTTCCTTTCAAAAATCAAAATGGGAAATTTCAAAATGAAAATGAAAAGGTTGAGAAATCAGATTTGAAAAATGAAATTTCATGAAAGAAAGCACGAAACAAAGCTTATTGAAAATTACAAAAGGAAAAAAAGGCAAAAATTTTGAAATATAAGAATTCTTTAAATTTTGATAAGAAGTTTTCACAAACATCAAAAATTCATACTTCAAAACATTTCTCTCAAAGTAATTTGAAAAATGGACAAAGGAATGTTGAAAATAAAAGTGGTTTTTTTACCAAAATCGAATGAGAAAAAGGGTGTGAAAATCTCAAATCCAACTCAACAAAATGAACAAGAAAGTTTTCATCAAAATTATGTTTAGCGAAATGTTGAAAAGATGAAGGATTTTCAAAATAATGAAATTAAAACACAAAATCATTTTCAGAACAATGGACAAAGGAACTTTTCCAAAAATCAAAAAGTTTTTCAAAAAGTTTCTCATTTTGGTTATCCAAATCAATACCAAAATCGCTTTCAACAATGACCACCATAGCCATCTTATCAAATGAATTTCATAAATAAGACATATGTTACAAAGAAACATGTTCTATTTAAACCTGATGGTCCAAAATTTTCAAATCCTGATTTAAAGCAAAAGTTAAAAGTATCATTTGTCAAAGGCAGAAATGACATGAAAAACCTTAATCATTGGTTGGAGGGAAAATGAAGAAAATTTCAATCGAAGAAGTATTCTTAAGAACAAGTCCAAGAGGCTTATGAGAATTACTTAAATAAGTTTTTGAATGGAAGTACTTCTTCTCAAGAATCAATGTCAATAGTATTAAAATGGAAAGAAGTTAAAGCAATGAAAGTTGATGTTTCTTAAGGGAAGGTTGAAAAAAAGAAACTCAAAGTTGAAACTTCATCATTGCATGACTATATATCAATGCCTAAAGCTGACGAAGTTTGCTTTGTTGACAAACTTAAAACTAAAGTTTGTAATTGGATTTTTTGTTCCTCATTGCACACTACAATCGACGCTAATGTCCAAGGACCCAAAAGGTCTTGGGGACCTAAATCTCTCTAATTGATTGCAGGTATTATGTGACGAGAAATATGACATGAACTGGTATGTCGATAGTGAATGCTCGCGTCACATGACTGGGAGGAAGGAGAATCTGAGATATTTTCGTTCATTGGAGAATGCTGGAGTAGTATAGTTTGAAAATAATAAACATTGCAAATTCAATGGATATAGAATAGTTACAAACATAAAGTTTATGGTGAAACGAGTTGATTATGTCGAAGGGTTGAAGCATAACCTGATAAGTGTATTTGAACTTGTGGTTGGAACAGAAAATCAAGTTCTTTTCGATGAGGAAGGAAGCCTAATTTCAAACAAAGAAACTAAGGAAGTCTTATTGAAGTCAAAGAGAAAGGGTGATACGTTCACTCTCTACTTGAAAACTATAATGGGCATACCTTCTATGTGCTTACTAACGAAAGCATCTTCAGACCGTAGTTGGTTATGGCATCGACGTCTTTCTCATCTTAACTTCAAGAATCGAAACAAACATGTTCTTAATGATTGCTTAATAAGAAGAACTTCTTCACATTGACTTGTGTGGTCCTTTGACTGTTGAGTCTCTCAATAAGAAGAAGTATATATTTGTTATTTTTGATGATTTTTTGCGATTTACTTGGGTTTTCTTTCTTCGACGGAAGGGTAAAATATCTCAAGTGATGATTGATTTTATTAAGAACATTAAACTAAGTTTGAAAAAGAAAGTTTGTAAGATAAAAAGCGACAATGGAACAAAGTTAAAAAATCGAATTTTAGATTCATTTTTACTGAATTTGGAATTTATCATAATTTTCCATCTCCTTACACTCCACAACAAAATGGAGTTGTCAAAAGAAGGAGTCGTTCGTTGTGTGAAGTGGCAAGGACGATGCTTACATATGTAATGTTTGTAAGATAAAAAGCTACCAAGAGTTCACATTTTATTCCAATTTTCGAAAGTATCTCCGCTGAAAGATTATCATACATTTATGTGCGGGAGGTAGTGCCCAAGCACGGGGTGCCGGTATCTGTGGTCTCGAACTGTGATGTTTGTTTCACATCTACATTCTAGAGGAAGTTTCATGAGGAGTTGGGTTCTCAATTGCATTTCAGCACTGCTTACCACCCCCAGACCGACGATCAGAGTGAGTAGACGATTCAAACGCTCGAGGATATGCTTAGGGTGTGTACTTGATTTCAGAGGGAGTCAGGATACTTATCTTCCACTAGCAGAGTTTTCATACAACAATAGTTATCATGTTAGTATTGACCGACCCTCGTTTGAGGCGCTGTATGGTCGGAGGTGTAGGACTCCAATTTGTTGGGGGGAGGTTGGGCATCGAGTTATGGGAAGCACCTAAGTGGTGCTTAAGACGACCGAGTTGATCTAGCAGGTTTGCGACCGGCTTCAAACATCATATATATAACAGACAGAAGAGCTATACGGATAGACTGTAACGACCCAAATTTTCAAAAGGATTTTTTTTTCATTTTTAAATAGTCAAAACATTTCCAATAAACCACAAATCTCAAGAACAATAGTTTTCAAATTCATAACATCAACAATTTTTATTTCAAATATCAGAGTGTCCTATGAAATCAAATACATGAGAGTGCATTTCGTGCCATCAAGCCTTGCCCTTGCCCTTAGGCTCAGAAGTACCTGAAACAAATCAACAAACTGTAAGTTGATGCTTAGTGAGTTCCCCACAGCATATCCAACACAATCCACATAATCACATAATCCATATTAGCTATAAAAGCTACATAAACCATATAAGTCATGCATACAACATATAGGGATGCATTCGACCCATTGGTATGGTGAAGAGACTCATTGGGTCGGCCTTAGTGCCTTCGACCCATTGGTAGGGTGAGGAGACTCACCTATCAAGAATGCTAAACTGAAAAGATAGAATCAGATAAGTCCCAACGCGCAACTGCAACTCAACTGCCTATAACCATCATGTGATTAACTTGTCAAAATCCTGAAACACCATAAATATCCATAAAGTCAAACTTGGTCAACCCTGGTCAAAGTCCAAGTCAACAATCAAGGTCAACAGTCCATGTTGACCCCAACTCATCGAGTGCATCTAGAAACTCGTCGAGTTCCTTCAGAGTCCAAAAAACCCGGGTAAACCCTAACCAACTCATCGAGTTGTCTCGTCAACTTGTCGAGTTAGTCGTCATACTGAAATGGGAAAACCCGATCCAACTCATCGAGCTATCTTATTAACTCGCCGAGTTTACTCTGCAGACCGAAAATGGGAAAACTGCTCCAACTCACCGAGTCGCCAGGGAAATTCATCGAGTTTTCCCTTGTGTTAACATAATCAGCCCTTCCAGTCGAATCCAAACTTCCAAACTACAGATCCGATCCCTTAAGACTGAAATACCACGTAAAGTTGCAAACTTTACGTGCATGCATGACCTCAATTGGCTAAAACACTAAAGCAAGGATTCATACAATACTTAGGACGTGGGAAAGGGCCTAGACTAGGTAAAGGGAGCAACTTTATGTCATTGAAGACCTAGAGGTGTCCAGATTTGGAATCATATCCTCATGACAAGTCTAAATCCGAGTATGACACCCTTTTTGCACCAAAAAGTGACCATATTCTTCCATAAGATGAGATCTAAGAAAATAAAGATCAAGGTAGCAACTTTTTAATGTATGCTAACAACAGGTAGATGTCGGATCCAAATCCCTCTCCTCACTTCAATCTCTTTAACCTTCAAGTTCCTTCTAAAAAGCATAAGATTCACTCTCCAAGGCTCATACACACTCAAGAAAGCACCAAAACGCAGCTAGGGTTTATCTCTGGATAGATAGGATGATAAGGGAGGCCACAAATGATCCATAAGTTCCTTAAATATGGTACAAATCCCTGAAAATTAGAGTTTCCTTTACAGTTTCTACTCGTCGAATTGGGGACTTCTAACTCGTCGAGTAGCCCTAATGTCCCGCGTCCATAATCAATCTCTACTCGTGGAGGTGGGCTCCCCAACTCATTGTGTCCTTGCACAAAACCCTAAAACTTAGAAAATTAAATGATACCTGGAACAGGCATTACAAATCTCCCCCACTTGAACTAGACTTCATCCTCGAAGTCTGTTGACGCAAATAAGTCCGGGTAGTGATCTCGCATCTCCTCTTCCGGCTCCCACATCCATTCAGAGCTTCTTTGGTGCTGCCATTGCACCTTCACTAACTGCACCTCCTTGTTACGAAGAACCTTAGTCTTCCTATCAAGAATCGCAACGGGGCCTCTCAATTTAGTTCAGGCTCTCATCCACCTGAATGTCGTCAAGAGAAACAATCGCGACCTTGTCTGTGACACACTTCCGAAGTTGGGACATGTGGAAGGTGTTGTGTATTTGGCTGAGCTCGTCCGATAGATCCAAACGGGCCAATATACAGGGGCCCTAACTTGCCCCTCTTCTGGAACCGAATAACACCCTTCCATGGTGATGCTTTTAGCAAGACGAAGTCCCCCACCTGGAACTTGAGATCCGATCGGCGCCGGTCAGCATAGCTTTTCTGACGGCTCTATGCAACTCGCAGTCTGTCACGCACCTGCTGAATCAACTCAGTAGTCTTGAGTACAACTTTGGTTCTCCCCATAACTCGGTGCCCTACCTCACCCCAACAAATAGGGGTCCCACACCTTCGTCCACACAACATCTCGAACGGTGGTCGGTCGATACTAGCATGATAACTATTGTTATATAAAAACTCTGCTAGTGGGAGGTATGTATCCCAACTCCCTCCAAAATCCAACACGCATGCCCGAAGCATATCCTCAAGTGTCTGGATCGTCCTCTTACTCTGGCCATCTATCTGGGGGTGGTACATCGTGCTGAAATGTAACTGGGTGCCCAGTTCCTCAAGGAACTTCTTCAAGAATCTAGATGTAAATTGAACATCTCTGTTAGAGACTACCGACATTGGCACCCTGTGTCTATCCACCACCTCTCGCACATAAATATCCGCCAGTTTCTCTGTGGAGATGCTCTCGAAGATCATAATAAAGCAGGCATTCTTTGTCAACCTGTCCATATCACCCATATGGTATCCATACCCCTCGCTGTCCTTGGTAACTCCGTGATGAAGTCCATGGTGATCTCTTCCCACATCCACATAGGAATGGGTAACGGCTGAACCTTGTTGTACGATCGCTGATGTTCGGCCTTGACCTTCCTGCAGGTCAAGCACTGCTCCACAAACCAAGCGATCTCCCGCTTCATGCAGGGCCACCAGTAGCTCAACCTTAGGTCTCTATACGTTTTTGTAGCTCTCGTATGTATAGAGCACTTGGATTTATGTTCCTCCTCTAGGATCTTTTGTCTCACACCTCCGGTTATCGGTACCCACACCCGGCCACACTATGTCATAAGACCTCGACTATCCCAGACAAACAAGGGAAATTGCCCCCGAATCCACTCTATTTGCCAGTTCTCTTTCTTCAAACTCTCCGCTTGAGCCTTCTTGGTCATATATAGCAGTGGAGAGATCACCGTCATCCTCAAGCAAATGTTCCCAATCAGGGAACCCGCCGCCTTGTGGCTTAAAGCATGGACCACCACGTTGGCCTTCACTGGATGGTATAAGATCTCACAGTCATAATCTTTCAGCACATCTAACCACCTCCTCTGTCGCATGTTGAGGTTCTGCTGATCCATCAAATACTTGAAAATCTTGTGATCAGTATAAATGGTGCACCACACTCTATACAAGTAGTGCCTCCAAATCTTGAAGGCAAACACCACTTCCCTCAATTCCAGGTTGTGAGTGGGGTATTCTCCTTATGAGGCTTCAAATTGTCTCAAAGCGTACGCGATCACATGCCTTCTCTACAACAGTACAACGCCTAACACGGAGATTGTTGCATCATAGTACACTATCAAATCATCCATCCCATCAGGTAGTACTAGAATCAGAGCCTCACATAACCTCTGTCTCAAGGTCTCGAAAGCCAACTGCTGATCTAGGCCCCATCGAAATGTCACATTCTTCTTGGTCAAGCGGGTCAAAGGCACGACGATCTTGGAGAAATCCTGGATGAATCTCCGATAATAGCACGCTATACCCAAGAAGCTACGGATCTCAAATGCATTCTTCGATACTTCCCACCACATCACTGCCTCAACCTTGGTTGGATGCACCGAAATACCCTCCTGGTTGATGATGTGACCCAAAAACTGCACCTTTCACAGCCAAAAATCACAATTTAGGAACTTGGTCTTAGAATAGAACACGATATCATCAATAAAAATGATCACTGACTGATCCAACATCGGTCTACACATCCTGTTCATGAGATCCATGAACACTGTTGGGGCATTGGTGAGCCCGAATGGCATCACCACAAACTCATAGTGCCCGTACCGAGTCCTAAAAGTGGTATTCGGTTTATCCTCATCCCTAATCCTCATCTGATGGTACCCAGGCCGAAAATTAATCTTGGAAAACCAGGATGCACCCTATAGTTGATCGAACAAATCATCGATCCTCGGTAACAGATAACAATTTTTCACTGTTAGTTTGTTCAACTCTCGATAATCAATACTCATCCTGTGTGAGCCATCCTTCTTTTTCAAGAATAGGATCGGTGCTCCCCATGGGGAACTACTCGGACGAATAAACCCTCAGTCTAGTAGCTCCTGAAGCTGCATAGATAGCTCCTGTATCTCGGGCGGAGCTATCCGGTATGGTGCCTTGGCTATCAGAGCGGCACCCGACACCAAATCAATACAAAACTCCACCTGCCTCTCCGGTGGCACTCCTGGTAACTCCTCGGAAAAGACATCCCAAAACTTTTGTACAACTGTTACACTGCCCACATACGTCGTGGTCTCAACCCTCGTATCTGAGATATAAGCCAAAAATCCTGAACAACCATGATGAAGCAGTCTCCTAGCCCTCACAGCTAAACAGAGGGTTGGCCCCTACGAGTCCCTCTCTCCATGAATAACTAGTTCTCCCCCACTCGAGGTTCGAACCCTCACTAGCTGGTGCTCGCAATCAATCATGGCCCCATTGGCCCCTAACCAGTCCGTCCCGACGATCACCTTTAGCCTTCGTAACGATATCAGGACTAGATCAACACAAAACCTCTCCCCAAGCACATTCAGGACATAGTCCCGATACACCCTCGTAGTACTCACAATACGGCCATCTGCAATCCCAATCTCAAGCGGGGAACCCAAAGTCCCCAGAGCATCCCAGAACTTCTTGCTAAGCACAAGAGATACAAACGACCGGGTAGCACCCGAATCGAATAGAACGTGAGCCGACATACCATTGACCAAAAAGGTCCCTATTCATGAGCACAAATATACACATAAGCAATCCAAATAAATATAGAGCAGGAAAGATAAAACATGTACCAGCCACGACGTCTGACGCTGCCCGAGCCTCCTCAGTAGTCAACTAAAATACGCAGCTCTTCACCGCTGGAGCATCCGCCTTAGCAGGGAGTCCATCTGTGATCCTTATGGTGATGGGCGCAGGCGCCACTACTTCTCATCCCTCTCCCTGTAACCTTGGACAATCGGTCCGTTTGTGGCTGGTCAGGTTGCAGTGAAAACAAATCAAGCCTTTCTTGGGGCAATCCCTGATCACGTGGCCCGGCTGGCCAGACGCGTAGCATCCTAAGCCTTTCGTCCGATAAGCCCCACTGTGCAGTTTACCACACTTGGCACACTGGTCATGGCCTTGCTGGCCCCTACTGGAAGAATCTGAGCCTCCTCAGTAGTCAACTGAAATGTGCGGCTCTTCACCGTTGGAGCATCCGCCTTAGTAGGTAGGCCATCTGTGATCCTCATGGTGACAGGCGCTAGCGCCACCACTGCTCATCCCTCTCTCTGCAACCTCGGACAATCGGCCCGTTTGTGGCCAGTCTGGTTGCAGTGAAAACAAATCAAGCCCTTCTTGGGGCAATCCATGATCATGTGGCCCGACTAGCCACACGTGTAGCATCCCGAGACTGCCGTCCGATAAACCCCATTGTGTGGTTTACCGCACTTGGCACACTATCCATGGCCTTGCTGGCCCTTGCTAGAAGAATCTGAGGTCTTAGGATTTTTAGCATGACCTACTGCTGGTTGTGCCTGCTCCAGCTTCCGCTTAGTGTGGAAGTCCAACTCCATCTCCCGCTCACAGGCCTTCTCTACCATCTCATTTTAGGGTTTTTCACCCTGTAAAGCTCATAAACTCTCGAATATCATCCCTCAGCATCAAATGATACCTCGTTCTCCTCATATCCTTATCTATAGCATACTGTGGGATCAACAGTGCTCGTTCTTGAAACTTGGCGGTGATCTCCGCCACAGTCTCGGTGGTCTGCTAGAGCTCATGAAACTCCCTCACTAGCCATTGCACCTTGATAAGTGGTGCAAACTCCAAATTGAACCACCTAACAAACTCTGCCCATGTCATCTCAGCCACACCGACTGCTCCCACTTGGCTAGTCACCTCCCCCATCAATCTCGGGCTCGGTCCCTCAACATACATGAAGCAAACCCCACCTATGTCGCATTAGGGCAAGAACTTGTGTGTTGGGTGTTCTCTATGTCCGCTACCCAGCATCGACTAATTAAGGGGTCCCTGACCCTAAAGAACTCTGGCGCCCTGCACACCTTAAACTCCCAGAACGAAGAAGTTCAGTCCCTGAGCTGGCTCACAACAATCTCTTCTCTGAAATCCCTGAGCCTCTCCTCCATAATCTCCATCATACTTTCCTTGACCATCCCAAGAATCACTGGGGTGGCGTCAAGGATGCCCCTGGTAACCTCGCCTGTAATGAGCTCACGCAACCTCTCATCAATGGGCTCGGTACCGTCGCCCGACCCAGATCCAGATCCCGATCCTAATCCCCTGCTCCAAATCGTATCACCACCATACTAAAATCTCATAACAAAACATAATGATCAAGATGTCCAAAAAAGGGATCCTCCCACACCGGTTCTCCTTATAGCTTTCATATCTAACATTGGTTCGGGTATAAGTCTAGTGCTTTCAATAGTACGGGCCCAATACCACCTTCCAAACCTACCTGTACCTTCCCCAAGGCTCTACCTGATAACTCTAATTCGTCCCAGAACAAATCATATCTCACAGGCTACCGTATAGTTCAAATCCTAGGCTATCCAAAGATTTACTCCATCCATATCAAACTAGAACTCAATCATAACAAGTTACCTTATGCATGCGAATTATACACAGAACAGGATCAAATAGAGTTTCGAATAACATACTCTATCCTAAGACAACAACTAGATAAAGAACAAGAAATAAGGCCAAATCAATCATTTTGAGGCTATAAGGCCCTAACCGTATACAATTTTGAAAGCATACACGTAGCAAGATTCATAAGATTATCATAACTCAAATATTAGTATAACATGGCCAACATATTGGGGAAACTACTTACTTGGCTTGGCCGATCACGCGCATTGCACTCTCATCTTTCTCATTTTAAGAAGTTTTTTATTTTTTATTTTTGAAAACAATTTTACCATTTCCTTAGTTTGAGTCCGGACACACCCGAGGGTGTGCCCGAATCCCTCAATCAAAGGCTCTGATACCAACTTGTAACAACCCAAATTTTCAACATGATTTTTTTCATTTTTAAATAGTTAAAACAATTCCAATAAACCAGAAATCTCAAGAATAATAGTTTTCAAATTCATAACATCAACAATTTTTATTTCAAATATCATAGTGTCCCATCAAATCAAATGCCCGAGATTGCATGCAACACCATCAAGCCTTGTCATTGTCTTTAGGCTCAAAAGTACCTGAAACAAATCAACAAACTATAAGTTGATGCTAAGCGAGTTCCCCAGAGCATACCCCACACAATCCACATAATCACATAATCCATATTAGCTATAAAAGCTACATAAACCATATAAGCCATGCATACAACATATAGGGATGTCGTGGGCTCACTCCAGGGTTTTACTCCAGGATGCCATGGGCTCCCTACATGGTCTTACGCCTAAGTGCCATGGGCTCCCCCATGGTCTTGAAAAGGAAAGCCATGGTATCTCCACATGGTCTTACATCCAGGTGTCATGAGCTCTCCCATGGTTTTTAATAGGAAAGCCATGGGCTCTCCACATGGTCTTACATCCAGGTGTCATGGGCTCTCCCATGGTCTTCCATACAAGCATATCACATATACAACAAGCATACCCCCTAGCACATAACCAGCTAACATGCCACATAACACTACTTCAACTAGTATACCACATATCATAAAATGGGTCAGCCTTGGTGCCTTTGACCTATTGGTATAGTGAGGAGACTCACCTCTTAAGAATGTTGAACTGAACAGATAGAATCTGATAAGTCCCATCGCGTAACTCCAACTCAACTGCCTATAACCATCATGTGATTAACTTGTCAAAATCCTGAAACACCATAAATATCCATAAAGTCAAACTTGGTCAACCCTGGTCAAAGTCCAAGTCAACAGTCCATGTTGACCCCAACTCATCGAGTGCATCTAGAAACTCGTCAAGTTTCTTCAGAGTCCAAAAAACCGAGGTAAACCCTAACCAAATCATCGAGTTGTCTTGTCAACTCGTCGAGTTACTCGTCATACTGAAAGGAGGAAACCCGATCCAACTCGTCGAGCTATCTTATTAACTCGTCAAGTTTACTCTGCAGACCGAAAACGGGAAAACCGCTCCAACTCGCCGAGTCGCCAGGGAAATTCATCGAGTTTTCCCTTGTCTTAACATAATCAGCCCTTCGAGTCGAATCCAAACTTCCAAACTACAGATCCGATCCCTTAAGACCGAAATACCACGTAAAGTTGCAAACTTTACGTGCATGCATGACCTCAATTGGCTAAAACACTAAAGCAAGGATTCATACAATACTTAGGACGTGGAAAAGGGCCTAGACTAGGTAAAGGGAGCAACTTTATGTCATTGAAGACCTAGAGGTGTCCATATTTGGAATCATATCCTCATGACAAGTCTAAATCCGAGTATGACACCCTTTTTGCACCAAAAAGTGACCATGTTCTTCCATAAGATGAGATCTAAGAAAATAGAGATCAAGGTAGCAACTTTTTACCTCTAAATGGATGCTAACAACAGGTAGATGTCGGATCCAAATCCCTCTCCTCACTTCAATCTCTTCAACCTTCAAGTTCCTTCTAAAAAGCATAAGATTCACTCTCCACGGCTCATACACACTCAAGAAAGCACCAAAACGCAGCTAGGGTTTCTCTCTAGATAGATAGGATAATAAGGGAGGCCACAAATGATCCATAAGTTCCTTAAATATGGTACAAATACCTGAAAATTAGGGGTTTCCTTTACAGTGTCTACTCGTTGAGTTGGGTCCTTCCCACTCGTCGAGTAGATCCTAAGTCCAGCGTCCAAAATCGATTTCTACTCATCGAGTTGGGCTCCCTAACTCGTCGAGTCCTAAAACAAAACCCTAAAAACTTAGAAAATTAAATGATACCTGAAACAGGCGTTACATAGACTCAGGTCAGACATGGAGTTCCAGATCGAGGACGTGGTGCTCCTGAAGGTGTCACTCTGGAAGGGTGTTATCCGGTTCAGGAAGCGGGGAAAGTTAAACCCTAAGTATATTGGCCTATTTCGAGTTATCGCTCGGGTGGGCAAGGTCGTGTATCAGTTGGACTTGCCTGAGGAGCTTCGACAGATCCACAATACATTTCACATTTCGTAATTGAGGAAGTGTGTGGCTGACGAGTCGATGATTGTATCGCCAGATGATATTCAGATTGATGAGAGCCTAAATTATGTGGAAAAGCCCATTGTGATTCTAGACAAAGAAACGAAACCCCTTCAGAACAAGGAAGCGAAGTTAGTAAAGCTGCAATGACAGCATCGAAGAAGGTCCTTATGAACTTGGGAGCCGGGGGATGAGATGAGGAAGCACTATTTGGACCTTTTTGCATCAGAAGACTTCGAGGATGAATTCTAGTCGGGGAGATTTGTAATGTTTGGTCCAGGTATTAATCATTTCTCAAAAATATTAGAAATCTTTGCTGGAACTCGACGAGTTGGGGAGCTCAAACTCGTTGTGTTGAGATCATTGTGGTCGTGCGTTTTAATGACCCAACTCGACGAGTTGGCGGCTAGGATGAATAACTAATTTTAGAATGTTGCAACCTATTTAAAGGACCTAAACCCCCTTGGATGGCCTCCTTACTAGCCTCCCTTTTTCCAGAAAACCCTAAGTTCGTATATCTTTGCAAGCTTGAGTGTGTGAGTTGTGGTGAGCTTTGAGAATTGATTTTGGTGATTCTTTGGAAGGAGCTTAGAAGTTGGAAGCATCTAGATTAGAAGAAGGAGTATAGATCTAGAATCTCTTCTCCAATAGCAGTCTTCTTGAGGCATAAAGTCGACATCTTGCCTTATATTCATTTACATCTCTTTATTTGAAGTTTTAGCATGATTTTGGGATTTTGGTTGGGTTGTCCAAGATGTTGAGGTTTCCAAGGGTTAATAAGTTAGATCTGCCCTCTTCATGACTCCTTTTGATATAAAGTTGCAAACATTATTGGTTTCTAAGTTCCATTCATGCAATAAGTCCCTTATTAAGTCTTATTTTAAGCCCTAGTGTGTTTTAGCTTGCATGGATGTAAAGTTGGAAACTTTACGAGGTTTTCTGACCTCTGGACACCAGATCTGAGTTTTGGGACTATGTTATGAAAGTATAAGGGCTTAATGGATTAAGACTCACTCTAATGAACCTAGAACTTAGGTTTGAATAATTATGGACGGTTCTTAAGGGCAAAGTTGGAAACTTTACCCTTCTAGACATCATTTTAGAAGAGATATGAGGTTTGGAGTCCCTGGATTCGTTGGAATCATGTTAATGCATTTAAAGGCTGGAATGCTGGCCAACTCAACGAGTTCATTAGTGAACTCGACGAGTTGATGGGTTTTTTCCCTATCTGTTCGGAGAATGGAGAAACTCGACGAGTTGAGGGACAACTCAGTGAGTTGGGTCAACTCAGGTCGTTGACTTTGACCTTTGACCTTAGTCTTTGAACAAGTTTGACCTTTAAGGGTTTTGGGGCATTTCGAGTTGTATTTATGGAATTGTTTTGTTATAGGGCTTGTGTAGAGCAAATATTTGGAGTCTCGACCTAGTCAGCTACCGATCAGTATTGAGGCGAGTCTTCTCACCACACTCATGGGTCGAAGGCACCAAGTCTGACACATTACTGATTATTAAATGCTTCGTATGGGAATATATGATTGTTTGTTAGTAGAATTGTATGTGGATTTATGTGCAGACCATGGGCGGAGCCCATGGCACTTGGCAAGACCATGGGAGGAGCCTGTGGCATGGGGATATAAGACCAAGGGCGTAGCCCATGGCATTCCTTTGAAGACCATGGAAGGAGTCCTTGGCAAACCTGTATGTTTATGTATGAGCATGCCATTATGTGATTATATGATTAGTGTGATTGGGAAACTCACTAAGCTTGTGCTTATAGTTTTATTGAATGTTTCGTGTACTTCTATTGATAAGGGCAAGGGCCCGACTTGATGGCATAGCATGCATTCTCCAGTGTTTTCACATTCAACTTTTGTACTTTTAATTCTAAAATAATATGGGTATGTAATGGGATTTTTGTACTTTCTATGGATTATGTTTATGAATAAACAATTTTAAAATTTTTCCGAAAATTTGGGCCATTAAAAGTTGAGGCAAATTGTTGATTCGTAAGTAATATAAATGATCAAAACATTTGATGTGAATACAATAAATACCTATTTGTTAATGTTTTTTTTATAGGGCAATGGTTCTGTACGCTGCACAATGTTCATCTAACAAAAGGGTTAAACTAAATTATGTCAATGTTACGGTCAACACTTAATTCCTTATTGAAATTGCAGCTTTAACTTTATTTTTTGGATTTATATGTAATTGTCTAGCCTCCAGTTCAGCCCAGATCTATTGAATACGGCTACTACATGTCAAAGTTCATGAAGGAGATAGTTGAGGAAGCAATTGAAGTGTTGGTCAAAGACAATGTAAGGAGATATAATACTACTTTCACTACTTTAATTTAATAGGAAAGGAAATGAAAAAAGGATCATTTTATGGCATCATGTTCTAACAATTATAATTGAAATATTAGGTTATACGCAAAAATAACAATGTGCTTTTAGTTATTTGAAAGTACAATGCTCTATTAAGAAAAAAGAATTTACAGTTTATGTTTATTTGCTAAATATAGCAACTCACTATTAAAGAATATGTTAACATGCAATTTTTTTTATAATAGAAACAATATGCAAATTTTTTCACAGGTCGGGGGTGGCAAAGTTGAGTACACAGCTGATGATATCAATGAAATCCATGAAGAATGGTCGGAGTTTGTTACAGGCTTCATTTATCGGTGATATTTTGTATCCACAAAACAATATTTTTGTTTATAGTGAAATGTTAGGTAGCATGGTCTTTTGCCATGTGGTGTACAATGTTTTTGTTAACTTTGTGAATTGTTAGGTAGCATCCTCGTTTGACATGCAGTGTTGTTTGACATTTAATGTTAGGTAACTTGTTTGACATTTAGATGAAACTGAATGTTTTGGTATATATTTGTTCTTTTATTATGTGTGTTCATGTTGTAAATGTGTACCGTAAATGCACTTTGTAAATGTGTATCCTCACTGGCAGCTGGAGTTGATGACATACAAATTCGTGTCATCTTCATTTATGACAGTGGATATAATTTTACACAATGTGAGTTGTAAATGCGTATCGTAAGGTTACGACACACAAGGGTGTGTCGTCTTCCTTTATGACAGGGGATTCATTGACACACATTGCATGTCATAAAGGAACGTTGTAAATGCATGTCAAAATGTGCGTCGTAAGTTTACGACGCGCAAAAGCGTGTTGTCTTTCGTTATGACAGGGCCTTGCTTGACATGCATTTGCGTGTCGTCTGAGCATTTTTTGACACGTATTGTGTGTCGTTAAAGGGTATTTTTGTAGTAGTGTTAGATGTCTTAATTTTTGCATGTAGTACATTCAATAAGTATTTGGCCTTGTTAGTGAGTTATATTTATTATGTATTTGTATTCTTGTATTTGATATAGTTGGCTAGGGTATGACCCAATTGATTATGGCCTCTTTTCTTATAACCTATTTATACTCATTTGTTTAATGATATTCGACATAGAGGAATTTATCAAAATAACTTGGTATCAGAGCTGTGAACCTTCCTGCTATATTCTCGTCTTCTAAGAACCCTAGCCGACTGATTCTTCTTCTCTTCTTGTCGCTTTCTCCCCTCTGATTCTTGTTCTCTCTTCTCATCATGTCTGGAACTATCTTCAATGAAAAACCATCGTTTACTATCAACATCAAACATGCAGTACCCCTCGTGCTTCGTTTGGCGCTAGTTATTTGAGTTACACTGTATTGGCTATGGAGTTCATCATCATCTGCAACCTCCTACTCAACCTTAGACAGATCTCATCGAAAAAGAAAAAGAAAAATCTACAGAAGAGTTGGCTTCTGCGAAAGTCAATTGGACTCGTATGGATTCTATTGTCCAATCTTGGATATATGGTACTCTTTCCACGTCTCTCCTTCACATGATATTCAAAAAACAAACTACTGCATATGAAATTTGGGCCAATCTTGAAGAGATCTTCCGGGACAACAAATCAACCAAAGTTAATTCAGCTTGATCATGAACTTCGCAATATTACATTAGGAAACTCCAACATCACTGATTATTGCAAGAAAATCAAGTCTCTTGTTGATCACTTGGAACATATGGACACAAAAGTACCTGAGACAAACCTGGTGGCGTATATGTTGAATGTTTTATCCTCTAAATTCAGGTATGTCGCGATAAACATACGACATCGTGATCTTTTTCCTTCTTTTTAGGATGCCAGATCGATTCTTTTATGTGAAGAGCAAAAAATGTTGCAAGATGACAAACGTGAAGTTTCCTTTACTCACTCGGATCATCCATCTTCCCAAAATGCCCTCATTGTTGAAGCTCCAAACACCAACAATAATTTTCGTGGAGGATACCGGGGAGGCCGTTATGACCGGAATAATTGAAGAGGACGAGGTGGGGGTTGGTATGGTGGTTGACATAATTTTAATAACAGCAACAATGGGAATTTCAATGGAGGGCAACTTCAACAACAACAACATGCAAACAACGCTTCTCCCTCTTCCGCGCCTTGGGCTTATGGATGGTTTCAAGTCCATCAGCCTAATCAACAGGCCTGACTTCTCCAAGCCCACTAGTCGGACTTCTCCCAAGCCCACCATCTGCTACCCTTCATTTTAAAACTAATCTTACTGGGCCCAGACAACAATCAGCCCAATCCGGTGCCGCCCACCAACATCAATTTTTTTGCTCCTCAACAACCCACTAGCCCTTTCAAGAATTATCAAGCTTTTCACGCTTATATTTCGACTCAACAACAAAATAACGAACTCACTACTCTCTTGAAAATGTTTAATACTATGAAAATTAATGATCTGGGGCAATCAGAATGGTATATGGATACCAGTGCATCCTCACATCTCCACTCAAATGCAGGTATGCTCAAAATTGTTTTTGATAATAATAGTTATTCATCTGTTTTAGTTAGGGACAAAACTTCTATACCTGTAAATAAAATGGGATCGCTTCCTAATCCATATCGCACTCTCATTCTTAAAAATTTCCTAATTAGTCCTTCCATCATTAAAAATCTTATTTTCGTTCGTTGATTTGTTCGTGATCCATCCAGGCCTACTCACGTTTTCTTACTTCAGCGATCTCTCTATGGTCTCAAGCAAGCTCCTCGTGCCTGGTTTCAACGGTTTGCCTTATTTATCTCACGTATTGGTTTTGTTCATAGCAGGTATGTTTCATCTCTTTTTATCTACATTCAAGGCTCTCATATGGCATAATATTCTTTTATATGTGGATGACATTATTCTCACTGGTACTTCTACTCAACTGCTGACTCATATCATTTCATTGTTAAGTGTTGAGTTTGCAATGAAAGACTTTGGAGACCTTTACTACTTTCTTGGTATTTCGGCTACTCGATCTTCTACAGGTCTATTTTTGTCTCGACATAAGTATGCAAATGAGATTCTTGATCATGCCTCTATGCTTAATTGTAAACCGGCTAGCACCTTAACAGATATGTTTGCCAAATTTGATGGATATGGCCCTCCTGTTGCGAATCCTACTTTATATCATAGTTTAGTTGGTGCTTTGCAATATCTCATGTTTACTAGACCCGACATCACTTATGTTGTTCAACAGATTTGTTTATATATGCATGATCCTTGCGAGCCTCATTTTTACAGCTCTTAAGCGGATTTGGCGCTATCTCAGGGGTACTATCGATCATGGTCTTCAAATGTTCTCATCTCCAAATCATGATCTCATTGCCTACTCTGATGCTGACTTGGCAGGGTGCCCAGTCACCAGGCGTTCCACGTCTAGGTAATTGTGTTTTCTTGGGTCACAATCTTCTGTCTTGGTCTTTTAAACGACAGAACACGACGTCATGTTTGAGTGTCGAAGCTGAATATCGTGGTGTCGCTAATGCAATTGTTGAGATATGTTGGATATGTAACCTTTTGCTTGAGCTTCACTACTCTCCTCACAAGGCCACTATTTTTTATTGTGATAATGTCAGCGCTGTATACATGTCTGCCAATTCGGTTCAACATCAACAGACAAAGCACATTGAAATTGATCTTCATTTTGTTCGAGACAAGGTAGCTACAGGTCATGTTCGTGTGCTTCGTGTACCCTCTTCCTCTTAATATGCCAACATATTCACAAAGAGTCTACATTCATCGTTATTTCTTCATTTTCGGTCCAGCTTGAACGTTCCGGAGTCCCCTCCCGTTCTCACTGTGAGGGGATTAGCGGGTTATATTTATTATGTATTTGTATTCTTGTATTTGATATAGTTAGCTAGGGTACGACCCAATTGGTTATGGCCTCTTCTGTTTAATGATTTTCGACAGAGAGGAATTTATCAAAATAACTGGCCTCTTTTTGCTTATGTACATTTATTATTTGATGCATCCACTTCAGTAGGAAAACTACTAAATTGTTCAACATAGCATATCCCTTAGTTTTTAATCAACACAACACTTGCTTTTACTTTTTTTTACCCAAAACACCAACTTAGTCGATTGTCAACTGAAAACAATTCCCCTAAATGTAACCAATCGACGCTGCATTAACAAGAAAACTATACAACACATAACCGTATAGTTAAGTCTTTTGCGTGTCGTATGTCCTTTAAATAATTTTCCTAAATTTCCTTGCGTACACTCCCTGTATGGAGCAACCACATTACTATTAGATATTACAACACCATATTGTCTAACATATTATTTGTTTTTAATACAAACACTAATTTAATTATATATTTTAACCAAAACAACATAATACTAAATTGACAATTGAATACTGGTTGTCAAAATGAAACCAATCGATGTCATTGTAACGTGCATACATTCTACAAATATATATATATATATATATATATATATATATATATATATATATATATATATATATATATATATATATATATATGGAGTTTTGTAGCTAAAAATGATGCTTTTTCTAATAACAACAACGAAAACACTCATAAAATAACTATTATTTTAAGACCATTTTAAGCAAAACCCTTAAGAATCCGATTTCATGGGTTAGATATATTATAAAACAACCATATAGTGTTTAAGGATGACAATCTTTAAAACATTTTGATACCACTTGATAATTGGGGAGCTGAAGTAGTTGGCAAGAGAGGCCAAAGTAGAACTCCTTTTTAATGTATCCACTAACAAGTATAAATCACAAATAATGCTAGTTCTCAATTGTATTTAGAACTTTTAAGCCTTTAAAACCTAAACACAATTTAGACTTAAATGAGAAACACTTAAAACCACCAATATTTTCACTTGTCTTCAAAACAGAGAAAAGAAGAGAGAGGAGAGTATTTTTAGACAAGATTAAAGAAAGAACAAAAACAAAGCTCAAATGAAGCCTTTGCTTCTCTTATACACACACACACACACATAAAATCTAAGGGCCATACCTCCATCATGGTTAAAGGTAAGGCCCTTGCCCTAAAGAAAATAAGTCGGAAGAGATAAGGATGCAAGCCCTCGTTACACTAAAGGGATGTGATTCCATGTTGTAGGTTACAAAGGTAAAAAATAACTAATGTTGGAGTTCCTCCATGCATATAGTCTCGGATAAATTTAATACTCATTATAAGAACTAATAAATATTTGAGACAAAATGAGATTAAAGGTATAACATAACAACTTACTTGTTAAACTGTCATAGTATATTGTTGAAAGAAATATACAATCAAACCTTATGAAAATAGTCGTGTGACAAGGTTTGAAAACAAACTCAATGTTGTGAAAACAACAATGAACCAAAATGATAAAAGGGTACTTACGGTTTTGGAAGATGACCCAATTATTTTTTTAGGTGATCGATCCATAGGATACAAACGAGTTAGAGGATATATAATTATATATTGTTAACTAACTTTATTAACAAAATAACTAACATTGAGTTTATTGTATTTTTATGAAAAAAAAATCAATTTAGCGTTAACCCGTACAATTGCTAAAACAACAAAGTAACAATGGATGAAACTTATTTTAAAAAAAAAAAAAAATATAGGGTCTTATATAAAAAAAAACCTAATTTGCTTTAGCAAATGGTCGTTTCCTTCTGTGTTTTAAAATCATCGTTTTGCTTGCTCAAACTACGAATTAAGTACCTTCCTTTTTTTATCCCTAATAATTTTATCGGAGAGACACTGGAACAATAATAATCCAGGCGGCAAACAATGGCGGATCCTTACTGGAGATACGGAGCTTCGGCTGACAGAGGTTCTTCTTCTTCTTCTTCTCTATGCAAACCCTATCTCTTTAAATTCTCAATCTATGACTCATATTCACAGCTTCAGTTACTTATCATGTGATCGAACTGTCATATCAATCACATGAGAGACAATATTCAAGTAATCTTGCAAACAGGCGTTTATTCTTGAATGGGAATGGTAAAGAAGACAATCGAAGGAAAAACTAAATAACTTCTAACCCTTGAACGTCTATGCCCTAGATGAATTTCAGTGCACCTCAGTCGCCCCTAGATTTTCAGTTAATCATTATTAGCGCCAGGTTATGCTTATTCACACCATTTGTTCCTTCTGATAGACGATTATTTGATCATATGTCCCGACAATGATTAGCTTCACTTTTATAGAATAGAAATTGGGCGAAACTATATGAAAATTTGTGAAACATTGCACATCTTTTTCTTTCTCTAAAAAGAACATAAAAACCCTAGTCATAGTGGACACTGAACACCCATTGATCTCTTCTGTTTCACTCAGTTAGTGATCAGAGCTATTTAAACTACACAATTCGAAACTATCTCTGATTGTTCATGTTTCAATCATTCATGAATCTTATCTCACTGTAACAGCTAGTATCCTGAGGCCACCTTTACCTGGTTATCTAACATCAGAAGCATCAACCTTACAATCCCGAACTCCATTTGCATCCCATGATCTAGTAAGCAACTCATCCAATTTCCTACTTAAAGATGTAAGAATCGAAAACTCAGTAATCTTAATTCTCATGTCATTTAACATTGTTTCTTTCTTGATATATTGATGACCAAATAACCAATGTCTATGATTATGATTGTAGAGTTTGGTTTCACGCCCTGGTGAATATGTTCCTGAATATGTTCCAGAATCTGTTTATAGTGGATATGGTGGTGGTGGAGCAACAAGCTTTAATGGTTATTCATCTTCTTTGGTAGATCCATATTTATCTGGAAGAAGAGATGCAACTCCAGGGATGCTTAATGAAAGACATGGCTCTTTGAAGGATGATGAGTTAACAGATGGAATTATGCAATCAAATGTCTTGTTTGTAGACGGGCTTCCAAATGATTGTTCTAGAAGAGAAGTTTCTCGTATCCTTTCCCCTTAAACATATTTTCATTTAGATTTTTTTTTTTTTTTTTTTTTTTTGTTTTTATTTTCTTCACTCTTGATAAAGATCTGTTTCGACCTTTCTTTGGGTTCAAAGAAATCAGAGTTGTGCACAAGGAGCCAAGAAATGTAAGTATTCCAAAAAGCCAAGTTTTGTAATGGTATTAATGGGCAAAGATGTAATTTTGGAAATAATTTTTTGTTAAAATGTGAATGACAGAGGGAGGAGAAGGCGATGGTTTTGTGCTTTGTTGAGTTTGAAGATGCCAAATGTGCCTTAACTGCTTTGGAATCCCTTCAAGGTTTAGCTCGATCTTCAACTTGTTAATTTTGATGGAATCGTGAAAGGAATGGAATTGGTAATTCCATTGGAATGAACGGAGTAGAATTAAGACTTCATGTGAAGTGAAGTGAACTCATTCCATTCTATTCCTTTGTCATTCCATTCAACATCTTATCTATGAAAATCATCAAATTACATGATTTTAGTGAAAAATTTCAACCAATAGATAGTTTGACTTTTTGGTGTTGACTATTGAGTTGACCAATGCAGGTTACAAGTTTGACAACAAGAAACCCGACTCACCTGCCTTAAGGATACACTTTGCTCATTTTCCATTTAAACTGCCTTCTAATGACCAACACATTCCAGTTTCTCACTAAATTTACTTCTTTTTTTTTTTTTTTTTTTTTTTGAACATATAAAACATTGATGGAATAGAGTTTAACATTGCCACAGTGGCATCTTTTGATCGATCTTTTTTTCTTGTGAATGGTTTCTTCTGTAAAGGGACTTATTGTTGTTGTTCTTTTTTGTCTTAATGGGGACATTGCTTAATTTGGTAAGTCAAAACGTTTTTTTTTTTTTTTTTTTTTTTTTTTTTTTTTTTTACAAATTTGCCTTCATGTTTCATATCAATCTCATTTCAGTTATTTGGTTTTTCAAATTTTTTTTAAAGTTTATCTATCCATACAACATTTCTATCCGATTAAAAACAGATTTTATCCGATTATATTTGTATTTGAAAACAAAATGTTCTGAAGTATTTATTTGGTTTGAGTAAACTTGAATTTTAAACAAAAAAAAAAGACTTTTTATATGGTTATCTGAAACTATTTTTTTTTTAAAACCGTATCAACCGAATACAAAACTAGTTATATTGGTTATACAAACAAATGAAAAAACCCGACCAATATCGGTTAGGTTTTAACAGAAAATTGAAACCCAAAAATTCTATTCAATTTGAACCCGTTTCTTTTGGACAACTGATTTTTTGGTTTTTGAAAATAGTTATATACACATTATATATATTGAAATAAATAAAATTAAGACATTAGTTTTATCTATTATAATAAACAATAAATATAAGAAAAATCTAAGAAAACGTTGAAATTCTATTACAAACTTTATTTCATTTGATGCAAATCAAATACGTATTCAAAATCCTTTATTTATTTATTTTTATTTTTATTATCATAACCCTCTTTTAAATATAATCTAGGAAACCCTAAAACCTAGAAAATCTATAGAAATACATAGAAAAAAACTTTGAGATATCTGATTTTTTTAGGGCTAAAATTCACAACTTTTTATATCAACCAGTTGATTTTATTTTGAAATTATATATATATATATATATATATATATATATATATATATATATATATATATATATATATTCCGACTCAAATGATGACTCAAAAAATGGTGAGGACTGCAAGTACAGTTCCCCACCACCCAATTCATCAATGGAACAAACGTCAAACACAATACTTGGATGTGACGCGTTCGCATGCGACACACATCCATTGTAACTAATACGAAGTCGATGATTTAATTACATACGACGAATGTCCATGAAACGTCATTTAAATGAGTTTATTATTTATTTTTGTTCAGGGGCGGAGGCAGAAATTTAACATAAGGGGGGCTTCGACAATCAAAAGTTATTAAATAATTAGGAGAGAGTATGAACAAAATTTGATGAATTGATAGGCTATAAAGCAGTAATTAAAATAAATATAAATGTGATGGAGGTGGTGTGATTACCTAGGGCTCAATTTTGATTATCTCTTATATGCTATTACACTCATTGTTTTTTCACTATAACAATTGTTTTTTAATAAATAGTAATCTATATATTAAGTTCAAGTGGATGTGAACCTAAGTATATGATATGAATTATAAGTTGTTGCAAAGATAAAAGACGTAAAATGTAATATTCAGCAAAATAGATATGAAAATGATTTGCTCATGGTGAAAGCAAATGAACATTGAAAAGTCTCACAAACACTCTAGGCAAATTAATATATATATATATATATATATATATATATATATATATATATATATATATATATATATATATATATATATATATATATATATATATATATATATATATATATATATATATATATATGGTTAGGAGGGAATGACAAATAGTAACAAACTATGGGCTAGATATTTGATTCATAGCCATTTTATCTCCAATATAATTGAGTTTATTAAAAGATTGGCAGGGGCAGGACATTCGGCAGTCCCCCCACTGCCCCCGCCACTGTTTTTGTTTATTTTTGTATATATTTAATTTGTTTTTAAAAAAATTAAACATATATATATATATATATATATATATATATATATATATATATATATACACACACACACACACACAAACACTTCGGTTTGTGTTTTTCTAAAATATCTTTAAAATTTTTGTTTTTTTTTTTAATTTTTAATGTCTATTACATAGTTCAAGATTCTAGTGCTTTTGTTTATTTTTGTTTTTATTAATTTATTTATTTTTCAAACGAAATATCAGTTCGAGTTTTTAATTTTTAATGATTATAAAAGTTTTAAATAACAAAAATATTAAGGATCATATCATTCTTCGTTCATACTATTTTTAAGTCGTATTATTATTATTATTATTATTATTATTATTATTATTATTATTATTATTATTATTGCTTATTTAACTTTCAAACATACACTTTTTAAAAGAAAAAAAATTACTTTTGCTTATTTAACCCTCCAAACAATTAACTTTTCTAGAAAAATATCAAAATTTGGCATATAAATACAAGAATGCTATAAAATCTCACGAGATTTTAACGATAAATAAAATTAAATATTGACCTTTTATTTTTTCAATCCTACCACAAATATTTGTCCTTGCAGTCCTCATTTATTTTGAGTCTTCATTCGATCCAACTTTTATATATATATATATATATATATATATATATATATATATATATATATATATATATATATATATATATATATATATATATATATATATATAAGCTTAGGTTATTTTATTTTAATTAATTATTGTGTTATTGTATGCATCAATATAGGCCAATCATTTTTCTTATTTTAAGAAAGTAATTTACCTATATTATAAAATAAAAGAAAAACAAAATAATGCCATTTAATTAAAAGAAGGGTAATATTGTATATTTGCATTGCCTTAAAATTAGGAAACCCAAATTTTAAAAAAAGAAATTTACAGATTTTAATGGATCTTTGATTATCTTAATTTTTGAATTTTGAATTTTTTAAAATTAATTTAGTTTAAATAATTTTAACATAATTTTTAATCATACCTGGTTTTATTCTGATAGAATTGTTAGAATAGTGTCTAAGGCTGCAACTATATTAGACAAGTATTTGACCCGGTTGTGCATGGTCCTTTTGGGTTGCCTTCACCATAGCAACTTGATAGGATGATTTATTAAGAGAGAGTAAATATTATTAATATATTATGAGAATAATATAATGAATAATATATTTGTTATTTGATTAATATAAGTCATAGAATTAATTAGAATTAATTTGGTGACTTAAAGAGATTAATTAAATAAAGGGGTATAAACTGTCAATTGTTTGATAGTTAAGCTTTAGACTGTAAATCCTTATTGATATAGGATTGGACGATTTCTAGGGCTAGGATAAGCCAAAATCGTCCAAAGGGTTATCAAGGAAAGGATATGGATTAACTTAAAGTCTAAGTTATCTAATTAGGGTTTAGGTTGTAACCCTTAAGGAGTCTACAAGTATAAATAGACCCCATGGCATAGGGAATTCGACACATCTTCTAAAGCAAGAGAACCCTGGCCGATTTCCTTCCCTCTCCTCTCTCCTAAATCATCTTCCTTGCTATTGGTGTTTGTAAGCCATTAGAGGAGTGACATTTGTGACTCTTGAAGCTCCAAGACCTCAAGATCAACAAGGAACTCAAAGGTATGATTCTGGATCTGTTTAAATGTTGTTATTTAACCTAATTAGTCATTAGAAGACTTGGATTCAAAGCATGTTTATTAGAAAGCCTAGATCCAAGCATTAGGGTTTTGCATGCGCACATAGGAAAGTTCTTATGGCTAAAACCCATCAGTGGTATCAGAGCCTAGCTTGGTTTTCTTTAAATTGTTGCTTGATTAACTGAAACAAACCTGCAAAATTCGTTTTTTAGGTTTCTGAGTCACTGACTCGGCGAGTCCCAAGGTGGACTCGGCGAGTCCCCTTGTGCACTCGGCGAGTCCAGGCGTCAGGAATGGCCAGATTCGGGATTTTTTCATAATTATCTTATGGAAACTTACCTTAATCATAATAGATCAATCTAAATCCGATTTTTTGATATATATGACTATTATCTTGATCTAGTTAAAGGTATTTATCAACAAATAAAATATTTAATTTCCTTATATGATAATTAATTAATTATTTTAATTATTTTGGTAATTATCTTGAATAAAATCAAATATAGATAATTAGGATATTAATTGTTAATTGAAATTATTTGTTATTTGATCCTCCATGTTTTAAATGTTTAAAACCTACCCTCAAGTTTTGAAATTTATATTTGTGATTAAAAGTTTTAATTTAGACAACTTAAATTTCAAACCCTAGATTTTAAAAGTTTTAAAATACAACCCTATACTAATATAATATTACTAGAATAATATATATGTGTATAACTAAATGCTAGTCTTACCGTTAGTAGGCCTCATTCACGAAGCCGATCTATAAGGTGGGTATAAGGTTGCGGCCTATAAAATGACGCTTAATGGGTGTACACTCACACCCACCGCTTGCTTGATTGGTGGAGGGTCGTTAGCCGAACGGGTAGGATAGGGCAACCTCATCCTCTCATTAAAAGTATAATAAGAAATATAAAGTAACTACACATTTTTTTAAAATTTCCCAATCCTAGTTACTTTAGGAAAAGTGAATTGATGCAATCCCATGAAATTACACTTTGCACCTTGCTAAGATGTTAGTGGAGCGTGTGTGGTTTACCGGCACACTAATTGGTTCTAAGCGAAGGTGGCAAAGGGTGATTCATTGTTTATCATAGTTCGATGGAGCGTGCGTGGTTTACCGGCACATCGAATAAGTGATCGTTACAATGAAGGCACCATGTGAATTTGCATGGTAATTCACACCCGCTTTGTGATCCTCGGCATCCCAGTCACAAACAAGAAGGGCATATCGAGATTTAAACATGCCATTGAATAGTTTCAATGAATCTCATCCGAACCTAGGAATTCTCAAAAACACTTAGGACTAATAGTTTAAGTTTTGTGATGGAGAATTAGTGAATCGTCATTCACTTACCTTCAATTTATTTGCATGTTAGATTACGGCATCCCTTTTTCTAGTATGTAAATGTTTTTGTTGGATCCTAGCCCTAATTTTTCTTATTGGGTGATAATTAGGGATTCTTATTCTAATCTATCTTTGTCCTTTTCTAATTGTAGAGGTCGAACGCAAACAACGCTGCTGCTAGTTCTTTCACGTTGATGAGCCTTTGCCAAAAGGTCACCTTCGATGGAACGAACTTTAGCGAATGGATAAGATACATTCGCACCATTGCTCGCTATGAGGATAAGGAGTATGTCCTCGATGAGAAGCTCGAGAAAATCAACCCCGAAGTTGCTACTCCCGCCGAAATCACCGCCTTTGAAACTCATGAGCGAGATGCAACGAAGGTACATTGCATCATGATCGCCACCATGAACTCCGAATTCCAAAAGTCCTACGAGGACATGTACCCGTACGAGATGCACCAAGACTTATTGGAGAGATACCATCAAAACACGAGACAAGAGCGTTATGAGATTTTCACCAACATGATTTCCGCGAAGATGGGTCATGGAGAATCTCTTACCGTGCACCTGCAAAAGATGCAAAGGTATGTCGACCGCCTTCGCAAGTTAAATGTTGACTTCGGTGAGGACTTGGCGATCGACATGGTGCTTCACTCTTTGCCTCCGATGTACAACCAATTTAGGATGACCTACCACATGAACAAAGAAGAGGTCACCCTAAGCAAACTCCAAGGTCTCTTGAGGGTCGCTGAGAGCAACTTCAAGGACAAGTCTGTTGCACCTACTCCCAATCCGTCCGCTGCTCCTGTCTTGGCTATTGGTCAAGGTAAGGGAAAGAAGAGGAAAGCTTCATCGAAGAACTATCGCAAGGTAAAAGCCCGAGATGGTACCTCTTCTAGTGGGACCAAAGTTGATCCTGCTAAGCCCTGTTCTAACCCGAAGGAGGCAGAGTGCCACCACTGCCACAAGATAGGACATTGGAAGAGAAGCTGCCCAGATTACCTGCAAGCAATCAAAGAGGGAAAGATCAAGCCATCTTTCGCAGGTATATACACAATCAAATCTAACGATTCTAATCATGTTATTTCTTGGGTTCTTGATACCGGTTGTGGTTATCACATTTGACCCCCAAAATTTAAACTTCGAAGAAGCAGGGTCATTCTGCAGGTCCGACCTGCAGCTGAAAACGTTAACGAACCAACAAAAGAGGATGGATATAGAGGATCAAACCTGTTAAGAAGGAGAATACTTGGATGAACACTGCAACATACATCACTTGCTCTGTAGAGATCACAGAGCTAATTTTCAACCATATGTTAACAACTAAAATTCATACTTGTAATTTGTAATAGAGATGACGCCCTACGATTATTTACGTTCTGAAAAACCCTATTTAACCTCAAATTAATCGGTTCTTATTGAAAAAAAATGCAGAAATCAAGAAAGAGTCGGAGTTTACCTGTATAGACGCTTGGGTATGGTACCGCTGGTTGATCGCCTTCTTCTACCATCAGCGTCAATGACCGGAACGTCATGAAAAAACATCGATACAGTAGAAACGTAGGCAATAGGGGAAGAAATCGACATTCGAAGTAAGGAAGAAGGACATGATGATCAGGTTGAAAAAAAGGAGAAAAAGAAGAAGAAACCTAGGTTTCTTGATGGGTGGAGATCAAAAGTAGATAATGGCGGTGGGTGGACACCCATATGGAATCTTGAAGAAAAAAAAACGATGATTATCGATGGAGGAGGTTGTGTTGAAGTAATCGATGATCTAATGCCATGTACAGATGTGAGGGAAAAGGTTGGGGCGAAGATGAATAGAAGAGAAGAGGGAAGAGGCAGACATGAGGATATATATACTAGAAATTGGGTTTTAATTAAAACTGATATTCCTAAATTAAAGGGATATTAATTGATTTATCTATTTACCATAATTAATTAAATGTAAGATTACATATTTACCCTTTTGAAATGATTAGCCTACATTGATGCATACAATAACCTTATATAAGTTTAGGTACCTAACTCCATAATACTACATTGGTTTGTATCATATTTACATTGTAATTGCCTAAGGTTCTTAAACTTCAACCCCATAACTTGATTACTTCCAAAATCTTTGGACTTTCAACAATATCTTTCTTTTTACATCACGTCTTTCTATCGAATACCACCTGATGGGCTTCATATCCTACCACTACAAATGAAAGGATGTAGGAGAAATATAATGATGAATTTCCAAATTTTTTTGAAGTAAATCAAGTTTAGGGATGAAGTTTAAGAACTTTGGATGATTGCAATGAAAATTTAATGCAAAATGATGTAGTTAGATGAGGTTAGGTACCTAAGCTTATATAAGGTTGTTAGGTATATTCACTTTACCTCTATATATATATATATATATATATATATATATATATATATATATATATATATATATATATATATATATATATGATTTAATAATAAGTAAAAATAAAAAGAAAAAAAAGAAAATGTTGCATAGTCTTCTCGTGTTGTGGCATGACAACGCATCACATAACCCGACAACCATCCTTATTTATTTTTTACTCACTAAATCAATGTAAATATTAAAATTAAGAGAGGATTAAAAGAAAAAATTTAATGTATTCCACATCTCATTTAGGAATGGCAACGAGGCGGGTTCAGGGTGGGGCATGGTTTCCCAACCCGCCCCGATAACTTTCGAGTATCTTATCGGGGCACCCCATTGGGCTTCGGGTTTTTCCATCGGGCTTCGGATATCTTATCAGGTTTATAACAATTCATAACAAAATCTTTATTTTATTTTAGGGTACCCCGATGTCTTATAAAAAATATATGTTCTCGCATCTCTTTTAAATTAAAAATATGATGCATTACTTTAATAAAATAAACCGGACGATATATCAAAAATTATTTGATTTAAGTTTAGTGTAACACATCAAAACATAAAAAAAAAATGATCATTTACACCAGATTGTTAATGACTAAAAAATTGTCCACAATAAGTATTTTATCTTTCAACACGTGTAATTATATATATATATATATATATATATATATATATATATATATATATATATATATATATATATATATATATATATATATATATATATAATCGGGGCGGGGCGGGATGAAGATAAACCACTTGTTGTCCCGAACTCGATAACGACCCGTTACCCGACCCGAAAAAGATCGGGTTTCGGGTTTCTCCGTTGGGTTCGGGCTTTTTTGCCCTCCTTAATATCATATCATTATTTTATATGAGTATTAATAAAAGATAAAAGGATATTTAATTGTCAATGTGAATATAACTAATTACTCCAATGTTTTTTCTTTTTTTTTTTTTTTTTTCTTTTTTTTTTTTTTTATTATATATTGTGAAATTCAACATATATGGTTGCCATGCTTCTATAAGTTGTTGACTTTAACAAATCTTATGTATTTGATTGCTATCTTCGTTTTTTGTAACAAAAGATACCCAAAGACTCGATCCGGTTAAAAAGAAAAACTATAAAATAAATTTCGGAAAAAAAGGTTTGCTAGGACTAGAAAATAAAATATTTTTATATTTGGTTTCATTTTAGGCAAACGTGTTTTTAAATAGAAATATACTTGCACTTAATCATGGATCGAAAGCGACATGCTTGGTCGACGATAACTGATTATTGATTTGCGGTGTGAAAACAAATAAAAAACGAAGGTGGTGGCCCATTTGATAAAGACAATGCGAGGGGAAGAATACGAAGATGTTTCTAGTTTGGTAGATAAGAATCATAAGATGCCCAACGAATGATCTATGAGAAGTTAACAATTTAAAATTGTTTCTGTTTTCGTGTTCCAAAACACATTGTGAGACATACGTATTATAAAAGTTAATTTAAAAGAAAAAAAATTAAATATAAATATCAAAATATTTAAAAGCTTTGAATTTATAAGAAAAATAAGAAAAATAATGAATTATTATAATTGAAATGTTTTTTATATTTTAAATTTAAATAAATAAATAAATAATTAATGAACTTTAATTTGATAATTTTGAAATTAAAAAGTAAGTTAATTAATAAAATTAATATATATTTACTACTACATTTATTACAATTATTACACTATATTATTATGTGTAATTTAATAAAATAGAAAAATTCACAAAATGATATGTTGAAAAAAAATTAATTTAAAATAACCATAAAATGATATTTGACAAATTAAATGAGAATATTGTGACAAGTGACAAAAAAAACATTCATTTATTATAGTAGATTTTACTGCAAAAGTTGATTTTTTTATGGAAATATGACATCATTAGCGAAGGTTGTTTGTTAAATGCACAATAAGAAATGTTAATTTGACTAAGATTTCATATAGTATAAGTAATATCATAACATTTTCATAATGTGTTTCATGCAATGCAAAATAATGCCATAAATGCCTCATAGTAAATAAGAGTATATATAGTATAAGGTGCTGCTTGTTTTTTCGAAGCGAAAATTCATGAAGTCTGCGGACCACCTCTGCAATCCTCTGTAGCAGAAGAGGTGGAACAAACGGCTGCAACCTATAATAAGAAGCATGTTTGTTTTTTAACATCTGCAGACTGCTGCAGTAAAATGAAATTTAAATAAACTAATTTTATAAATTGAAAATAGTTATCAACATCGAAATTTAATAATTCTAGTTTTAACAGATTGAAATAATAATAAAAAGAACATGTAAAAAACAAAAGTATAAAACTTTTTTTTAAAAAAAAGCTTAAAAAAATATAAAAGAAGCTAATAGTTTTATTCTAGAAAAAAAAAACTAATTTTAAAAAAAATTAAAAAAGAAAATAATAAAAAATTAAGAAAATATTGCAAACGATGTCTACAAAGTTCGTAAAAAATTACACACGTTAAAAAGATGCAACTTAAATTGAAAATATTATTAATAAAACGGTAAAAAAAAATTAAAAAAATCAAGTTAAAAAAATCATGGAAATTATAAAAAAAAATTGTATCACATCCGTAAATAAAAATTTAAGAAAATTAAAGTTAAAAAAAAAGTTATACAAAATTTTTTAAAAAAACACTTAAAAAAATGAAAGTTGAAGAGGTTAGAAGAGGCAAGTCAAGTGCTGCGCCACGCAGCACACGCGTAGAGATTTTGTAGTATTAAGTCTTCCAAAAAACAAACTGCTGCGAGAGATAAAGTGCTGCGCGTGTGTTGCGCCGCGCAACAATAAGTGGTTTGAAGAGGTTTTTATAGAAAAACAAACAGCACCTAAGTAATATACAAACATTTAGAGATATGATAAGGGACATGTACTCTCTCTATATATTCATCTTGATTGGTTGCTATATTTTCTTACACTTACAAAAAAAATCTTCTAAACACCACCTATTCATAATAAGGTTACAAAATGCCCAAAATATCCTACATAATGGTTTTACAAGTTTTATGGTTTGGACACTCATTTGATGCATCTATTAAAGGTCTAAAGTACGACGTTGCAAAAAAGTTAAAAACGTTTTTTTTACAGGGTCAAACCCGTTTAGTCCCATTTTGCCTTTGGTTTAGGCCTACATTGTCTTAGCTTATTATGAACATAAACATGCCATTTTTCTCATTTCATCATTGAACTTTGCCTCTTATACATCAAACCTTCTATAAAGTACCCAATTGATTTTCAAAGGGTGAAATAAGTCTAAGGAACTTGTTTTATACTTAAATTACATCTCATTTACGTAATGACATAAAGAATTAAGTTAATATTTATTTACAAGTGCAAATAAGTACTCATAAAGGCCACAACTTCTCATTTAAAGATATAACTCTTTATTTCAAAAAGTATTTAATGAATTAAATGATCATTCATGATATTCCGTAATATCTTTTAAATACTTAATCTCATTCCACTCCAACTTCAATTTATGATTGCAATACTCATTATGCGAATCTCAACAAAGGAATTGAGATGTCTAGATCAAATTATGATGACTGTGAGCTTCTTTATTGTTTCATTCATTTTTGAATATTCCAAACATTTTTGTTTTATTTTCACAAATAATTTTATTGAATAAAACACATCTGAGTCATATCTTGTTTTATGAATGTTAAGATGTGGAGTCTAATGCCGAAGGACCAGGAAATTTGAAGAGCATAGCCTAAGCGTTGTTAGATCAAAGTATAAATAATGAAGGATGATTGTAACATTCGTATTCCCCATACATATTTTATTTTTACTTAAATCAACTTAATTAGTTGAAATTTGTAAATATGAAATTTTGAGGATTTTATTTGAAAGTGCCAGGGAACCTATAATAGGGCGCAACACGTTTGACTTGTGGGCTGATGGCCTTTCCTAGGGAAGTAGACCTATTGAAAGGGAATAAAACCCGTGGAGATATCATTCTCAGCCTCCATAGCCTCCAGAGGACCCTTGAGTGAAACCCTAACCTCTTATCTCTTATTCTTGAGAATTTTGATGATTTGAGAGCATATTTTCTTTTTGAGTGAAGCTTGAAGATCAATAAGGTTTCCTTGTTGCATAGAAGGTGGTTCAAAGTTTATATCCAACAAAGACACTATATTTTTGGACTTTGGGGGTATAAAGTTCATACCTTGCTCTTTAGTTCATTAAATATAGTTATTTATTGTGGTTGCCATTTTTGGTCTATTGTGCTTATGTCCTTGGAGTTTAGAGAACTCCAACACCTTTTGAGCACTTTGGTATGCTCTCTGGACCTTTTGGACTTGGAATATTGAGATATTTTTCATTCCCATTAAGTCATGTAAGAGTTATGGTCCATTTAGTCATTTTTGAGACTTAAAGTTTAGATCTTGATTTTTTGGACCATCCTAATGAATAAAGTTGGAAACTTTATCCATTAAGAATCTATTAAGAATTAGATCTGAAAAGTTGGAGTTTATACCTAATGAACTAAGTCAAAAACCCTTTTGAAGAGGGTTGGGATGCAACACATTTGTTGAGAGCATCGGGGCGCTTTTGAAATTTCATGAGACACGACTGTTTTAAGCCTAGAACCTGATTATTTTGTCCTGTAGTAGCACGGGGCACCATTTGACCCGAATGTTGACTTTTTGGTCCTGTCACACCCCAAAAACGGAACGACGGAAACGTTTTGGGGTGGATGACGTCATGTCAAGTATCACAACATATGCAATATAGTAATCAAAGTACAACAAGCATTGCATTAATAGTAATAATTTTACATATGTTACATTTCATAGCAACGTCAAAGTAATAAAGAAAGTAATATAGATGCAACTTGGTACTAGGCTGACTTCATATAAGCTCCCGGGATGTACCTGTCTATCGTTGACCTGAGAATACAAGTTATTCTGAAAAGCGAGTATCAACATTTTTATAATGCTGGTGAGTTCATAAGTATTTGATGACATTAGTATAAATACATGTTTTATTCAAAATAACCTCATGAAAGGTGGTGGTTTAGAATCTACGGAGTATTAGAATCCTTTCCAGAAAATCCTATATTTTCTAAATAAAAGCAACCTTCTACCAAGGCCCAATTGTTTTATGTTCAAGGAGTAATTTCCCAAAAGAACTATCATTATCAAAATATAGTTTTTACTTTTAAAGGTGTTATGAGAAAAGCCCCAAGTAAAATAAAAAGGGAAATCATATTTTTCCTCAGCAGAAAACATTGCTGTCTAAAAGTATATAAAATCTAGACTCCGGGTGAAACGCCTCGCAAAGCTTAAAGGTAAATAAATCATAGACTTCAGGCGGGACGCCTTGCAAAGTCTAAAAATAAGTAAAACATAGACTCCAGGAAGGTATCGAATGAACAATACGCCTGGCTCAGTCTGGAACAAGGAAACACAGACTCCAGACGGTATCATATGAACGATACGGCTAGCAAGGTCTAGAACAAAGAAAAACACAGACCCCAGATAGTATCAAATGAACGATACAGCTAGCAAGGTCTAAAACAAAGAAAAACACAGACCCCAGACAATATCAAATGAACGATACAGCTAGCAAGGTCCAAAATACCTGGTGATCCTAAGTGGGTAGGTTTAAAGGTTTATAACATGACCTAGTATATATCTAGGAAAGTAGGTTAAGATGGTTTCAAAAATACCGTGATAATTCTTGTTACCTTAAGGCCATGAATTATAAGGTAAACATGGAGATACTCGTAACCACACTGATTGACAATCGAATACTTGACGCCCTACAAGCGTCAGAATGAATGTGACATTTGTCACCCATTGGCTTGGTCGGCCGAGGACTGTAGCTAGCAGTCAGGGTGTGGGAGTGTCTGTCCCGTATATATCTATACACACATTGCCCGCTCTCCCTCCAGGAGACTCTGGTTACCAACTTGACAACGGTGGAATCCGTGTCCCGAGGATGTATCTCGTATTTCGAATTCTATTATAAGTATTGGCATAATGATATAGACTCACGAATGAACTGACTCCGTTGGAATTCTCCGTACTAGAAAGAGTAAATAGAATCTCCTAACTATTCCTATAATAGTTACTAATGTTTCAGGTATATGAATGACGAATAGAAGGATGTCCTTGCTAATGAACTGGTCGATGGAAACCTTTATGTCTATACATGTATACATGATATATAACTAATGTTTAAACGACCTTCGGACGGATAACCAATACCCACCAGACCACATCCCAACGAGGAAAAGGAAATAGGGCGAAATAGCCTTCCTAAGTCCTTTAAACATTATTTATATAACTATACAAATATAGGCATGCATTTAATGAGATAAAAGCATAGAAGAAAACTTTGGTAAAACCTTTGGAAATCTTTACAAATAAGAATTTTCGACTTGATGCCACTTCATAAAACAAGCTTTGAAAACCTTTGGAAATACTTTTGATAATCTCACTACAAGAAAAATAGCCTTTAATGATGCGCAAACAATGACACTCGCTGATTCTCATTACGCATTTTTGGGTGTCCTTAAAAATATTGTCAGACTTCCAAAATTTGAAGGATAGTTGACACGCATTTTTGCGTGCCCTTAAATTAGTGTCTCAAGAAAAAAAATTAAAAACACGGAGGGCGCTTTATCTTAAGCGTGCGTCTTCTGTAGGTGTCGCTTTATAATTTTAAGGAAACGCGCCTTGAGAAGATAACGGAGGGAAACGAAACCCTAAAATTTTGAAAACCCGCCTTTCTTTTCTACCTTCTTTTCTTCATCTTCAAAATCGAATCTCCCATTTTGTTTCTCTATTTCTATGGTTGTTTCCCTCTTGCCCTAATCACGTCGTCGCCGCGAATCACACACCGAAGGCTGAAGCAAATAAAACATTGTAACTTTGTCTTAATTGTTTCATGGTGGTTGAAAAGGTTTTCCTTGTGTATCAGTTACCACTATCGTCGCCGTCATCTGACCTTCACTTGGTTCTAACAAAAAGGAAAAAGCATGGTTTGTGTATTTGTAAACCCGATATAGAGATTTTTGGGTCCGATTTTTAGGGATTACCATAAATCCCCCTAAATCCAACCATTACACTTGCTCATTCATTCCCTATAAATCCCTTCATCTTGCTTACGATCTACAAACCCCCTAAATCCCCCAGTTAGAGTATCTACCATGGATGCTGTACGCCGACCTAATCTCGATCTTAGTAATTCTTCACCCATTTCATCAGTTTACACCAAAGCCCCTCAAACACCAACCTCTTCAACTTTTCCCTATAAGTACCGATTATCTTCTTCCAATTTCAATGGTTACCATAGAAAGTGTAAAGTACCAACACCACCTCAAGCTTTACCCAAGGCAAATTCGAACGAATCAGTTGAATCCAATAAGAAATTGATTGATTCAATAGCTAAAGGTTTGATCGGGCTCGCTGCTGCAGTCTCTGTTTGTTTAGATTCGCCAGCTCTTGCCGAGTCCTTGATAATAACATTCCCAGCCTCTCGTACTCATGAGGTAGGTGTTCAGTTCGATCATCTTTTTTAGTAGTTTGTTTGGGTTGTGCAGATAAGGTGTTCGATCTATTGCTTATATAGGTTTGGTAAAATTTGATTTCGTAATCGGTGAATGCTGTGCAGCGAACTCTCGTAGAGACTTGGGGTTTGAGATGCCAAAAATTGAAGATGACAACTTATAAACATATCTACCAAAATTTTTTATTAGAAGTTGTTAAATAAGTATCCCAAGGATCTTATTGTTCACTGTAATCATTTCTATAGCACTCCTTTCCTCTTTTCAGAAGATACTTCTCAGTTGTGCATACCAAATGTTTATGAACTTGATGTTATTACTGGAAGCTGAGAAAAATAATTAGTCTTGGTTAAAAGTGTTGTTGAACTTTGGTTGTATTATTGGTATTATCATTTTTATTTTCCATACTATATCTTGTGTATCGATATGCTCTACAGGTAGCAGACATAACTCTGCACTAGCAACACTTGATGGAGTTGATGTGATGGGAAGCAGATTAGCAGATGAGGTGAGTATCCTCCTCCTTAATTATTTTTAAGGTTAAATCCAAGACCTAGAAATATTCATTTCTGCTATGACACAACATTGTAGTTTGAAGTAAAAGTGGTGGTTTTGGTTGCAGGTGATATCTGTGATAGAACGCAATCCTAAAGTTGGAAAAGATATCATTTATAGGTCACTCACTTGGTGGCCTGATATCAAGATATGCTATTGCTAAGCTCTACACACAGAATCAAACATACCAAGACAGATATGGAAAAATTGTTGGAGTTGAGGCTATTAACTTTATTACAGTTGCGACTCCACACCTTGGCTCAAGAGGACACAGACAGGTTTGTAAATTGTGAGTTAATTATTTGGAAATAGTTGATGGAAGTGTTGGTGGTTTCAGGTCCCAATGTTCCATGGAGTCAGAGGCCTTGAGAAAGTAGGGTACCACAGTTCAGTGGTGGTTAGAAGAACAGGAAGACATCTGTATTTGAAAGACAAGGCTAATGGACAAAGACAGACCCCTCTCTTGGTTCAGATGGCCAATGATTCAGAACACCTAAAGTTCATGTAAGTCTTTCATTGACACCCCCCCTTTTTTTCAGCTAAACACAGTAGAAAAGAAGGAGAATTTGGAGATCTGTTTGCATGAATTTTGTGGTTGATTTTGTAGATCCGCATTGCAGTCGTTCAAACGCCGTGCTGTTTATGCAATTGTCCATTCAGACTGTATCCTAATATTTTTTCCTGAAAAAATCTACCATTAAGTTTTGGATGTTTTTTTCCTTAACTCAAGCACTTGAAATAGATCTTGTGGGATGGAGCACATCATCAATCCGTCATCAGATTCAGCTGCCTAAGGTAAAAAAATAAAATAAAATAATACTACTGGGTATAGTGTAATTAATTTATCTCAATATTTTTATAGATTAAAAATCTTGTGAGAAGTGGTAGATATCCCCATATTCTCAAGGAAGATGCAGAAAATATCACAAAATAAGAAACCTCTCTGGACCCACAACCCAAAACCCACAAGACTAAGACAGCCACTGCCACTGCCACTGCCAGCATGGAAGGTAGCAACCAATTCATTATTCAACTGCTGAGTTATATGAATTCTAATACCATCAATTAAAAATTCAGAAATGATGATTAAGGGATTGAGTCAAATAAGCTGGGAACGGGTTGATGTCAGCTTTAAAGGAAGTAACCAAAGATACCTTGCACACAATACAATCTAGGCAAGCATCACAGCCCCGCCCATATGTTTCTTTACATTTCAATCTCTATTCTTTATTATTATTATTATTATTCATGTTGTTGTTCAAACTTAAAATAAAATTTCCCAATCTGTTAGGCAACTTCATGCTAGTCAGATAATCTGTGGAAGATCACAACTTATAAACATATCTACCAAAAAATTGAAGTTGTTAAGCATCTGAATCTGGTTCTTTCCCAAGTTTGAGATGCAAACCAAGAAAGTAGCAATGGGAAGAAATTATTCTAAAGCACTTGCTAGTCCAAAAGTTTCAAAAACTCAGAAGAAGGTGCCTGAAGATGTCAACAACCAAGAGAACAAAGCCTCTCAGATGATTACATCCTCTGCTAGAAAAAAAACCAGGTTAGTTGGTTACCCTTTTTTATTTTTTGACATTATTATTACTTTTTGTTCACCGAGGATTATAAATTTGGATGCTTTATGTATCTATATCTTTTGTAACTAGCAGCAGCCACCTACCCAAAGGATAGCAAGGAGAATGTTGATGCATCTAAGTTAAATGCTAGAGGCATATGTTTGGACAATGATTCTTATATTGCAATCAACAACATGTCTGTGGATTCTGAGGTAATCATATATCTCTCCATTCGTTGTTTGACTTTTGGATTTCATTTTCATCAATCATCATCATAAGATAAATGGCAATATCTTGTAATTATGGATTCTCACAAAGTGAAAGCGTTTCTTTTTGATATGGTGTAGGGATGTGAGACAACAAAATCTTTTTCAAATGGAACCATATTTTCTCTAGCATTCCATATTTCCAGAAATACTGAAGGAGAAATTGTAGATGGAGGTATATAATTAAACTGCTATTTTGCTTACATGAAACAGATTTAGCTTAATATTAGCATAAAATATGTTTATTTGTGATACGTAATTAGGATGTGGTCTATCAAGTGAAGTGTCAGCCATATACCAATGATGAAAGACTCAAAGCTAGAATGTGTTGATGAGACTCTAGTGAACACAATAGATCGAGATGGCAACATGCTTCCTATTAACATGATCAATGGCCTTGCTCTTACTCGTGATCCGCTAGTTGTTCTTGTAAGTTTTTTTTTGACATGAAAATCTATGTATTCACCTTCTGTTGTTTTGCTAGTGCTGACATGGCAGTGAGACAACAGCCACATCAGAAGATGTATAAGCTGAGAACTAGCTGTGTTAATGTGTCCCATTCTCATAAACCTGGTAACAGGGAGCACACAAAGGCTACAACTCAAGAAACATGTGACAGTTGGCAAAAAAGGTGTTGTTTTAGCCCCCCCCCCCCCTTTTTTTTGATATTTTACATTTGTATAAACCTAATATGCTTTTGATTTCTGAAATAAATTGATTTGTGTAGGGGAAACGAGGCTTATAAGAGTGGAGATTTATCGAAAGCTGAAGTATGTTATTCAAAGGGTATTAGTTCAATACAACATACAGAGACACCTGGCGTTTGTGTACAACCTCTTATTTTCTGTTATAGTAATCGTGCAACTATACGCATGGAATTGCCTGAAATTCATTCCATTTCCTCTAGCCAACCAAACATGATAATGGAATGTAATGATCTATTCCATTATTGTTATGGATTTTATTTGTTTATGTATGCTCTTACAAGATTTTTTGTAAGTCCTTTAATCCCAAGCCACTAGACATCAGGACAGTTATTAGCTTTTGTACACAATCGTCTAACTAAATGTACCTTTTAAACTGGGATAATGCAGGCCTATGCATGAGATCACATTTTCAACAATAGACATACCAAAGCTCCTAAGTCAGGTATTAAAAATTCCACCTTTTGCCCTTGGCTTGATGCATATTTACTATTTAGCTTATTATTTTGATTTACACTTGCAGGAAATTAGAAGCGAGGAGCTACATAATGATGTTTCATAGGTGCTCCCTGGTTATAAACAGATATTTATATGATTTACACTTCCAGTTCACATTGTATCCAATTATGGAGAGGATATTTGGCCCCATAGTAGTAGCTCATTTGCAGGAGTAAGCAATTTTTCTTTAATTTAGTTTTTCTTTTACCATTTGTTTAATTTAATGTTTCATTTTTGATGTAATTATTGATTTTGCATGAGAGAAAAAAAGTTTTATATATGAATCTTGAAAAATGGGATGTTTGTTTGATAAGTGAGGCCATGAATATGTTTTGTGTAGGTTGTGTCTATACCAGTACTCACAAGTTATCCATTCATAGCCATGTTGACTGGATTTGCTCTCTCATTGACTTTAAATTGTGCATCCATTATAAAGAATGTTTTATCTATAAGTTTTTCAGGGACTAAATCTGTCTACTTCATTAATTGCATGCTACTATTAGTTTATTACTTAATATAAGATAATATTTGCACATATTTATGCAAAATGCAAGAAATGTTATAATTATTTTTATCATGATAATTTGGTTTCTTGTCATCAACAGGTATCCATCATAACGGGGACATTCATGCTGCAAAATAAAGTTGTGGTAATCTTCGCCTCCTCAGTTCTATAGCTTTTTTAGGGTTAGATTCATAAAGTAACAATGCACTTTCATTGATTTATTTATTTATTACAAGTTTATAACATCCTAATTTCATTTTTTCTTATTAGAACATTGTACTTTAAAAAATCTACCCAATTATCTTATTGCATAGCTTGAGTGCATCTATGGCTTAATCTTAATAATAATTCAATTTTATATTATCTTATTGTCAAATTTGTTTAGTAAGCTTAAGAAGAGTAAACATGGTATCCTTATCTCAGTTGCAGTCAAATCACAAGCTTCCGGGGCCAATTCAGTTGCTGAGACATTTTCTGAATTCAAACACCTTCTTCTTGTGTATAAGTTCAATAGCAAATTCATTACTTTCTTGTGTCTAAGTTCTATTAGAAGACAAACATATTTTTGATCCCTTTGAGATTTATCCATTTGTCTACTATTGGAATGATTATTTGTATGACATCAACTTTTGTGCAATGTATTATATTTTTTGTATATGGTATTTTATTTTCTATTATGAGACATGAAATGGAAATTTAATTTGAAAATTAGTAAATCTATAAATAATTTTTTTAAACAGTTAAAATTATGATACGCAAAAATGTGTGTCATCTGCATTTATGACATGGCCTTTCTTGACAGGGGCTTTCTTGATACGCATTGCGTGTCATTAACATGCGCGTCGTAAGGTTACGATACGCAAATGCGTGTCGTCTTCCTTTATGACAGGGCCTTTCTTGTTACGCATTGCGTGTCATAAATGTGCGTCGTAATTGCGCGTCGTCTCTCTTTATGACAGGGCCTTCCTTGACGCGCATTTGCGCGTCGTCTGAGCCCTTTATGATGCGCAATCAGCGTCGTAAAAGGCTGTTTTTCTAGTAGTGTCTAAAAGAGGAATTCATACTTTAACAAGATCTGAAAACGAGATTGGAAAATCTTGTGCTCGATAAAGTAGTTTAATATGCAAAAATCTATTTTGCTATACAGTTATTAATCTCATGTGATTTATTTGATAACTGTACAGTTCAACTTGTATTCCCCCCTATAAAAGTAGTTAAAATCATTTAAAAGGTTAATTCAGGGCTATGAACTCACCTGTTGTGGACGATTCGGATGAATGGACGATATAGGACGCTAGGTGTCAAGTGAAGACTTGAATACACACTCGGACCCTATTTAACATATAATGATACATTTAAGTATCTAATTAGTCATTTAATAACTAATTAAGCAAGTAAGAATGTCCAACTACATGAAAACACTTTGCTACAAGTGTTAGGAGTACTAAGGGTTGCATATAAGGAGAGTATGGACTCACATTGGAGTTTACTCCTCAAATGGTAATACCTAGGGGTGTTTTCGGTTTTCATACCACTTCCCCCATGAGTTTACGGATGTAAACTCATGGAAGTGGTGTCATTGAGTGTTTGAAGGTCTTATATCACTCAAGGAATTATGCTGGACTCGAATCAAGGGCTATGGAAGTGATTGGGGCTTGAAATGGACACTTTATGGAGTTTACAGTCCTTAGACCACTCCCTTGGAAGTTTACGGCTGTAAACACATGATTTTATGGTCGTAAACTCATGTTAGTCCATTTCTCTTGTTGTTTGGTGGTTCTAACTCATGCATGCAAGGTTCTAGTCATTTATATGAGCATAGGAAGGTGTTAAAGGCACTTAAACACCTTGGAAACGTGTTTAAAATTTTGGGAGATGTTCTAAAACTGTAAAATCATGTTTGTCCCTTCATTTCATGTTCTTGGGGTTCCTAGTTCATGCAAGTGAGGTTCTACTCCATTACACAACCATTAGAAGGCATTAGGGCATCTAAACACCTCTAGGAGGTGTTTACGGGTTTTGGGATGATCTCCCCAAACCATAAACCCATGTTTGCTTGGGAATTTGATGATTTTCGAGTGTTAAACTCATCAAGAAGGGATCTATGCTAGTTGTCAAGGCTTAGAATGAACCAAGTTACACTTTGGCACCCATTTAAGGGTTTACGGTCCAAGAATGTTCTTGGACCGTAAACACCTTGTTCTTGGTGTTCTTGGGTGATTTCAAGTGTAAACAAGTTTCTATTAAGCACACAAGAAGCTAGGGTAAGTGCACTTACGTTCTAGGAGCTTGGATGATCGTTTTTGGCGGATTTTACGGGATGAAATTATGATAGTTGAGAGGATTTCTTAAGTGTTCTTGAGGTGGGAGTTGGAAAAATGAGAGAAAATGACTAAGTGTCATATTTATACTCTCGGGGGTTTGTGGTCAAAAACTCCGAGTTTTTGTCCGTGAAATCCAAATTTTTGGAGTTCCGCAACTTACGCTAAACACGACAACTCTAAATTTTACTTCCTTAGTTTTGGTTCGCTTGACGAATATTATTTAAAATATTCCAACGGGCTTAAATCCGGGCAAAAATATTTTGGGATAAATTTGGCTAATTTTTGGTGTGCTTAATTACGACGTTAAAACAAACGGAAATTTCGGGTTGTCACATTATCTCCCCGTTAGAGGGAATTTCGTCCTGAAATTAGAGTTTAGGCAAGGAAGTAGGCATAAACAATCGAGTAAAGAGATGAGGGTACTTCCTATTCGGCTGGTCCTCGCACTCCTAAGTGAACTCCGACCTTCGCTTGGCGTTCCAGCGAACCTTCACTAACGGGAATGCGGATTTGGTTCGTTCGCTTGACCTTTCGGTCCACGATTTCCTACAGTTTTTTCTATGAAGTTAGGGTTCCCAATGATCGTTATCAACACAAGTGGAATTTCGAGAGTTACGCCGGGCAAGTACTTCTTCAAGTCTAAGACGTGGATCGATTTGGGGTGAAACTTATGGAATTCCGAAAGTAGTTGTGGTCTGACAAGGGTTGGACCAATTCTTATAAAGAATCTTGGATGGTCCTATGCTCTCAGAAAGATAGAGCTTTAAAGTACTTAGAACATAATGTACTTCTATGGTGAGATCATCACTGGCGTGATCGCCATGTCGAAGTTCCAAAAGTTCTCTCTTACCGGAGTGGGGTTCCCGGGTTGGTTCTTAGAAGGCTCATGTCGTTTTCGGATTCGTGTTTCCTACTGATTGGCTTTTGGAGGTTTCTGGATCATCGGATGTATTGACTAAATACCAGCCTCTATTGGTTATGAGACACCTATCTCGTTAGTGCAAAAATGGACTTGCATTTTTGACCCTCGCGGTGTTTCTATCAGAAACTCTCAGAGTCAGTGAGATAAGGTTTTATCAGACGATGTTTAGAGGGTTTTAGATTTCCATCATCGTCTGACGGATGCTTTCACAGTATGATTCCTACTGGAAAGAGTCATGCTCTTACTTGCTCTGCTGTTTCATGGATAGCAGTCTCTGAGCAGGGCTAACTTAGCCTGTTGAGATTTTCTGAAGCGCTGGACTATTTCAGGAGGTGGTTCTACTATCTCTTTTGAGATAGTATCCCTTGGAACACCGAGTAGCCCAACGAATCTCTAAGGCATGCCCTGTTCTCTAAGGTGTCGGTTCATTCCTATTTCGCAGAAAGTGCGTGTTCTTGTATAACCCATCGACCAACACCTAGACTGGTGTCGAGTCATTAATCTCTTCGGGATCTGGGTTATAAGGATTAACGCAACCTACTTTCGTACTTTATCCAAGTATTCTTGGTTGCGGAGGTTATCCTGTGCTTATTGGCATTCTAGTATTCACTTCGGAGAATGCAGTCTATCGTCTACAGGGCGGCGGTGGCTTCTTCCGCGTGAGGAGGCGGAGTGTCCAAGGCACTACCTGTCGGTAACGGGGTGGACGAAGTGCCTGAGTAGTGTGAGCGTCTTCTGCAACTACTCTTCCGGTGGTTCTGAGTTTCCTTGATATAGATTAAGTCTAGGAAGTATAGGGTTCCGTCACTCGGAGCTTCTAATTTCCACATCCACTCTTTCCAGGGTTTAGCTTATCACAACTTCCAGTTTCCTGGGGTCTCCGTCGAGATGCTTGATTCGTGGGATCAAGCGTGAATGGATGGTCGCAGTCAATGTTCTTGACTCTTACGACTTGAGCTACTTTTCCAACTGAGGGTGTCAGCTCCTATGTTGGCCTAACCGAGATGACGACAAATTTCGAATTTGTGGTCATTTTAGTAGCTCAACCCGCAGTGGTCCTCTTGACTCTAGCTCTTATCTTATGGGATAGGAAGAAGAGTTTCACTTTAAGGCTCGTGGTAGAGCTCATACTCGGCTTAATCACTAATACATGACGTATGCAAGCCGCATATAATTGAGATTGACGGTATGTTCAGTTGTGCGACCCCACCCCAAACCCACAACCCAACGAGGAACAGGGAGTAGGGAGGAAGCACACATAATAAATCTTATTGATCTGAATTATATGCCACTCTAATGCATATACTCAGTAGTAGTATGTTAATCCCATGAGTTCTTTCTCTTGATTCATGAACCTGGTTGTGTGGTGCTAATAGTCTTTCTAGAGGATCTACGGAGTAAGTTTCGGGTGGTTATCATCTTCTGGAATACCTGCAGTGTCTTTCGCTTTGGGTTTTATTTTGCCTAAAGAGAGGTTGGTTAATAACGCGTGATACCCTTATTCTGGGTATTCGGAAGGTTTTAGATAAGAGAGATGACCGACGGGTTGCATTAGGTTTTATTATTAAGTTCAGAAGAACTTTTATTTTCCGAAATGGCTATGGTGAAAGTTCTTTTTACACAACACTAGGAATTTACACATGGTTGCACTAAGTCGAACCATGATTGATAGAGGCGTCGAAGTTCGCATACATCGACACGATATAGAATGAGGGTCAGTAGGACCATGTGCTGAACGGGCACACAAGTTCTTGGCGTCTTGGGTTTCATCCATGGTATCACTGTTGCGGATACTTGGACCAATAGAGTCGACGCGAAACTATAGAGGGTCCTGGGATTTCGGAATAATGTCCTTTTCATGAATGGATCCTCACGAGGCCTCTCTATAATCGCCTAGAATACACTAGGCATGCATAATTAAGGCGGATAGGACTGTTGAATGAGCGACTTCGCCCTAAATCCACAACTAAACGAGGAACAGGAAATAAGGAAGCATCACTCACTCGAGGTCTACCCATCTTAACTGTACATGGCTTTAACATATATGTCGAGCCATTATAGCTTTACCTGATGAAATTTTGAAATTTACAACAGTGCTGCGACTTTCGCCTTAACGGGAGAGTAGTTATATTTAGAATTAGACTTTTAATGTTTTCGGTTAGTTATCTAGGATTGAGAGACGTACCAAAATTTTACCGGGTTCATTGCCGCTTCTCCTAGGTATTAGGGTTAGACTCCTCCTGCGCCTTTGTCGTTTCTTTCAGTTGGGCAGTCCCGCTTTAGGTGCCCAATCTCACCACATAGATGGCATACTGGATTGGTCTCCATATTGGTGGTAGATGTAATGAACTCAACCGGGGTTCTGCAGACGCGAGCGGTATGCCCCTTCATGTTGCACCTAACACAAAGGAGTTCTCGACAGATACCATGATGATGGTAGCTACACTTGCTGCAATGGGGGAGGTTTCCTAGGTATGGTCTTCTTGAAGTCGGGATTGAAGGGTTGACATGGGTATTGACTGCCTCAGCTCGTTGCTCTTCGGAAGGTCCTTGAGTCGAGGTACTTTCCTCTTCACTCTTGAACTTTCTTTTCAGTAGGTTTGGTTGGGGTTCTTGGGTGGCTGGGTACGCAGGTGTTGGTTGCTGCTGTCCATTGCTAGGTTTGGAAATCTCGTTAGGGCTCCTGCTAACCTTGGCGTTGTT